>NC_051083.1:85208789-85537539 GCF_004664715.2 Peromyscus leucopus | reverse complement strand
CTCTGAAAAAAATAATACATATGCTTAAATTATTTTTGAGAAGAGTTGAAATTTTGAAGATGATACTCTACTGGATATACATACTTGGTTTTCAAATCTTCAAGAATCAAAAACAATATCCAATCTGTACTATGTTTCTTAGATAAAATTCAGATAGAATATTCATAGTTTCACTAGATTTACAAAATAAAATACAAAGTTTTGTATGAAAAATGATGGATTGTATCCATAAAGGAGTAGAGTCAGAGGACAGATTCCAAATTTCTGTGTAAAAAGATTTAAAAATTGGCTGCAAGATGTCCTAGAGAATCCAGAACCAACACAGGCTATTGTCATTGTTCTTGTTTACTTATCATGGCAAGAATGTCATTGGGGTAAACCAACTGCTGTCTAGTTAGATTTAAGGCCTACTCCACTTGAGGAAATGCAGTCCTGGGTCTGTAAATCTGCCTGGTAATCCATGGTTTGCGAGCTTCTGGGTCTATTATTTTGTTAAATAGGTATAGTATAAAACTTCCCTCTAAACCCATGTATCTCTACCCATAAAAAATAAAGTAGCTCTCAAACTCTTGTCACTAAAGTTTCTTTCCACAGTAGACATAATTAACAGAGAATCTCACTAGTGGTCAAAATTTAGAGAATAAGTGTGCATGAAATGCTCAGTCACAAGTGAGTATATCCATATCATCCATTTCCCTCTAAGACTCAGAGACCATCTCAGAAGATTGTTAGGAATATTTTAAGAGCCAGGCTGTGGGTAGGGACAGAGTGAAGCAGTGTCTTCTGGACATGACAGGATCCCTGTACTCATGAACTCACAGCAACTATGATTGCCTGCCTAAACCTATACAAGAACAAGCCAGTCAATATGCTAGCTTGGATGGGGAAGGAATTCCTGAGTCCCTATTCCTAACTGGGAGGCTATGGATCTTTGATGGTTTCTTGGAGAGGGAGGATTTTTCTTTAAGGCTGTGACACCTGGTAGATCAACCAAGCTCCAGTGGAGGTCCCCCACACCCAGGATAATATAGGTAGGAAAATTAGTCTCAGTGAGTTATTAATAACAAGAAAAGATGCAAATTTGGGAGAGCATTAGGGAGGTTGGGATGAATCTGGAGGAAGTTAGGAGGAAGAACAGAAGGTAAATATGATCAAAATATATGCTAGTGTGAAATTCTCAAAGAACTAAGAAAATAAAGCACTAAAATGAAAAAAAATGTGGTCGAGCTATTGTAATGATTTACAGAAGAATTTGAAATTTGTTGTTACAAATGTATTCTGGGTCTCAAAATATTAGACTTATAGTAAATTAAAACTTTGAAGTTAAAAACTGAAAAATGTAAATAGAAGTCTTCAAACTAAAGTATACAATATCTCAAATGTACAACATTGCTGACAGCCTCAAGAACAAATGATAGAAAAAAGTATTAGTGAATGTGTTTCTAGAACAATGTAAATTATCCAATACAAAAAACTAAGAAGACAAAATAGTTGAAAATAAAAACATCAAATAACTTGAGGAACTGTGAAACATCAAGAGCTCTAACATGCATGAAATTTGTGACATAAAATGAGGAGAGAAATTTAAGAAAAAAATATTTGAAACTACAAAATTTTCATATTTGACAAAAATATAAATAAAGTCACAATTCTCAATAAAGTCCACTAGAAACAATGGATAGCACCACCTTTATACATATCACATACTTATTAAAAAACTAAAGATGAAAAGAAAACCTTGAAATTCTAAAAAATGACAAGTTACATTTTCAGCAAAATTTATTTAGTTATCTACTGAAATTGGAAACAATGGAGCCCAAAGTAAAGTCAACTGACATCTTTCAAGAAATGTCTAGCAAAATCAAAATTCCACTGAGTATTCTATATAAAACAAGATTAATTTAAGGAATGATGGCCAACTAAAGTTATTTTCATATACATAAAATTTCAAAATAATATATTTCTTATAGACTTGAACTAAAAGAAATGTTAAAGGAATTCTCTTTTCTGGATGAATGGAGAGGGTACTTGTTGGAAAGTCAGCATGGTAAGCAGGAATGAAAACCACCAGAAAAGAAAATATGTAAGTTAAATAAGAAAAATCATCCTTTTCTTTTATGTTATAAAGCAAACTTGGAGAGCAGAATTGTGAGTTATATAACTAATTTGATACTGTTTATAAGTCTCCTTTCTAACTGTGGCTCATATGCCATAACAACATGCCGTGCACTTTAGTATTGCCTATGATTAAAAAATATTTTCTATATTTACATTCTAATTCTAGAAATAAGATTATTTTATGATACATGAAAACATACCAAGTTTTAGTGTTCAAATACGTTTTATTGGAACATATCCACATTTAGCTATGTGCTTTACTATTTCATATTGCATGTAGAAATAAACTCAAAATGGATAATAAAGCTAAACGTAAATCTTGTACTTTGCAGTATCTGGAAAAAAAATAGTAGAACTTCTTTGTAACTTTGGAGTTGAAAAAGACTGTAAAAAGGGGTGGTGGTTTGAATGAGATATTCCCCAGTCTCAGGCATTTGATGGTTTTGTCCACAGTTTATGGTTCTGTTTGGAGAGGGTTGGGAGTTGTGGCCTTGTTGGGGGAAGTGTGCCATTGGGAAGCAGGGTTTGAAAGTTTAAAGACCCAAGTCATTTGTAGTTTGCTATCCCTGCTTTATTCTTGTGCTTCAAATTGTGAGCCCTAAGCTTCCTGTTCTGCCACCATGGCTGCTACATGTTGCCATTCTTTTGCTCCACCAATATGGAGCCACAAGCCAAAATAAACTCTTTCTTCTATGAGGTGCCTTGGTTATGATGTTTTATCCCAGCAGTAGAAAAGTAGCAAATAAAAAGGAAAACATAGACAATCGAAACAATAAAATAGACTTAACCAAAATTTTAAAGCTCCACAAGAAAAAGAGGAAATGATTGGAAGGGTAGGTGAACTATATATGTTCCATTCATATTTGAAAATCCTCCAGTCTCTTACTCTCTACACCTTGTTCAGCTGTTGTTCATTCTGTTAATAATCATCTATCACAAACAGAAACTTTTCAGACGAGGGTGAGAGATACATTGTTCTATGGGATAGTAATAATCATTAGGGGCTGATTTAGTACTCAGAGATCATTGAGGGGTAATGAAGAACATAAAAGACAAAGGTGGTGTATAACAACAAAGAAAAAATGTCTTCTGAACACAGCAGGGAGGTTGCTACATTATGCACAAGACATGTGCAAATCCAAGAAAGACCAAATCTCAGCACTGAAATATCAGTTGGTCATGAAATGCTAGCTAGTTTTATGTCATCTTGACACAAGCCAGAGCCATTTGGAAAGAGGAAATTTCAATCAAGAAAATGCCCTTAGCCAGGCGGCAGTGGCACACGCATTTAATCCTAGCACTCAGGAGGCAGAGCCAGGTGGATTTTGTGAGTTTGAGGCCAGCCTTGTCTATAGAGCAAGATCCAGGATAGGCACAAAAACTAGAAAACAGAGAAACATTGACTCAAACAAACAAACAAACAAAAAGAACAATAAATAAAAAGAAAATGCCCTCATCAGATTGGCCTGTGGACAAGTGTGTAGTGAATTTTCTTGGCTGATGATTGATCTGAGACAGCCCAGCTCACTGTAGGCAGTCCCAACACTGGCTTGTGGCCCTGGCCTGTATAAGAAAGCAGACTGAGAAAGCTAGTAAGTAACATTCCTTCATAGCCTTGAGTTCCTTCTCACTTCCTTTGATTATGGACTTTGATGTGGAACTACAAGCTAAATAAACCATTTCTATCCAAAGTTACTTTTGGTCAGGGTGTTTTATTAGAAATAGGAACCCTAATACTGATCCTCCTCATGTTATAAGGACCATGACTAAATTGGCACGTTTGGAAAAATTTAAACTAATTTGCAAAAGTTAAAGTGTTTGACTTAATCACATTTGACAACCTGTTTGCAATATAAAGTATTTATGGGTTTTCAGGATTAGGATATACACAACTTGGAGAAACATTATTTTATGTCCTACAGAAACAATCTGGTGATTTAAAGGGCAATTATTTGAACAGATTTCTTCCAAATTAAGATGAGGTTTGAATGAGCAATAAGCACATGAAAAGATATTGAACATCTTTGTTCTTTAAAAAAAATGAAATCAAAATCACAATGTGGTATTATTATTCATGCACTAGAATGAACAAGAGTGTGTAAAAATTAAAATCTAGTCATATAATATAGTAGTGACAATGTAGAACAGATGGAGTTTCATATATTGTTGTTAGCACATAAAATAGTCCAAGCATTTTCAGAGTAAGTTTTGTAGTTTTTTGTTTGTTTGTTTTTTCCTCTTTGGGGGCTCACCACCCAGCTCCCAAATAAATACACAGAGACTTACACTTACTTATGAATGCCTCGCCTTAGCTTGGATTCTTTCTAGTCAGTTTTTCTACCTTAAATTACCCTATTTCTCTTCTTCTACATTTTTTCTCTGGGCTTTTTGCCTTTCTATATTCTAAATATCTTTCTTTGCTTCTTATACCATGTCTGGCTCTGTAGCTTGGTGCCTGGCCCTGGCATCCTCCTCTTGTTTTCCTTTGCTCAAGCTTCTCTCTTCTTGTTCTTCTATAGCCTAGTTTTCTCCTCCTATTTATTCTCTTTTCCTGCTAGCACCACCTATTTCTCTGTCCTGCCTAGCTATTGGCCTTTCATCTCTTTTTAGGTAGTTTTAGGTGTTTTAGGCAGACAAAGTAACACAGGTTTGCAGAGTTAGACAATGCAACATAAAAGAATGCAACACATCTTTGCATCATTAAACAAATGTTCTACAGCATAAACAAATGTAACACATCTTCAACTAATATTCTGTAACACAGTTTAGCTCCTTATTCAGTAAGCTTTACTCTAGGCTACTGAAATATATATATATATATATATATATATATATATATATACATATATATATATGATCAGAAGGAATACAATTAATATCTAATTATGGAAAACATCTCACTGTGGAATAAACCTTCTGTACACTGTGTGAATATATGTCACTATGATTGGTTACATAAACAAGCTGACTGGCCAATAACTGAACAGGATAAAGTTAGGCAGGAAAGCAAAACTGAGAATGATGAGATGAGGAAGGGCAGAGTGAGAAGAGTCACCAATCAGATGGAGAACTAGTTGGATACACAAAATGGGATAGAGGTAAAAGTCACGAGCTTTGGATTAACACATAGAGCTAGTTAGTAACAAGCCTGAGCTATTGGCTGAGCATTTATAATTTATATTAATTCTTGGAGTCAGTTATTTGAGAAGCAGCTGCTGGTTATTTGGAAGCAGGCAATTGGGACAGGTAAACTCCACCTACACTCATTGTCACTTTTATTTTTACATATAAGGATGGGGGCAACTGATTGCAAAAGACAGTAACTGGCTTGGTGCTTATTCTAGTGTGTATGTTTGTTAAACCTATTAAACTTCACAATTAAAATTGATTAATTATATTATATTATATTATAATTTTATATTAATAAATTAAAAAACATACTATGAAATTTTAAGAAGCACTAAGAACAAGAAGAAATTAGTATAACTGAAGAGAAATGACAGTTCATCAATTTGAGTTTGACTGAATTAATGAATAGCAATGCAATGTTGAGTACTTTATAGTTTATAGTAATATATGATTTTGTATTGAGCACATATTATGGGTAAGATATATCATATTATGGAGAAAATTGAATGTACTTAAAATTTCATGTTTCTGTAGAAGATAATGGATAATAAGCACATAAATAAGGTAGTTCTGACAGTGATACACATGATGAAAAAACAAAATAAGGAATAAAAGATGACTTGGGAGCTCTTGGTTATTTGACCTAGAATAGTCAAGAAGCCCTCTCTGAAGAAAGGATCTTTTAGTTAAATCTTATGTTTTGTTAACTAGTCTTTCTATGACACAGTGTGAGCTGATGTTATTTGGCCAATAATTATTTTAGACAGCATAAAAATAGAAAGATAAATGCATTGCAAGATAATTTTTGGGGAAGATATAACTTTAGTTTGGCTCTGAAACTTTGGTAGAATCATTATTAAAGTATAAATAAGAGAGCATTTTTATAATATCTACTTGCATATTCTTTTTCTCTTCTTTCCTGTAACTCCAATTTAGTCTTTCTTTTGGAGTCTCATGGCACCTTCTTACATCCAATGCTATTTTAAGTGTTTGTTGGCATACCTAATTCCAATAGGCTAATTTCACCTGTACGTTATTAGTTTATATCAGTCTACACATGGCTCCATAAAGACTCAAAACTCATTAAATGGACATTAGTTAATGATCACTATTTTAGTTTCCACATGGAACTTCTTTGAGCCTAACTCCACCCTTATCCCTTCTAAAGTAAGCTATCAATCAAAGATTGTGCTTATGTGTTTGTGGGTGTGCACTGTATCCATATTTTGTGGAAGTACACATGTCTATATGTGCTTTGTGGAAGACAGAAGACACTCAAGCTAGTTTCTCTTGCTCTTTATCATATGTCTGAGACAGGTTTTCTCACTCACTGAACATGGAGCTCCCCATTTCAGCTAGACTAGTTGACCAACTAACCTCCACCACAGTACTCAGAATTCAGATGCATCTGGTTCTTGAGGATGCAAAATTGTGTCTTCATTGGTGCATATCAGGCACTTTATTCACTGAGCCATCTTTCAAACCCTCAACAAAATTAAACTGCTTCCCCAAAAGAAACATGGGTTAGAAACTATTATAGGACAATGGGGATCACACAAATATGTTGGAGACCAACCTTGGGCAACTGGACAAGCTGTGTCTTGAACCTTGCATAGTTTTCTCTTGCTCTAGTAGGCCTTGAAAAGGACAAGATGTTCTAGCCAAAACCACAAGACATGCTTTTAGATAAACTTCCCGGAACGTGTGCTTATTGGCCACCTGCAAGGCCAGGGACCAAAGCGACCTCACCCTCAAGAATTTTCCATTCTCCTCCCCTCTCTTCCCCTGCTCCCTGTCCCTACCTGAAGCCCTGCTTATAAGCCTCAAACCCCAGCCAATAAACGAGACCTTGACGCGACTCAGACTGACTCTGTCTTTCTTTATGCACCTGATCTCCTTCCCCTCTCACCCCCATTGGTTTTCAGGTGGTCCCTCCTCGAGACCGTCGAATAACCTGGCCTGCTGGACAGGTCACAAATGGCCATACTGATGAAGACAATCTCTTCCCCCTCCCTGAAAAATAAACATCAATGACACAAAGAAACAAGAAAATTCCATGTGTATATTCTACATATGGCCTCCAAATATTAATTCCAAGAAGCATGGATGCATTTTCTTGTGTATAAATTTCTTGATATATTCACCAGCAAATTAGTGGCTACATTCTGAATAATTCTGTAATGCAATATCTACTGGTCTCCTCTGATGTCTCTAGAAATATTCTTCTTTTGTTAAAATCCTAAGTTAGATTCAATTTCAAATGCTAAGACAGAAAAATCTTTCTATGCATCAATTTCCATATCTAAAAAAAATAGGACCAAATACTATCTGTTTCATAAGACTGTTGTAAAGATTAATTAAATCAACATCTTAAATAATTAAAACAGTGTCTAGAATTAATTTTAGGCATCTTAAAATGTCATTATCATTATCCTGTGACTACTGAGGTGAGAGTCTACAAAATGAAGATATATAGGTCTGTGATAAACAGCAGTAAATGAAGGAATGAAGTCACATTTTATAAAAGAGGACATTGGCCTGCTTTATTTGGATACACGCATTTCTTTATTCCCGACACTGAATTACTTCTTCTGTTTATGTTCATTTTTAAGCTTCCCTCTTCAGCATTCCTTTTATGACTGAGTCTCACTGTGAATTTGAGTTGTAATATGCTATCTTAGATTGTGGAAGTATAAAAATAAATTGAATCATTTTGTTTTCCACTTAAGTCTAAATTTAGGTAAACATTTTTCCTTAATGTTCAAAAGATATGGTAAGCTTAAAAGTGAATTAGTTTTACATTCATAATTAGGTCTTGATTTTAAAGTAAGTTTCCCATTTTAAGAAGAGATTCTCTTATTTGAATATTTCAAAAATCATTCCAAAGCTATTGATTTTGAAAAATTAGTCTGCATTCAAATGTAATAAGCAGAATATGTTTTTGGAGGAACAAAGGAGCATAACCCTTATGATAACCATTTGATTTTATAGTCTACCAAATCAAGTGTGTTTCAAACTAGTCTCTCGTGAATGTATATAGAAAAAATTTTACATTTCAGTAGATGATTTTGCATTGATTTGCCTCGAGCAAAACTAAATGCTCAGCTAAAAACATGATGGAAAAGTCATTTAAGCTGTAAAAACTAACAAGTTCACATTCATTTAGAAGAGTGACCTTAAGAAATTATTGAAATTGCCAAAAACCTAATGCTTTGTTTAATGATAATACAATGGATTTAGTTTTTTATATTCTAACATTTTTTAACACTAGATAACAATAGAGAAGGGATTTGCTAAATCATGATTATAATCAAAAGGTAGAAAGGGAGTCTGAAATTTTATGCTTTTTTATTTCATTGCATACTATAGTGTCTTTATAGACTTTTCAAATAACCATGTACTTCGTTAGTGAATATAAAACAAAAGAAATTCATTTGCAAACCCTTTAAATCAAGACCTCATTAACCATATGGACTTAGTATTGTTCACTGTATGAAAACAAGCACTTAGAATTCTGAATTTGGGATGTCCAATCCATATCCAACACATGCTAACAACTTCAATTTGAATATTAACACTGAGTAAACAATCTTTGATATTAGAAAAATGTCAGACTCTAAGATACCTGGAAAAAGGAACTTTTGTGGGTTAAAATCAATGTCATGAACTACAGCCAGAAGCAGAATGGTAATCAAGGACAGAAATTAAGAGCAAAAGTAAAAAACAATAAAAGAGAGCTAGTGTCATTAAATACTTTAGGCTAACATTTAGTTTGGTCTTATGATTTAGTCATTTGTTAAGCTGGTCGGCATTAACTGAACCTAAATCATAATTGCATTTTTTAGTCTCCTTTCATATTTTTTGTTAATTTTGTGCTATTTCTTAATCACAGTGACTATTATTACTCACCCTTTTCATCCCCATGCTATTCATAATACTTTGCCAATAAAACTTTAGTTTAGTCTTCTAATAATTTCTCTACTAATAATGTTATTAGCCAGTTCTTTAGTAGGACATGGGTTATTCCACCATGCTATTCAACCAAGAGTACATAAAAGGTCATTATTCAAGTAACTAATAGAATCAGAAGTGTTAGTGTTTATTTCTGTGTTTACAGAGCTATGCTTTTATGTCTCAATCAAATTAATTTTATGGTTATGGTAGATTAGTCTATAACTTAGTGGAGACTATATTTGAAAGCTCCAATGGACAGTGCAGAGCATTATAGTCATAAAGGTATGTTTATATAAACAAATTACAGACCAAATTTTTCTACTAATACATCAACTGCACGAATGTGTATACATACATTTGTGGTTGTTCATGTGTATATTTATATAATAATTATCAGATACAGTTGTAAACATGTAATTTCAGTAAATATGGTAAAAAAGAGATGTTTGTGTGTGTGATTTATAGTAGTTTTTAAATTCTTCCATTAAAAACTTTCAGTGATTTCTATTTCCTACATGAGCTAGTAGGTTAGACAATTTAAACACAGTTTTCATAGAAGCTTGTAATTGCTCCCAAAATGGTTAACCTCTTCAATAGCTCTTTGTAGTATTTTGCAACAGAAAAACCTTTATCCACAGTTGTGTTCTCCTTTCTTGACATTATCTCTTAAGTCTATTATATGAACAATCAACACATAAATCTTTTTCTTAGCATTGTTCTAGTTTTGAGTTAAATCAACTTAAAATACAGCGCTTACTTTTATCAGGAGAAAAAGAAAATCTCCTGAGAAACATTAGGAATGTAATAGTGTTAAGAATTAATCACCTATAAATATTTACATTTGACAAAATTTAATCAGTCGATCCTTAATTAGCTAATAATTTATTTTTAACCATCATATCAATGGCACCAAAATATACCTAGAGCTAAATTGATAAGTATTTTATTAACCAATAAAAGCAAATCTAAAAGGTTGCTTGATAAATGGCCATTGTGGTGGTTTGAAAGTAAATGGCCCTGATAGATTCAAATGAGGGGCAATATTAGGAGGTATGGCCTTGTTGGAGGAAGTGTGTCACTGGGGACTGGTTTTGTGGTTTCAGATGCGCAAGCTAGGCCCAATGTCTTAAGTCTTTTCCTGCTGCCTATGGATCAAGAGGTAGAACTCTCAGCTCTGTCTTCAGCACCAGTTCTGCTGCATGCCACCATACTTCCCATCATGGTGATATTGGACTAAACCTCTGAACTATAAGCCAGCCCCAAACAAATATTTTACTTTGTAAGAGTTGCCATGGTCAGGGTGTCTGTTTATACCAATAGAAACCTTAAACTAAGACTGTCATGAAATGCAAATTTGAAGAGACAAATTATATCACACAGGGACTGCATAATATTTTTAAATTTTTTTATTACATTTACTTATTGATGTAGAGTAGACCATGTGTCGTGTCACATTGTGTATGTTGAGGTCAGAGCAAAGTATTTTTTTCTCTTTCCACCATGTGGCATCTGGGGTTCTTACTCAGTTCCCCAGGCTTGGTGGCAAATGTCTTAACCTTGAAGACATGTGGCCAGCCCATGGACAGTTCATTTTTAAATTACTTTTGCTTAAAAAAATTTAAAAAATTACTTTTGCATACTAAAGTAAGCATATCATCCTATTATCTTTGAAAGTGATAACTGAAAAAGGAAGCAAAATTAATCAATTTGCATGTTCATAAGCAATTGTATATATATATATGTATGTATATATATATATTCACATTTTTACCTATTAGTAAATAAGTACATATTTTCTCTTTATCTATTGAACTTCAATTGAAGTTTATTCATTTATGATTTGGAATACTGTAGATTCAAAGCTCAGAAAATTCTCTGCTATAAGAAAGTGATATATATATAGCACATAAGAAATATATATATATATATATATATGATATGTCTGATATATGATACACACATATATATATCCTACTCAAGAAAATGGCTGTGGATTGTAGGACCAGAGGGAGCAAAGTGAAAGGAAAGCAGGAAATGATATAATTATATTTTATTTCAAAAAATATTTTAAAAATAAAGTGTACAAAATAATGGAAAGAAACATACAACAAAACAGATAAAGTTATTGAAAGAACAAAAAAGGCAAAAAAAAATATATTTTGGGTAAGCCTTATGAGACTGCATGGTATAACAACCTGGGTCTTTAGGTAAGAAAACACAATAAGGAAATAAAAAATATTCCATATTGCATGTCATGAGTACCAATGTGAGTTTCTCAATGTTGATACTGTACAATGACCATATACTATGCTGTCATTGGACACATCTAGGTAAAACATAAATATGAAAGGACCTGGCCTTTTTGAAGAAATCCAAACCAGCAGGAATTTAGTTTGCAGAAGTGGAAATAAGATAAAAGCATCACTTGCTAGGATAGAATTGCAAAAGCCTATACACATTAAACTAAAGGTTTGGACATCAATCTACAGTCAGTTGGAAATATTTGCTATTGGAATTTATTGAGTTAGATCAGTTATGTTGTCATAATTATTTTAGAGAAAAATCTCTGCTTTCATATATTAGTAAGAGTAGCCAGTGAGTCCTTCATCAATTTTTCAGAACAAGTAAAATGATAGGGGATAAATATAAGACTATTACTATAGGAATGAAGTAGAATTTGAAAAACCTGTTATAGGTAGAGTATGAATGATTCTAAGCTAGGCTTGGATTCAGCTACTTGTCCTGTCTCAACTTTATGTGCCATGCTTTGTTGATGCCCTTGGGAGGTCTGCCCCTTTCTGAGAGGAGAGGGGAGAGGAGTGGATGAGGAGGGAGATAGAGGGGAGGTGGGGGGAATGGGAGGAGAAGAGGAAGGGGAATCCGTGGTCAGTAGTAAAATAAATGAAAGAAAGTTTAGTTAATAAAAAAGGGATAAAAAAGACACAGCAATGGAAAGAAATAGAATAATTACTAGACCAAAGTACTTAGGGTAATTGCCTAAAATGTCATAAAACTAATGGTTAATTATAAAATGAAGTTTAGGTGGTTAAGAAGGTAAAATAAAAACAGCAATAGTTCTCTGGAAGAAAGGAGCTCTAATATACTTAACTAAGGTGGGAAAGTGGGAGATGTACAGCACAGGAATTCAGGATGAGATAGAGATGTGGATTCTTGAGATATCACCATATGAATATTTTTTAAAGTGAGAATTAGAGCACTCAAGCAAAGATCACAGAATAGAGCCATGCATATGAGACTGGACAAATAGATAAAAATATGAAATGGGAAATAAAACATTTAAAACGATATAGTAAACAATGGTACATAAGACCATAATCAAAATTAAATTTTAAATTACCTAAAGATTAAGGTTTTTTAAGGAGTTTGCTGAAATATTTCCTTGTGAATTGTATTTTGGAAAGTTTACTATATCCAATGATTTGTATAAAATTTTCTTCCTTGAGTTTACAAAATGTATTTTTAGAATACATTCAAATAACATATGTACTAAAGTTAATTTTCTAGTTTTCATGCTATACAATTGTTTCTGAAGCTATTAACATTGGGAGGTGCTGTGTGATGAATATTAGTATATGGGCTTATATATTGCACAGTACTGTTATTTAAGTATAGGTTTTGCCCCCCATTTTTAAAGACAAATTGCATTGATTTGCTGTTATAATTATTGCTGCCTTGGGAACCAGTCTCCAGCAGCACAAGGCTCAAAGGGAATCCACAGAGTCAGTGCATATTATGATTTTCTGTATCTAAGGGGGTTAGGGGAAAAAGACAATCACACACTCTTGATGGTTTCTTTCTTTATTCTTCTCTATTTTACATTCTGTGTTCTATATTCTCTTTTTTATCTCTATCCAGAGATGTCTCTTCTGTCTCTCTTGATGTTTTCCTTCTCCTTGTAACTCTCTTGGTGTTCTCCTCCTAATTTTCTCATTCTTGATGTTTTCCTTCTCCTTGTAACTCTCTTGGTGTTCTCCTCCTAATTTTCTCATTCTTGATGTTTTCCTTCTAAATCATTTTAACTCTAACTTTATTCTTTCCCTTACAGTTTATATACCCCAGCAAAATTTTTCAGCCAATATAAAAATTACAATGTTGTTGCATTCTGTTTTTCAAGTGAATGAACACAATGAATACAAGTAAAAAACAGCATGTTTTCCATATCCCTTACATGATTAAACATTTTATGTATTACAGGTGAAAAACAAATTATCCCCAAAACACACGTACATTCTTATCTAAGCAACTTGTTGTAGATTACAGTGTGTAAGCAAGCAGGGCATTCCTTTACTGGCAGGCTGCATTTCGAAGTTACCAGGAAAGGACCGATTACTTTATTACTTAACTTTACAGGTAATCTTATAAGGAATCTTAAAGTAATCACAAACTTAAACTTTTATATATGAAAAAGAATCAGTCAGCTATACTTTAAATCTTTAGGGTGCCCACTCATCATATATATATATATATATATATATATATATATATATATATATATATATATATAATTTTTTTCAGGAGATTGAGGGCAGAAATGGGTATAAGATATTAATCATCACCTTTGGTCATTAACCAATCCTAGCAAGAAAAATGTGTCAGCTAGTAATAATTGAGCTGCTGTGTTCTTATTCCCTGACATCAGCAAGTTTCTCTTTCAACTATGAGCATTTCTAAAACTTTATATTGTCTTTTGGCTTTTTATCTAAAAGCTATTTAACAAAAACATCTTAGTCTAACTTTGTTACTTTCAAAACTTTATTTCAGCTATGGTGCACTCCAAAACCTGTGAATACATCTCCGAAAATTAAGGTTAAAAGAATTTGAGCCAGCCTAGCTCCTGGGACTCAGTTGTTATCCTTAATCATTAATCCAAGCCACAGTCTATATGGCTCTTCAGTAGAAACTCATGTGTTCTAGCTGTATAACACTGCCTTGTTTATATTTTTAATCATCAAAATTCTATTCAAAATAACATTATTATTATCAATTAGGCAGTACAGCTTAGGAAGAAATTGTCTTCATAATAATCCACAAGTAAAAATGCCCAGTAGAACAGGATGTTTCCATGAGATAAAAACACTACAGGCAGTGAGGATTTCCCTGCATTTCTTCACACCATACCAGATACCAGAGAAAGACAGCAGCTGCAAATATGTAAAGGCACATGTAGCATGAATCTTAAAAGATCTTATTAAGAAAAACATACCTGGAGCTAGGTATTTGGGGTGAATGCTGGAAGATAAGAGAAGTAGAACAAGCCACAGCTTCCTCACCTTGACAGTTCCTCAGCTGATCCTGTTTCCTCAGACTGGAAGCCTCTGAGTCCTCATCCAGAATGAATCTCAGCTGAACTGCTGCTCAAAAGCCTAAAAATTTAACCAGGCTCTAGTTCCTGGTTTTCATGCCTTTTATACTTTTTTTTTTGCTTCCTGCCATCACTTCCTGGGATCAAAGGTGTGTGGCACCATGCCTGTCTGTTTCCAGGGTGGCTTTGAACTCACAGAGATCCAGATGGATATCTGCCTCCAGAATGCTAGGATTAAAGGTGTGTGTGCCACCATTTTCTAGCCTCTATGTTTATCTAGTTGCTGTTCTGTTCTCTGACCCCAGATAAGTTTATTAGGCTGCACAATATATTGGGGGAACACATTATCACCACAGGCACAACAGAAGCAAAAGACATTCTGGAGTCTGTGGTCTTGGGGCCTTCCCTATCCAAGATTCACCCATCAGGGGTTTCCTTCCTGGTAGGCTGACACCTCGAACTACAATTGCCATCTGCTGCTCCTCTGACATGGCAGTAATTTTACAAGAACTCATCAATTCAGCACACCATTTCTATAAAACAAATAAAAATGTTTTCTGAATTGTACTTTATTTGACAATGCAAGCTTATTTGGAACTTGCCTCAATCTCCCAAATGCTGGTATCACAGCTCCCAAAGAAGGCTTTTCTTAGTTGAACATATTACTAAAGAAACACAAATTAATAATTAACTTTTAACCACATAGATGACTTGAAAATAGTTACATTATTTGGAATCTAGAAAGAAAAAGCTATATTCTTTCAGGTATTTAGAGATAAACTAGGGCACTTCCTGCTCTTCCTGAGGATGTGGATTGGTTCCTGGCACCCACATGTTGACTCACAATCACCTATGACTCTAGTTTCAAGAAAATCTGATGCTCTCCTCTCATCTATGTAAGTTCTGCGTACTAATGTGATAATGCAAATGCATGGAGACAAAAACACTTATGGATATAAAATAAATATATCTAATGGATGTTTTATAATTTTTTAAAAGTCCTTTTCTTTAAATCAAGCAACGAAGCAGTCTTGCCTTTCTCTATCATCATAAGTCTTCTGACATTCTTCAGACAGAACAGAACAGGTTCAAAAGACAAGAACCCAAGCACAAGAAAGTCTGATCAGAGATCTCTAAATAAAGCTTCATGCCAAAAGGTCTTAGTTCTATTGAGCTATATCCATGTACCACCCTGAATTTCCTAATTAGTTTTCTCATACATATCTTTGGTGAGTGAATCTACACTGTTCAAATAGCATGAAACCTTCAAGCAAATGTTCCATTTGACAAAAATGCAATGCTGTGGCATCATGGTAAAAAAGTTTAAACTTTCTCTGGAATAACACACTTTAATAAAGGCTGCAAAAAATCCTCAGATCAAATCTGAAAGAATAATAATCCACAATAAAAATTCATTATAAGAGAAATGAAAAACTCACAATAAATGATAATAAGAAGTAAAAATAAGCTGGAATGACTGATGATTATAGATATTGAAATTTTCACATTCAGACAACAAAATTAGTTTATATATAATACATAAGTAAGTAAATTAAATTTTAAAAATAAGAAACAAGATTTAAATTATTAAGTCTTACGTTAAATTAAGGCTTAAATTTGATCCATTTTATTTGGCTATCTTTTTGTAAAATGAGAGATAGACTAATTCATCTCTATGGGACATTCATCTTGTTTTCTCAATAACATTTATGAAAAGGCTGGTTTTCTCCATGTGTGTTTTTGATGTCTTTGTTAAAAAACAGATACTTGTACCTCCTTGGGATAGTTTGGGACATTCTATTCTAAACATTTCATCTTCGTGTCTAGTTATATGTCAGTACCATGACATTTTTTTGTTACTATGGCACTATACTTTAGTTCAAAATCTAGTATTGCAATAATTCTAACACTACTCTTTTTTGTTAGTGGTTATTTAATCTGTATGAGGTCTTTCATGCTTCTATGTGAAGTTCCATAAAGAAATTTCACAGATTTTTTGGAGACTGCATTTAATCTGAATATCATTTTTCTAATATGGTTGGTTGTACTAATTTATTGTTACTGTATGTAGTGGGGACATATGCCACTGTGTGGATGTGGAGATGAAAGAACAACTTTGAGGAGCCAGTCCTCTCCTTACACCGTTGCATGGCTTGTGGAAATTAAACTCAATCTCCAAGTGTATATGGCAATACATATATGCACTAAACTACCCCACTGGCCTCATAACATTGTCATTCCTGTTATCTATGACTATAAGTGATTTTTTCAAAGATTTATTTTTAATTTATGTGTATACATGAGTGCATGTATGCTTTTATATCTGTAAATTTATGACAGTGATTGTGAAGGCCATAAGAGAACATTGGATATGTTATAACTATAGTTACAGGCAGTTCTGAGGCGCTTCCTAATGTGGATATTTGGAACCAACCTTCAGTCATCTGAAAAATAGCAAGTGCTCTTGACCACTGAGCCACTATCAGAGATCTTTATATGTACTTGCACCACATTTTCCTTCTTATGTGCTTTATATATTTTACTGCAAGATATTTAACATTTTTCATTGCGTTTAGGCTGTGTATTTTATTTAACATAGGGGAAGTACTTTAAATGTTTAATATAGGAAAAGGCTTTCTGAACAGTGTTCCAATAGCATAGGAAATATGAACAAAAATTAAGAGATAGAACTGCATCAAATTCAAAAGCTTATGACAGAAGAGTTAGAAAAATAATAAACCAAATTAGAGTTCTGCTAAAGCAATATAATTTGAAGGAAGTATGATTCTGAAGAATTTAGAGTATTGGAGATAAGTTCAGCTGATTTTCCCCCTGAGAGCATGTAGCATTACTGGTTGTACGTAATAGACTAAAATCTGGGCTTGTCCTATCCAGATAAAAAGGTTCTGTGTGATAATGAAAAACTATAACTACAGTATGGTCCTGTGAACTCAGACCTAGATAATTATCACGTAGAAATGCAACCTTGTGTTCACGTAAGACCTACACATTGGTGGTCATAGTAGCACTCTTTGTTATGACCCCAGACTAGGAGTAATTCAGTAGGTGAATAGTTAAACCAAATACCACACCCTTACCATGGAATATTCCTTAACAAATTATTGATATACAATACAAATTGGATGAATTTCAAGGGAATTATAGTATGTGAAAGAACCAGGATGTTAAAGATAAAATGCTGTGTATTCCAGTTAAATGAAAGATCATATAAAATGCCAAGTAAGTATTACTGTTAGAAAACAGCTTCCTTGGGGTTGAGAGTGGTAGGGAGAGTTATAAAGAAGTGAAAGATATATTAGTCTAAATGTGATGATGCTTAAATGGAAGCATGCATTTGTGGAACCTAACAAATTGCATACTTTAAATATATATAATTTATGACAATTATATCTCTACAAAGCTGTTAAATTTAGAAAATGAGGCAAACTGCATGTGTACATATGTGAGCATTTCTTTCTGTGTTTTATAGCTCAATAAAGTTTGCTTTAAAAGTAACTTAGTATAATCTCTTTAAAACAGCATATTTATCTAATTTTAAAACTGACTATGACCCAATTTTTAAACATGTGTGACAGATTCTCACAGTAAACTTTAATATACTATAAAATGCTGTAAATTGAAATAGTTATTGCGGTTGAATTAAATTCTTGCTTTTATGTCATAATCTGGAGTGCTAGTTTATCTTAAATGCTAAAAAAGTTAACAGTGAAAACATCATATATCCTTTAAAGATAGTCTTTAGTGTAATGGCTATCTTTTAATTCATCCTAGTAAATGAGCATGTGGCTCTCCTTCCTCTCACATGATGCATTTCTCTGAGTCACTCATAATATATGTAGATTATTTAAAATATACACACTATTGTGTGACATTTACATTTGGAAGTGAACTCGGTTTTTACTGATGTAAAATTCAGTGGGAAATGAGCTTTGGTTGAACTGTAGTTCACAATTCTATAGTCTATTCCACCTGTTATGATTTCAATACAAATAATCCCCTCTGAAACACATATTCAACTTGAATATTTATTATGGAATATTGAGAGGTAGGGCCAAGTAAGACCTTTAAAAATCGATTAGGGCACTACTATAATGTATAATTAATAGAATAATGGAATAATAGTTTGAGAGACTTCTTGTCTTTCCTTACGTGATACCTTCGTTTTGATTCTGTCACCAGAAAGTAAACATTAAGTGATATTTGGTGACCTTGGACTAGATGTGTGAGCCAAAATAAATCTTGCATTTCCTTATATTATCTACCTTCTGACATCATTTTGTTAGTGACAAAAATAGAATTAATTCATCTCTCCTTAAAGATATATTTTTCACAAGCTATTTTCATGTTTACTTTACTTGTGTTAAGTATTTCTGAAACTTCATTAAAAAAAATAATTCTACCATGTCAGCTACTAATAAGTACTCTTTGGGTGATATTTGAGTTTTATACTTTCACATGTTGAAACCTAGGTATAACTCCATTCCCTGCATTCAGCACATATCATCAGTATGTAACTGAATCAAAGAATTTCACAATGATAACCTACTTTGATTCTCTCCACTACATGAAAAATGCATGCAAAAACGGGTGCTTTATTACTGGCACCAAAGTACTTTTGAAATCCCTTCTAACTTTAATACCCGACAGTTATTCATGAAGCACTGCTTTGTGCTAGCACTAAGGTTGTGATGAAGTTTTCTATTGGTAATATGATTCCTACTAATATCTTGTTTTTAAGCAAGAAAAATGTAATCTTAAGGTGTCATTTTTAAATATACTTGTTCTTTTCAAATCCTTCCCTTTCTTCTCTTTTTCCCTTTACCTTCCCATCAGTTAAATCATTGCTTCTATGCAATGATCTAGAATGCTAGTTTATCTGAAGTACAAAATAAATTAGCATTGAAAACTCAACTATTTAAATTAGGCTTTGGAATAATGGCCAAATTCATTCATCCTAACAAAGCGAGAGTAAAGCTCTTCCTCATGCATAATGTGATTCTCTGATACTCTTGTAATATATGTACATTATTTAAATTGTTCTCTTCCTTTCCAAGGATAGTCCTGAAAGTGTAGAAGTGTAAAGTATCATATGCACTACTAAATTGAAGATAATCCCCAATGGCCATGATCAGGTAACAAAGGGACCACTTAGTTGGGAAGTGCATATGCATAGACACAATAAACAAGTCAAAGCACTAGTATCAGAATCACATATAGGCTAAGAGCCCAAACAGTGTGAGGATATCACGCTGAATGGAAAGTGACTTTGCATGTGTATGTCAGGTCAAACGAAGTGAAGGTGGTATTGTATGTCAGAGCTGCCTGACCGAAAAGACAGAGTCTGATCTGGGAAACAGATGTCTAGCAAAGAAACAAAGAAACAGCTAATCCATAGGAAGGTGGGGAAAACTGACATGGGATTTGAACTGAGCAACAAAGAGAATCCATGAAAGCTGCACAGACTGGAATGAAGAGATCTCAGAAGCAATGGATGTTGGAAAGTGTTTGCCGAAGAAGGAGAGGTATAACACAGTGAGTCAGAATGTAAGTGAGGTGACGATACATAAAGTTGTATTGACACACAGATGAATGAGTTCATTTTACCCTTGCCTATGGGCTGTTTCCATGTTATCACGGGTTCAACAGAAGCTGTACCAGGGATGAGACATCCAGAAAAGCCTAAACATTTACTGTTTGACCCTTTACAGAAAGTTTTCTAACCTCAGTCTTGATGTTTTGGTATCAGATTTTGCTGGTATCATAAATTAAATTCAGAAGTATTCTCTATTTTTATTCTGTGAAAGAGATTTTGCAAGATTGGTGCTATTTCTTTCTTAAGAGTTTGAATCATTGGTGAAGCCATCTGGACGAGTATATTCTAATGTGATAAAATTTAGAGTTATAGAATTTCTTTCTTTCTTTCTTTCTTTCTTTCTTTCTTTCTTTCTTTCTTTCTTTTTTTTTTTTTTTTTGTTTAGCTTTGTTTTTTTCAAGACAGGGTTTCTCTGTGTAGTTTTGGTGCCTGTCCTGGAACTTGCTCTGTAGACCAGGTTGGCCTCGAACTCACAGAGATCCACATGCCTCTACCTCCCAAGTGCTGGGATTAGAGGTGTGCGCCACCACTGCCCAGCTAGAATGAATTTCTTAAATTCAAAATTTTCCAAAGAGGAATTCTGGTAGCCCCAAGAATCCTCGAATCTCCCCAAATAGTTTAGTCTATTCTAGCGATACTGTTTTTGATTTCCAACTCATTCTCACTGTAGCAAAATAGTGTGAAAATGATTCCAGTCATTCAATTTGAGGTACACTTCAATACTCAGCACCTAGCACTGTCATAATTAGATTTTAGAGTCTGAGCCACTGCTGATTTATTGTACACTTGCTTTCTAACTTATTAATACAGATATGTTCAACTCTCTCATAATGTGAACTGAATGTTTGCCTTGCTATTTTCTATTTTATCAACGTGTTTTGAAGTATAGAAAATTTTTAAATTCCTATAGATCTTCCTTGTAGATCTCTTTTGTTTATGAAATGTTTTTACTTATCTTAATTATTTTTTATTTTGGTATTGAGTTAAATCTGTAGTTTTAGTTTCATTTGTGAGTTATAGATACTGTACCATGCAGCTTTTAGCATTCTAAAATACTATTTCCTACAGAGACAGTTCAGATGGAGTTTTGAGAGAAACCCTAGCCCCAAAGATTTCTGAGCTTAACATACACAACAAGGTTATCTTGTTTATTTATTTGTTTATTTATTTATTTATTTATCTGGCTACTTATTTACTTATTTCTTTTTTTATTTATTGATTGTTTATGTATATATGTGTATGTGTACATGCGCTAGTGTATGTGTCTGTCTGGAGACAGGTGGTATGACTCTTCTCCCCTTCTACCTTGTGGATCCTGGGGGATAAACTTGGTTTGCCAAACTCATCAGCAAGCACCTTAACCTACTGAGCCATCTTGCCTGCACCTCAGTGAATTGTTTTACCTATTTCATGTGCAGTGTGACGAATTACGGCAGCTTTTGAGTTTGTATTTTCATAATATTTATATTTTCATTCTTTTATAATAAATATTCAATGTGTCCTAGGTATATATCTTGTGAGTGGCATGCAGTTCTTATTCAGTTTGGCGATACTATCAATTCATTGTCACTTTAGTCCCTTTATATTGAATACAACCACTAATATGCCTAGATTTATATTTACATTTTTCCTGTTTACTTAGACTATGATTAAGTCTATGTTTTAATCTTTCCATACTTTTCACATGATTGCCCAAGAATGTTTTTACACTTAAATTTAATCTTAAATGGTACACATAGAATACTTATTATATGTTAATAGTCCCTCCATTAGATTGTGAGGTATATGTTTTTTTCATATTTTTTCTTTTTTTTAGATTGTAATATAGTGATAACATCTCTCCCTTCCTTTTCCTCCCTCTAAACTCTTTTATATAATCATGCCCTCTCTATTTCAAATTTATGGTCTCTTACATTGTTATTGCGTGTGCGTGCGCACACACACACACACATATGTGATAGACAGGAAGAGATAGGAAAGGCAGAAAGATGCCATCCTGCCTTCCAGGGAGGAGCATGTAATGGCACACAGGTAAAGCCACAGAACATTTGGCGACATAAAGATTAATAGAAATGGGCTGAGTTTAGTTATAAGAGATAGCTAGCAAGAAAACTGAGCCAAAGGCCATGGCATGCAATTGGTAATTGATATAAGTCTCTGTGTGTTTACACAGAGTTCTGTGTGGCTGCAGGACCGGGCAGGACACAGAAAAATTTCCAGCTACAGGTGTAGCTTCTGACATTACTAGGAAACAATTTCATAGCAAACTCCTTGATCATCTGGCTCTTATTTACCCCCTCTTCTTCCCTGAGCCTTGGATGCAGGAGTATTTTATATATGCACCCATTGGGAATGGGTTCCACAAGTCTGCATTTTGATTAGATGAATTTTTCTATAGTGGTTTATTTCAAAGAGAGGTTTCCTTGATGAAGAATAAATAATACAATTATCTGTGAGTATAAGGACAAATGTTTATAGATTTTTGGTAGGGATTCTGATTGTTTACTAAATTAGTGGTTGTAGATTCCCCTCCAATAAACATGACTTTACTATCACTATATAGTTGATTGTGTTTCCAGTATCAAGCATGTTTTCTTGCTTGTTGAATGAGTCTTAAGTCAATCAAATAGAGAGCTGTAGGTTCCCACCAAAATATTTGTGTCACTACAACACACTTTTTGTGTTTGTTCTCTGACAGGTGTAAATAATTAATACTTAAGAGACTAATAGGTAAATGTTTTAAGGGTTAGGAAACATATAGGTACAACTATGGTCATGATGCTGAACAAGAAGACACATAATTATAACTGCATGGATGTGGATGAAAAGAAAATACAACTTTTTAAAAGGTGAAAATTGGCCTAGAGATTATAGTGATCCAATTTTCATCAAAGAAAATAAAACATATGTATTTCTTGCTTTGTTGAAGTTTGATATTAATTAGACTGCTCTTAATCTTCTCAAATAATATCAAATACATTAAAACAATTTAACAATCTCTTGCTGTTTCTGCCATTGTAATTTTTAAATTTTAGCTATTCTGTGTTTTGATATTTTTATGTTGAAATAATTATAGATTTACAACAGAATTGCAAAGAAAGGTACAGGAAAGTCCTGTGCACTCTCCACCTCTACTCCCATAAATTAGATATCTTGATAACTATTATAGAATTCTGACACCAAATGAATGGCTTTGATCATCATAATCTACACAACTCTTACAAGGACAAGAAATAATTTCTCCCCACCCTTGTGTGTGTGCATAATTTTCAATATTTTATCATATGAATAGATTTGTATGGCTGTCACCACAGACAAAACCAATAACAGTGCTATAAACCTTTTGAAAGCATTGTGCTAACATTTTATAACCATAGCTGTCTCCATATCCCTATATCCATTCTGGTTTCTAGAAATCACTACTATTTCCCCATCTTTCTGACACTGTTCACTCCAGAACATTATGCAATGGAATTCTTGACATTAACTTAACTTAGTTGCTCTATGTTTAAATAATCTATTTCTTTTTATTGATGTGGTATATAGATGCCAGACTTACTCTCACCTATTGAAGGCATTTTCATTGTTTCCAGTTTGGGCTGTTCTGAAAAATAGATGACGTAATCATTTCTGAACTGTTTTTATGTGTACATAAGTTTTCATTTCTCTGGGAAAAATGCCCAGGAGTAAATTTTCTAAGTTGTATTATAATTGCATATTTAATGGTTTAAGAAACTGCCAAACTGTCAGAGTAGCTATACTATTTTATATTTCTTCCATCAATTTGGAAACTAAATTTTTCACATACCTTCTAGAATTTGTTGTTCTTGCTTTTTTTTTGTTTTATTTTAGTGCTCTAGGGAGAAATATAAAGGCCTCGTAGGTTTGAGTTGAATTTTCTAATAGATTATGCTGTTCACCATCTTTCATTTTCCATTTGATGTCTGGATTTGCTCAAAGAACAAGCTCCATTCATTTTTATCACCTTTTTGTTGACTATTGAGAGACTTTCATGGGGTCTGAATATGATATATTTGCCATTTTTCATGTACATTGTTGTAAATAATTGTCCTGGTCGGTAATTTATTTTTATATCTGCTACAGTCACCAAAAATCTTGATTTATACCAAATTCATAAGTTAGGGATTCCCTAATATTAGTTAAGAAGGACATCCTCCTTTGTTTTGTTCTAAAGCTAAACTTTGATTTTATTTTTTTTTTTTACATTCAGGTTAATGATATGTTTTGAATTAATTTCTGCATATTATTTGAAACTAAAATCAGGCTCACTTTTCTACATTTAGATTTTCAACTGCTTTTCCACTATCTGTTCAAAATATTGATTCAATACTGATGTGTGAAGTTTTCTAAAAACTACTGGATAAATTATCTTGACTATAATTTTTTGTTCTCTATGGACCTCCATTGATTTAGGTGATAAGCCTTCCTCAGTGCCACATAGAAGATTAGATTAATAAGGCCAGAACAAGTCTTGAAATAACATAGCATAATTATTCACATTCTATTCCTCATTGAAAAATTATGGGTTTTTTTTTTATTTTACTTTGTTTACTTTTCCATATACTTCTTAGAATAATTTATCTTTAGGTATAACAACCTTTCTTAGAATCTGATTTCTTTCTTTTCTTTGAGACATGGTTGCTTTTTGTAGCCTTGGCTGGCCTTGAACTCGCTCTGTAGACCAGGCTTGTCTTGAAAATACAGATATCCACCCGCCTCTGATTCCTAAGTGCCTGGATGAAAGTTGTGTGCCACCATGACCTGGCATTCAGAATCTGATTTTTAAAATCACATTACATTTCAGCTTGAGAAAGATTGACATATTTTTGACATGTTAAAAATTCCAATATTTTCTTACTGTCTCCTCCCTCAACTAGTCCAATTTCCCTCCATTATTAGGCATTTTTATACTTTCATATTATCTATATTTAGACTCTGTGTACAAAATCGAACATATAGTGTATAGCTAATTTTGTTTCCAATGGTTGATTACCTCTAGTTTAATTCATTTTGTTTCAAATTATTATTTTGTGTATGTGTGTATAATACACAATCTAAGGATAGGCACCTATTCTTATTGCATAGCATGACTATAGTGAATATTGCCGCCACAGTAAACATAGGGATTAATGTAGACCAATTGCTAAATGGTCTTATTAAATAAAAGAAAGACAGAGCCAGATATAGGGGTGATAACTTGAGAGATCAGGGAAATAGGGAAAGCCACAGCTAACCTTAACTCACCAAATCAGCAGCTTCCAAATGAGTGATACTTCCTGTCTACCCACACCTATATGCCTTGCTGTTCTATCATCTGATTTGCTCTTTCTGTCCAGTTACACCACTTCCTCTTCCTCTTCCTGCCTAGCTCTGTTACTTCCTGTCTGTTTGTACAGACCTCCAGATCTCCATGGTTAACTAGTGTTGGAATTAAAGGTGTGTGTCACCACGCCTGGCTCTGTTTTCAGTCTGGCCTTGAACTCACTGCCAAGTGATAGGATTAAAGGTGTGTGCTACCATTTCCTGACTTCTTTGTTTACTTAATAACAGTTGGCTTTTTCCTCTGATCTCCAGGCAAGCTTTATTTATTAAAGCACATATAAAATATCACCATATTTCAGCACAAATAAAATATCACCACACATTAATGTATACTCACTTCACTTCTTTCTCTTATAAACCCAGGGATGAAATAGATGAATCAGTTGAAGTTCTACTTTTTATATTTTTAAAAGAACCTCCATATTGTTTTTTATAGTGATTTATTCATTTACATTCTTGTTGTTGTGTTTCATTGTTTTTTCTTGATGATAGCAATTTTGACAGGGGTGAGATGAAATCAAAATATGGTTTTGAATTACATTTCTCTGATGGCTACAGATGTTGAGTGTTTTTATGTAACTATTGGTTATTTGTACCAATAGATTGTACAATAATTGTACCAATTGTTTTGATAAATTCCTCTTCATTTCATTTACAAATATCAGGACTGAATTATGTGTTTTATTTTTAACTTTTTATTGTATGTTCTCCATATTAATTTCTCATGAGAAACATAGGCAGCAAAGATTTCCTAGATTTTTTCACTCTGTTGATCATGTATTTGCTGTGCAAAAGTTTATTAATATGCCTTCAATTACCAATATTGCTTTTTTTTCTTAAGCTATTAAAGTCCAATTCAGGATTCTGTCAGAATATTACTGCTTGACTATATTTTCATCTCATTTATTTATTATTTCAGGTCTTACATTAAGTTACTTAGCTCATTTTTATACATGGGACAAGATGGGAATCTCGCCGGGTGGTGGCGGCGACGGCGGCCGCACACGCCTTTAATCCCAGCACTCGGGAGGCAGAGCTAGGCGGATCTCTGCGAGTTCGAGGCCAGCCTGGGCTACCAAGTGAGTTCCAGGAAAGGTGCAAAGCTACACAGAGAAACCCTGTCTTGAAAAAAACCAAAAAAAAAAAAAAAAAAAGATGGGAATCTCATTTTAATCTTCCACATGTGTAATGCTGTTCTTTGTTTTAAGCACCATTTGTTGGAAAGGCTCTATTTTATTAATGTGTTTGGGGCAGTTTTTGTCAAAAAATGTCATCATTGTACATATAAGGGTTTATTTATGGATCTCCCATTCTGTTCCATTGGTTTTCATGTCTGCTTCTATGCACATACCATGCTGTTCTTTTTGCTGTGGCTTATAATACATTTAAAAATACCCTGAAATTCTGATGTTTCCAACATTGTTCTTCTTATCTGGATAGCTTTAGGTACTTTGGGGATTTTTGTGCTTCTATACAACATTCAGATAATTATCTATACTTTTGTGATGAATGCTATTAATATTTTGATACGTTTTCAATAAATTCAAGATCCCTTTTGATAATGTGACCATTTATAAAATAGTAATTCTCCAAACCTATGAGCACAGATGTTCTTTCCACTGCCCTACTGTCTTCAGTTTCTTTCTTCAGTGTTTTATAATTTTCAGTTTGTGGTTTTTCACTTGTTTACGGGTATTCCTGGGGATTTTGAAGTATGATTTATGTAAACTTGATTATTATTGTTCTCTATATATGTATGTGTGAGGGAGGAGTGGGGAGAGAAAAAGAGAAAGATTTGGGAATGTATGTCACAGTACGTGTGTAGAGCGCAGAAGACAACTATGTACGCTTTTTTATGTGGGTTTTGGAGATTGAACTCAGAGATTGAGATCACTAAGCTAGTACAGCAAGCACCTTGACCTGATGTGTCAACTCACAGGCCCATTAGAGAGGACTTTTTAAGGCTCTTTTTAAAAAGTAATGTCTTTTTGATTGCTTTCTTAGCTAGTTTGTTATTAGTGTATTCAAAAGGTTCTGATTTTTCTGTTGATTTAGTATCCTTCTACTTTGTTGATATATATATATATATATATATATATATATATGAATTAGGAATGTGGTAGAACCATCAAGTATTTTACACATAGAATGATATCACTTTCAAAAAGTAGTAATCTGACTTCTCCTTTTCCTATATGTATCCTCTTCATTTCTCTCACCTTATTGCTGTGATTAAAAGTTTCAAGTACATATTAAATAAAAGTGATGTGAACAGAGCTTATCTAGTTCCTTATTTTAAAGGAAATGTTTTGCATTTTTCTCATTCAGTATGCTGATATCTAGGCCATATATATATATATGTGTGTGTGTGTGTGTGTGTGTATGATGTATGTATATATAAATCAATATCATGTAAAGTCATAAGCTTTCCATTCCTTATTTATTCTGGGCTTTTAGCAACAAGGTAAGTTGCAATCTGCCACATATTTTATCTGCATTATTAAGTGTTCTCACTTGCCTTCTGCTACTGTCATAAACACCACAACGAAGAGCAACCTGGAGAATCAAGGGTTTCTTTTACCTTACATGGCCAGGTAACAGTCTATCACTGAGGAAATCCAAAGCAAGATTCAAATAAGAACCAAAGGAAAAACTATTATGGAATACTACTTCCGAACTTCTCTTCAGCTGGCTTGCTTCCTTCTTTTCTTCCTTTCCTTTTTCATCCTTCCTTCTTTCCTTCCTTTCTTCCTTCTTTCAATATTTTTTTTCATTTATTTTACATAATGACCACAGTTTCCTCTCCCTCCTCTCCTCCAGTTCCCTCACCCCACCTCTCATCTACTCCCCATCTCTTCCTCCATCTCCTTTCAAAAATGGGAAGGCATCTCATGGGAGTCAACAAAGCATGACACATCAAGTTGAAGCTTCTCCACCTGCATCAATGCTGGGATACACAACCCAGCATGGGGAATAGGTTCCCAAAAGCCAACTGAAGCACCAGGGACCGGTTCTGTTCCTACTGCTAGGATCCCCACAAACAGACCAAGCTATATAACTGTCACCCACATGCATGTGGTCTAGGTTGGTCCCAAGCAGACTCCCTAGCAGTTGGTTCAGAGTCTGTGAGCTCCCATGAGCTCATGCATATGAATACAGCTAACTTTCTTGTACAGCTGAGGATCCCTACCTATGGGTGGTACTACCCACAGTGTGCTTGGCCATTCTACATCAGTCACTAATGAAGAAAATGCCCAAGAATCATGTCACAGGCCAGTCTGTTCCAGGCAAACCTCTCATTGAAACCCCCTCAAATAACTTTGTACTGTGTCAAGTTGGCAGCTGAAGCTAATTAGGAGATTGAGATTGTTTTATCATTATTGTCCTTAATTCTACTTAGGCACTGTATTATGATTATTGGCTCATGTTTGCTGAACCTTCCTTTCATACAGAGAATGAAACTATTATAAACTTGCCTTTTAGTGAGATATACTGCATTGCCCACATATCCTTGCATACTGCACTTCCATTTTCATATGATTCTAATTTTTTAAACTTCCTTCCTCTATTATTCAGTGACTCAGGGCTCATTCTAAACTGCAAGCTTGATCTGTACGTTTTTCCATATTTCCTGTAGTTCTTCATGGTATTAATTTCTAGTTCCATAACCATATCTTCTGATAGAATTGACAAATTTCAATTTTTCTATTTTCTTACGTTTGCTTTATAGCATAAATATAACCTGCTTGGGAAACAAGCTACATATGTTCACGAGAAGAACGTGTCATCTATCTTTGTTGGGTGGACTATTTGTAGATGTCAGTTAAAGCTATTTGATGTATGGTATAATTTCAATCCTCCAATCTGGTATTGATAAACTACTAATGTGAGCATTGCGCAACTACCTGGCTTGTATATGGGGCCTTATCCTTTTCATTATGCAATTAGTTCTGTTCTATAAATTAGGTACCCTGTTGTATGGTTTACAATCATTACATGTCCTTTCTACCCTTTACCAAGTGTCATAATTTTGCTTTTCCAGATGATTTTCACCTAAAGATAGCTAATTTTCTTTGATTCCAAGTTTTGTTTCTATGCACTATTACTTTCCATCTTTCTTGTATATCTTTTCATATAAGGTAAGTTTCAAAAGGCAAGACATTATGTTATGTTGTGTATTTTAATCTAGTAAGGCAATCCTCCACCTTCTTCCAATCCTATTAAAAAAGACAACATTCCTTTCCACAAAAGAGGTCAGAAATAAAAGTACTTAATTTATGTCTAACAGATGTTCTTGTTCTGTGACCCCTTTGGCTACAATGCCTTTGGAGAGCACACAGGTTGTATGCTGTTCGTTCTTCCCCTGTAGCTTCCTTAATAACCACAGAGAGCAGTTTGTAAACAGAGACAGTTGTAATAAAGCTTGCTCTGTCCTATTCCTGAGTAAGAGCTAGAGCGAAATGTAAGATCCACAGAGGCAGTGCTTTAGTCTTGTTTTTATTATTTCTGTGTTCTTAGAATTATAGCTGGTTACCATGGGGCATCCAGGCATGAGGTGCTTTCTACAAGGCTTCATAGGACAGGGGGTATGTGAGAAATGCCACAGATTTGCAACTTTTGCTGAAATGGGACAGCAAGATTCTGGTTTCTCTTCAGAACACACAAACTGTTCACCTTTTGGAATAGGCAACTGTGGTTCCCATGCATACTCCACACTCCAGGGCTCTTATGCTCCAAAATGTAGCTTCTACACATAATTGCAAAACTTACTCTACTCATCCCTCCTGTGAGCCTGTAAATAGCTTTCCATTCGACTCTCAATGGATAGCAACCTCATTTCCTTATGTGTCATCGATTGGGTTTATACTACATGCAGTTCTCACCAGTTTTGATTGAAAGACTTACCACTATAGCTACACTATTACCGGGCCAGTGTTTCCTGGATTATTGCTATGAAATTTACTTTTTAATTATTTTTAACAGGAAAATGTAGGTGACTCTGATTTCCATGGCAGTAAGCCATCTCAAGATGATTCTCTAACACTTGACAGAGTCAAAATGCCAGGAAAAGAGAACTTGCCCAGTGTTACACTAAGAAGATTTCAGGTCCAAGCCTGATTAGAGTTTATGAATGTATGCCTGATGCTGAAGCCTGTACTAGTTGTGTCTTCTTAGTTTCCCCATCTTTTTTCAATCGTATCTTCAACATTTACCATTCAGTTCCTAGTTGTTCTGTTCTCCAGGAAGGTATCTTTTCTAATCTCCATTTATTCAAAACTAAACTTCAGCACATCCTTAGTCACTCCGACTGAAGTATAGCTACTCTCCATCTGTTCTGATGCAATTCCTTGGAGGACCTACTGATCACTTGGGTGCTTCTAATCAGCCATCTTCACTTAGCTGTGGTTTTTGTTACATTCTATTAAGTTGGGAACATTCCCGTGTATTCTCAGATGGCTGAGAGTTTTTACAATGAATACATACTGAACTTTGTCAAAGACCCTTTCTGTATTTATTGTAATCTCATTTTTCTTGAACTAGTTAATATAATGGATTTTAATGAGTGATGTCAAAACAATGAGCTAGCCTTGAATACATGTAAGTTCTACTTTAATAAAATATTATTTATACATTGATAATATTGGCTGGTTAGTAATTTATATTTGCTTAAATTTTTCATTAAGAAATTTTATTCATTTTACATACCAATCACAGATCCTCCTCGTCCTCTTGCATAAATTTTAAGGGACATTAATCAATAGGTTCCTTTTTTAACTCCTTTTCTTTGATTTTGATATAAATATAATACTGACTTGATATACATTTGGAAGTGTATACATTTAGAGTCAATTTCTCCCTTCAGTGTTTGACATTATCCAGTGAATTTATCTGAGCTTAGATTTCTTTACAAAGTGACTTTACTTACAAATGTACTTTCTTTAGTTTATAGAAATGTTTATGTTTTCTATTTCAACTTGTTTTAATTTTAAGATTTTTCAAGAATTTCATTTATTTCTTCTAAACTACCAGATATGTGTAGTTTCAAGATCTGCAGCAGTATTACATGCTTTTCTCCTTGATAATTGTAATTTATGTTTTTCTCTATCTCCCCCTCTCTATTTTTCTCAATTTTGCTAGATGACATTTGGATTTTTTTTTCATAAAACTACTACTTTCTCTTATTGATCTCCTCTATTCCATCAGTTTTCACAAATTCCCTGATTTCTCTCTTTTTTTACTGTTCATTTATCCATGTGCTATCAATAGATTTTTCTTCCTTTTCTTCCATTGCATGTTTTTCCCAGGGGCTTGCACATGCTATGTGAATGTTTTACTCTTGAGTCACAGCCCATTGTCCTCCAATTTCAGGTTCATTCTTTCATTTAAGATTTTTCTTTTACTTTGCAAAATATAATGTGATGTGAATGTATATCATCCTGAACAGTATTAATTGTATTCTATATATTTTGTTATGATGGATTCTTGTTTTACTCAGGTCGCAATACTTTTAATTTCAGTAATATTTCTTTGACTTATCAAATGTTTAGAAATGACGTGTTTAGCTACCAGTTGTTTCACTATCTCCTTTTTGTCTTTATATTATTGATTTGTAGTTTGATTCCATATCAAGGGACATACTCTTTGAGATTACATTAATTTGAATTTCTTAACCTAGATTTGTGACACAAGATATAATCTGCATTATTGAAAAGAGTTCCTAGATGCTTGAAAACCTGTGTGTTATTGTGTGAAATAATCCCCAAATACCAATTAGAACACATTATTCAGTGATTCTCTAGTTTTGCTGGATGACATATGTATGTACATGTTGCTAGTTATTCCAACAATTGTGACATATGAAGCAATGAAGTTACAAAGTTATGGGTTACATTCCTTCTGTTTTTATTTTTATTTTTCTGATGCTGAGTATAGAACACAGAGATTTATGCATGCTAGGCAAGTGCTTTATTTCTGAGTTGTATCCCTAGCCCTCTTTTTACTTTTTTATTTTGAGACAAGGTCTGTTTACGCTCAGATGCCAGAAATGGAGGAAAGTCCCAAGAGGCTGAGAGATTGAAGAGAATTGCAGGTGTCATAGACAAATAAGACACACTCCCTCCACTGGCAAACTGATGGGCTCAAGCACACATGCAGACCCACACACAGACAGCACAGGGAAATGTACTTAAGTTCATATTTATATACAATCACACATATGTGCTATTTTGCTATAATTAGCTATATAAGACTATTTACTTTTATGTTTCCTAGACATCTAGTGTCAGCCATTTATTGCTGAGTCAGCTCTCCAGGTAGCCAGTATTAACCTTCCTTGTCCATGCCCGAGATCCACATTAGTGTAATGTTGTCTAAACCTAAACATGAAGCCTTTTGTTCCCTTCAGGTCTCACTGACTTGCCCAAGATGGACTTGAATGCATTATGTGCCAAGCAAGCTTCAAACTGGATATCTTAATCCTCTTCCTTCAGCCTCTACATCAGCTGGGATTTTGAACCTACTCTACCAGACACATTTTATTTCTTCTCTTATTTCACACAGATCTGCCTCACAGATTTTGAAGCTGTGTTCTTTGGTGACATCACATTTCATGGAACTTTGTCTTTGGGCCTTTGAACCTTTGATTCATGTTTCATGCATCTTTTCTCTGTAGGTACTAGAGAAGAGGAAGTCATGAAGGAATAAATGAAAATTCTATAGCATTTGAAGTTGGATTTGGTCTACTGTTGTTTTCTTCTTGGCAACAGGCACTGGTTCTTGCAACAAAAGACAACAAACAAACCCTAATGTTACAGAGCTTTTATTTATTACTCTGTGACTTCCTCCTTTCTAGTACATTCTAGTAACTTTTAATATTTATGTTTTTAGATATAATTACCCAGCTTTTCTGATTGGCATATGCTACAGACTAGGTACACCTCTAACAAACAGATTGCTTCCTTATACATAGTTCCAATAAAAAGTTATCACATGTGGTGGTATTCTAATTGTACTGAAATGTGATTTTGATTGTATGTTAATAAATAAAGTTGCCCGGGGTCAGAGCTATTAGAGCCATAGCAAAAGTGTGGCTGTGGTGGCACACGCCTTTAATCCATAGATCTCTGTGTGTTCAGGGATACAGCCAGCATTGGAGACATATGCCTTTAAGACCTAGGGGGCTGTACATTCAGACAGTGACGAGGCAGTCACGTGTTTGGGTTTACAACCAATGAGAAGGCAGAACAATAATACTATAAAAAAGACGTACAGACAGGAAGTAGCCCTCTTTCGGGAAGCTGGGACACCGCAGGCAGAAGGGTGAGATTTTAGCTCTGAGCTCTGACCTCTCGGCTTTCTCTTTTACATTGTTTCTGTGTTTCTTATTTAATAAGACGGTTAGTTACATCTACATCTGGCGCCCAACGTGACAAGAATCCATTAAAAACCGCTTGGCTTGGCGGCAGGTCCGCTTTCCCGCAAGGGCGGCAGGCGGCTGCGGCGGCTGCGGCGGCGACGGGGCAGGGTCAGCAGGCTGCGGTCGGCTTCTTAGCCTGGGTCTAGGTCTGCTTGACCTCAGGCTGGACTATCGGTGAGCTGCTTGCTTAAATCCTGCTTGCTTAAAGCCAGTGCTACAAACAACTCAGACTTGCCCTGCCGAACAGGGCCCTGCCTGTAAAGCCAACGCACGTGGTCGGAGCTTAAGGAAGCCAGACCCAAGCCTTGACTCGGCACAAGAGGGAACACGTGGCTGCATTTAAACTTTAGCCAGCTACGCTTTCTTGTTCTCTCTCTCTCTCTCTCTCTCTCTCTCTCTCTCTCTCTCTCTCTCTCTTTCTCTCTCTCTGGATTTACACCTGGGACACTAGGTGGCTGTTTTGAAAATCCCCTCGGATTTCTACTGTTCTACGCAGATTTGGTAAGTCATAACATATCAGATATTTTAAAGGAAACTATCTAAAAGAGAATTTTTTTCCACATTAAAAAAAAATGGGTTTTATGTGTACATTGGAAGAAAATTGGTTTTTGTTCGAAATTTTAGGCAGTCTGACAATGGAACAACTATATAATATTAGTATTGGTGGAATTATGCACCTTATCACTATGCTAATCCTCATTTTAATATTTAAAAAGATAGTCAATTTAAGTGCCAGGATAACAGCTTTAGAAGAACTTGTTAAACCTGCAAAAATTCAGACAGAAGAAACTAACAGTGAAGTTGTTTCAAGTCTGGATCATAAGGTTACAGAAAGAAAGCCTGTTTTCACACAGTCACCCTTAATTTATCCTGTAACCGTACAGCAGATGCCTGATCAAATGGCTACACAAAATATTTGGGCTCCAATTGAAATGTTGGATTTAAAAAGGTTTAAGGAGGCAATAGTATCTTATGGCATGCATTCCCCATATGTAAAGCAAATGTTAAACTCTTGGTCAACATATAATAGGATAGTACCACAGGACTGGCGGGACCTTGCACAAGGTGTTCTGGAACCCAGCCAGAGACTTCAATTTCTGACTTGGTTTAAGGAGGAGGCTAAAAACATAGAAAAACAATGGAGGGATAAAGGAATACAAGTTTGCCAGGATCAGCTTATTGGAGAAGGCCAATATGCTTCAGTACAAACACAATGTTTATATGATGTCCAAACCCTAATTTTATGTCGAACGGCAGCCTTGAATGCATGGGACAGAGTTGAGGAACCAGGAAAAAAATCTGAGTCATTTACAAAGGTGATGCAAGGCCCAAAAGAGTCTTTTACAGATTTTTTACAAAGACTGGCTTCAGCAGTAAAGAGAATGGTCTCGGATTCAGAAGCTGGTAAGGCAATAATTGAATCTTTGGCCTTTGAGAATGCGAATGCAGCATGCAAAAGAATAATCAGCCATTAAGGGCAAGATCTGCACCTATGGAAGATTGGATTAGAGAAACAATTAATGTTGAGGCTGATGAGCATGATGATACGTGGGTAGGAGAAGTAATTTCAAAAGGTTTGAGGAGTGTTAGATGTTTTGGATGTGGAAAGCAAGGACATTTGAAAAGGGACTGTAGACAGGTCATTCCTAGAAAAAATGTTTCTTCAAGGAACAATGGCAACAGAATGCCCCTTCCTTCTGGAGTATGCAGAAGGTGTGGTAAGGGAAAACACTGGACCAACGAATGTAGATCAACAAAGGACAGACAGGGTAATCCTTTGCCTCAGTCTTCGGGAAACTCCCAGAGGGGCCTCACGCAGGCCCCGGTTGCAAATCCAGTTCAAACCTTTCCTGCAGCCATAGAGGAAATCCCTGCTCTGAGCGATTAAATAACCAAATGCCTATTGGAATAAATCATGCTGGTCAGGATGATGAAACAGAGAGAATAGCAAATTCAGGAGAAAACATAAAGAAAATTTTTTGGCAAACTTCTATTAATGAACAAAGACCAAAATTAACGATAAAAATAAATGGTGTTTTGTTGTCTGGTCTGGTAGACACAGGTGCGGACGTTACCATAATTGCACCAGAATTTTGGCATCCAACTTGGCCTCTTCAGGAGGTAAACGTTCAACTGTTAGGAATTGGGACATTATCTCAGGTGAAACAGAGTGCAAGATGGCTCGAATGTATAGGTCCAGAAGGACAGAGAGGAAAATTAAAACCATATGTGGCTAACATAACTATGAACCTGTGGGGTCGAGACTTGTTGCAACAATGGAATACTCAGATTAACATCCCTCCAATCTCAGAAACAAATCATAAACTAACACATGTTACTGAGAGAAATATTAGAAGATATTATTCTAATGAGTGGTCACCAGCCATCCATATTATACAAGAACAGGGCACAATAACTGATGATCTTCCAAAGACACCAACAGCTCTACCTTTAAAATGGTTAACAGACAAGCCTGTATGGGTCCAACAATGGCCTTTAACAACAGAGAAACTCCAGGCTTTAGAAGAGCTGGTAGAAGAACAGTTAAATGCTCAGCATATTGAAGAATCAACCAGCCCTTGGAATTCTCCTGTATTTGTTATTAAAAAGAAATCTGGTAAATGGAGAATGGTAACAGACCTTAGAGCAATTAACAAAGTAATTCAGCCAATGGGCTCTCTACAATCTGGGATGCCTTTGCCTACTCTGTTACCAAAAGGATGGCCTCTCATAGTTATTGATTTAAAAGACTGTTTCTTTTCAATACCCTTACAAGAAAAAGACAAAGAAAGATTTGCTTTTACAGTGCCTACTTATAATAATTCTCAACCGGTTAAAAGATTTCAATGGAGGGTCCTCCCTCAGGGAATGTTGAATAGCCCAACTCTGTGCCAATATTTGTACAACAGCCATTGGAAGTGATACGTAAAAAATTTCCTAAATCTATAATTTATCATTATATGGATGATATTTTACTAGCTGACTCAAATGCAGATACTTTAGAAATAATATTTGAAGAAGTAAAGAAAATTTTGCCTTGCTGGGGATTACAAATTGCTCCTGAAAAGATACAAAGAGGAGATTCTATTAATTATTTAGGATATAAAATAGAGCTACAAAAAATTAGACCCCAAAAGGTGCAAATTCGGAGAGATAGACTACAGACTCTTAATGACTTTCAAAGATTATTTGGAGATATTTCTCATCTACGAACTATTGTTGGGGTAAAAAATGATGAACTGACTAATTTGTTCAAAACCTTAGAAGGTGACAAGGACTTAAATAGTCCAAGAGAATTATCACCTGAAGCTGAGAAAGAATTGGCCTTGGTAGAAAAGAAAGTGCATGAAGGACACGTGGATCGTATTGATCCAAAGCTGGATTGCATTTTGGTTATTTTACCTTCTAGGCGTTCTCCTACTGGAATATTAATGCAGAGGGAAGATATTATATTGGAATGGATATTTTTACCAAATAAACCAAATAAAAAATTAAAAACTTATGTGGAAAAAATCTCTGACTTGATTTACAAAGGAAAATTGAGACTTCGTCAATTAGCAGGCATAGACCCAGCAGAAATTGTCGTACCATTAACTAAGGAGGACATTGAAAAATTATGGACAGAAAGTGAACCTTGGCAAAGAGCTTGCAGTAATTTTTTGGGAGAAATTAACAGCAAATATCCCAAAAGCAATAGAATTGATCTTATAAAGAGAGCTGATTGGATCTTGCCTCGAATTGTATGGCAAAAACCCATATCTGGAGTTTGTACATTTTATACAGATGCCAACAAAGAAGGAAAGGCAGGTTACAAATCAGAAAATTTAAGTAAAGTGGTTCAAAGTCCTTACAATTCAGTTCCAAAAATCAGAATTGTATGCTATTCTGTTGGTATTAATGGATTTTTCAGAACCTCTCAACATAGTAACTGACTCTCAGTATGCTGAAAGAGTGGTGTTACATATTGAGACTGCAGAATTTATCCCTGATGCTTCAGAATTAACTTCACTATTTATTCAATTACAAGATACAATCAGGAAAAGGAATCATCCTTTATATATAACTCACATTCGATCCCATACTGGTCTGCCAGGCCCTCTAGCACAAGGCAATGATGAGATTGATAAATTATTGATAGGAAATGTGCTGGAAGCCTCAGAATTTCATAAAATCATCACGTCAATAGTAAAGGTTTAAAAAAGGATTTTTCCATAACCTGGCAACAAGCCAAAGAAATAGTAAAGAAATGTCCTACTTGTTCCTTCTACAATCAAACGCCATTACCAGCAGGATGTAATCCAAAGGGTACTCAGAGAAATGAAATCTGGCAGATGGACGTGTTTCACTTTGCAGAATTTGGAAAATTGAAATATGTACACCACACTATCGATACTTATTCAGGATTTCAATGGGCAACTGCTTTGAGTTCTGAAAAAGCTATTCTGTAATCACTCATTTGCTAGAAGTTATGGCCATCATGGGTATACCTGCACAAATCAAAACTGACAATGCTCCATCATATGTCTCTGTTAAAATGAAACAGTTTTTTGCTTATTACAATATAAAGCATATTACAGGTATACCACATAATCCTACAGGTCAAGAAGTTATAGAAGATCAAACAGAACTCTAAAGGATATGCTAAATAAACAGAAAGGGGTAACAAAAACCCCCAGAAATAGACTGCATAATGCTCTTCTAACTTTGAATTTTCTGAATGCCAATGAGAAAGGAACAACAGCTGCAGAGAGACATTGGATAATAGAAAAAACTACAGAATTAAATCAGCCTATATACTTTAAGGATGTGCTGACCTCAGAATGGAAACCAGGGTATGTATTACATTGGGGACAAGGTTTTGCTTTTGTTTCTACAGGAGAAGATAAGCTGTGGGTACCATCAAAATTGATAAAGGTTCGATTTGAACAAGAGAGACCTCTTAATTGAGGAGGTGATAGTTCATCAACCAGCATGAACATCCAATTTAAACTAACTTGTACCAGTAACACATGCCTTTTCATTTAATCAGATAATAACTTGCCAAAAAGGAACATCCCCAAAATTAGTCTTGGGGAAAGGTTTTTGTTTTTGTCTTTTAGGAGAATGAAGGTTAAGGAATCTGAAGAACACTGGACAAATGAGACAACTGAAGAAAAGGGACAAATCATCTATCCCAAGAAACAGAATGAAACGGTGTATGGGTATATATTATCTAAAAAATTTTATGTCTTCCTAAATGTTTGTTTCTGCTTTTCTCTAAAGATTTAACACTATTGGTCTTCTAATAGTCCCAGTTCAATTAAAATTTAAAGCTGACTTTGGAGTTGGAGAATGGCTCTCTCCTTCTTTAAAATCAAGCATGTTGTTAAAAGGAAAATGCAAACTCCCTGTATCATGCCAGAATAAAAGAGCCATCTTCTGCTATGGTACAGGACAAAAGCAAAATTAATTAAGGGACTATTCTATTACTAATCTCAACTCTTTGATTCTATTCTGATTCTTTAAACTTTTCTCAAAGTATCAAATTTTATATCAAAATTTACAAGATTAATATATATATATATATATATATATATACATTTTAAACTTTGTTAAGATATGAATGGTCATATAGAGTACTAACTAATTCTAGAAAAAAGGCTAGCTGCATATATATGTTTTTGTGTTCAAGTCTCTTATCAGTTTTCTGCAGGAAATCACGGCCAGGCCTAACATCAACTGAAGTCTCCAGAAAGAAGATGGGGCCCCACAACAACAACAATTCCACGTGGACAATAATAATATCATTAAGCTGACAAACATCATCCACAGATCAGCTTTGAACTACAAGGTGCTCAGAGCAATTTTGAGATGACTAGCTGAGATGATCCAGTCTCAAAGACTACTTGAATAAGGGCTTGAGATAAACCCTGAACTTTGGCATTATACACAGACTGGATAATGAAGGATATAGTTACCTCTCCTAGAATTTGACAATTAACCTAAAATTTTTCTTTCAGGATAAAGAAAACTTCGCCCATACCCAGCAGGAAGCAATTTTAAGAACTACGACGCCCACATTCCCAAAGAGGTGGTGTGGGGCGGGTGGTTTTTTGGTCTTTTTAATGGGTTTTGGGTCTGGGATAATTTTCAGTATTTAGGGGGTTGGTTACAAGTTATTGTCAAGGGTTAGGAAAAAGGCTAAGCAAAGGAGATTAGATTTAAGGTTCTTGTTTAAAAAAAAAAAGAAAAGAAAGAAAGAAAAGAAAAAGACAATTACTATTTTAAATACTTTACATTGGATTGAATTGTTTTATATTGTATACAAATTTGAAACTGATATTGTTAGAAAATGCTATATGTATATTTCTAATTGTATTTATACCATTCATTTAACAATGTAATGCAAATTTCTGATCCTTGAATGTTATTATTATCAACTATTAGGATATAAAGAAATGAAAGTTAGTAGTTAGACATTACAATAGAACTTGTAGTCATATTAGATATGTTTTAAAAATTGAGCAGAGATGTTTTAGACAGGTCATCTTCAAACCCTTCAGAGATCTACAGAATATGGCATTTAAAATGTTTTAATAACTTAGAAAATTTTTCTTTTTTGAGACATGTCGGCTCCTGGCAGTACCAATCTACTTCAGAGAAAATATGGGCATTGAAGAAACTGCATATGGAGTCAACTTTCATTGTGGCAAAAGTTAGCCACTGGACAACAAAGTATCCTCGAATCAACAGGACAAAATGGACAGACAGAACACGAAACAAGGGACTACTGATTCTTGCCAAAACAAGTGTGGTTATGGCTTTATCAAAAGGCATCTTCTGAGGCCAGGACAATATGGCACCATCCCTGAAGTGGCCTTCGCATCCGGAAAAGGTATGGTGCCCTTTTCTTCGAAGGCAGCTTAACAGGCAGAGGGCCGATGGCTTCTGTTGTACAATGGAACAGCAGCTGAAAGCTCATGCCTCTCGAAAATAGACTGGCATTTAATAGAGGGATGTGGAGAAGAAGGGGATGCTGAGATGAAGCCATATATACACAGCCAAGAGGAATGGACAGCTGAATTTAAAAACTGTCAACAATTTCCAGAATTTAAAATCCTGAATCATGACAGGACACTAGTGGAATTCAGGTGTTTCTGGTACGTGGACTGCTCTCACCCAATGTGAGGTTGAACTGTTGACCTTGTGTACATCCTACATCACAAATGAGTCTGTCAGATACACTAAGCCTATAGGCTGAAGATGATGCCCCAACACTGCGGAGAAACCTCAGGTGACTGCCCAGGCAGCTGGCTGTTTCTGTCAACTCACAAATTTTTTGGAAGTTGCTTGCATGCACTTCCTGTTTTTATTTTTGTTAGCTAATATTATTCCCTTCTTGGGTCTCTGAGGGAGTTGAAGATTAGTTAGTTATGGTTGAAGATTAGTTAGTTATAGTTGAAAATTAATTAGGATAGAAAGTGCATTAGATACATCTTAGATTTACCAAAATAGGATAGATAATGGAATTATTTTCTCTGATTTGTCAAATACCTGTTTAGGTATTTATTACTTGTATATATTGTATATAGTTATTGTACTTTTGTATATAGTTTTTCTTTTGTTAGTTATAACCTTTTGCTTTTTTTTTATTAAAATAGAAAAGGGGAAATGTGGTGGTATTCTAATTGTACTGAAATGTGATTTTGATTGTATGTTAATAAATAAAGTTGCCCGGGGGTCAGAGCTATTAGAGCCATAGCAAAGTGTGGCGGTGGTGGCACACGCCTTTAATCCCATAGATCTCTGTGTGTTCAGGGATACAGCCAGCATTGGAGACATATGCCTTTAAGACCTAGGGGGCTGTACATTCAGACAGTGACGAGGCAGTCACGTGTTTGGGTTTACAACCAATGAGAAGGCAGAACAATAATACTATAAAAAAGACGTACAGACAGGAAGTAGCCCTCTTTCGGGAAGCTGGGACACCGCAGGCAGAAGGGTGAGATTTTAGCTCTGAGCTCTGACCTCTCGGCTTTCTCGTTTACATTGTTTCTGTGTTTCTTATTTAATAAGACGGTTAGTTACATCTACAATCACAGTCAAGATTGTTCAAAAATTGTTTGTACATTAGAATATCATAATTAAAGTTTTTAATGGGGAACATCATATCTTTTCTCATTTGTTTTCATCACATTTATCTACATACTGGGTATCACTGCAAGAATGTCTGTGACTGGTTATAACATGGGTTCTACATGGATTTGGACCATTAACCATACATGGAAGTAGTTAATGGAATTTTCTAATTAAATAAAATGGTGCACATTTCACAAAACTTCCTGGTGGTCAATCTTTCACACAAAAGCCCACCAGTACTTTAACTTATGATGGAAATTAGAAAGTAAAGAGATTAATATGAAATATTTTACATTTTATTAGGTGTTGCAAGGGTATGTGCATGTGTGTGCAGGTACCATAATGACCAGTGATATCAGATCTCCCCGGATCTGAAGTTACAGGTGGTGGTAAGCCTCTTGATATAAGTACTGGATACCAATCTTGGGGCCTCTTGGAAGAGCACCAAGCACTGTTAACCATTGAACCACCTCTACAACCCTAAATACCTTATGTCAGATATAAAATTTTAGCAAGTTAATAAACAGATAGAAAAAAGTTTTAAGATGAGGGAAAATTAAGCAAAAAATACTGGCAAAAATAATAAATGGATAAGTGAATAAATAGTTAAACATATGGCCAAGCTACAGGAATTGAGTAACTAATACTAATTCTTTATCCTAGGTATATCTATTCTCTTGCAAAGGTTTCATTTCTTCGAATAAATTCCACTTAAGTGCATACACCATCTTTTAGCATAATAGCTCATTCCACCTAAATGATAGAGAACTGTGAAGAGTTAGTGGTATTGAAAAATCATTGTGAAAACAATGTAAATGTTTGAATTTTAATATTTGTCTCCCACATCTCTTTATCAACAGTGGTGTATTTTAAGAAGGAAATTCTAGTCCTATTGTTAAATCTTAGCTGATTAATTTTGCCATGAAGTGTATGAATATACCTACAGCATTTCTGTGTTATGTACAAAATATGAATTATATTTTTCATACAATATGTACCACTTCTTTATACATAGACTTATGTATCTTTTTCTATTCCTGTTATGTCTTCTTTAACAAATTTAAAGCAATCTTCATATAGCAACTAGGTTTTCATGAGAACTATTATAAAAAAATAAACAGTTTTACTGAGAAATGAATGTCAAGCAGCTTTTGAATTGACTAAACAGCAACTAATGTCTTCAAGGATTTTAGCACATTATGACCCTGTCTACCAATCTGTTTAGATACTCATGATTCACCATATGGGGTCAGAGTAGTGGTTTCTCACATAATGCCAAATGACCTAGAAAAGCCCATAGCATTTGCATTGTGAACACTTGCTGAAGAATTAGGCACAGATGGGAGGTTTTACCTTGCACATTTGAATTTGTTGTCATTAAGTTGCTGCATATCACTTCTATGCATATTTTGGCCGTCATACGAAATCCAAGGTGTTGAGCTTTTGACTTCTTGGTTTATACTTGGTGGCTTATAAACATAAAGGAAAGAAAGACACCTTGAAAGAATTGGTATCCATAGGTATTCTAGGAAAATATTTCCTTGTAAGAGAGAGTGGCTTTAGATATCAATGTAATAGTAGAAAAAGAGACAAAGACTTCTGTACATGTTAACAAACTCTCTTCTATATACCTGCTCACACAGAATAATTATTTCACAAGCTGTGGGACAAAGCATCCTAAGTGAACACAAATGATACAGGAAATCCCAAGATATCAGGATAAAGCAATTTCAGAATGTTCACAGGACTGTCAGTAAGAAAAAAAGTCATTTGAAACTGTGAATAAAATTTGACTTTACACAATTAAGGTCAAACCTTGAATACATTGTGCAGAAAAGAAACAGATATGCTCTTTTATTTTTTTCTCAAAGACAGAAAATAATTTGTTGATCTGCCTAATGCTACATATGTTGCAAATGAACAGACTGGAAGCTAAATAACAAAGGATATTGCTGCTGACATTAAGGAAGTTCTGTGTTAGGGTCAGGAAAGCCAAGAAAATGTGAATGGCAATTAAAAGACATGGACTCTAGTTTAGTTTAATTAAAATAAATGGCGAGGGAGAAATGAGTGTCTGTGAATGGCACAGGGGTGCAACTAATTGAGAGAGTCAGAAGGCATATTATCTGTCTTTGATTGAGAGGCCACAGACATTTTTTTCACTCATTGCCCCATGCTCTCCTCTGTTAATTTTCTTTCATTTTTTCTATTAGTTTGCTGATGAATGTATTTTGCTCCTCCTTTCATCATCCCTATCTTAATGATGCACAGCCACTGACCTTGGTCTCTCCTCATAAACAGACCACTACTACAACAAATGTTCACAATAAAATTATAACCTTGAAAAAATGTATCATTCAGCAAAAGGTGACTTTCTGTTCTTCATTTTCAAATATCCTGAAATCTGTTCAGGATATGAAATTCAAAAAGAGAGGGGTTATCCTGAGCTATTTCTCCCAGTTCAGAAATACTGCCAAAACCCCAGAGATGAGTAAACTACCCCTTCATTTTCAAATAGCTTGGTGATGTCTTGTTCTACATGATTTTGCATCTAGTGAGCCTGCAAAATACATGCGTTCCAGTTAAATACACACTAAATCTTCTCATTCTGCTGTCTGATGGGTGATTGGGTAATTTGTTTTTGGCCTTCGGTTAAGGTCTTACTCTCATTCACTGATGAGGGTATTATCTGTTGAATTCTGATTATGCATTAAATTCCCCCAAAGTTTTCCAACCAAGATTACAGTCAATTTTTAATTAGATCATTTTAGCATAAACAGAACAATATTATCTTAAAACAAGTTGTGGTAGGTGTGATTAATGCAAACAGTGTGGAAGCCTCAAAGCAGTGCTTTCATTACCAAAATAAATGAAATCTTCAGGGCATAGACATTTCAATGTCATCAAACCCCAGAAGCCATTGTCTGTTGCCTTTTCTGGAGTTAAATAGACTAGCCCTTTTTGTAAGCTTGCTTGCAAGTTTACACTTCCCTTAGAATGCTCTTTCCTTGATGCTTTCTTGGATGAAAGAAAGCTCTTTATGCGAACAGCTCAAACTTCTTTAAGCTTAAAGAAGCTGCTTCGAGGAGCAAACTGTTTGCCAGAAAGACTGCTCAGAAAAGGGAAATGTACAAGGCATTAGCAGGATGAGAAACTTGCCCAAGTGGAAATTGTTACTTGGGGAATGGATGGCTTGTAGAAACAGTGGGCAGAAGGAAAAATTCTGAACACATCCACTTTTAAACTGAATTGCCTCCTATATAAAAGAAATTTGGAGCAGATAGGGGGAGCAGAAGAGTCATATTCTATTTGCATATATGTATGTGATCTTGCATATTATTTTATAAAAGCTCACCAAGGGTAAAAGTTATGTGTTCCCAGGGCCTACTTGTATATAAATATTTCAGCATGTAGTATATGCTTAAAATTACAAATTTATGTGCTAAGGAGATAACTGTATGCTTGCTGGCATGCAAAAGTACAACTCGAGTATGAAACAAAACATCTGTGTGTGAATTCTTAACTCTGAATTTCACGTTACAGAATTTTAAGATAATGCATCTTTCTAATATGTCAGCCAAGATTGCTTTCCCTTGCTCCCATAACTTAGACTTGTAAAAGCTATTTTCACTCTATGAATATAGTAGCCACATTGCACTTTGGCAAATGACCTAGAGGCATCCTAGTTGCAGTCTTCTGGTCCATTAGACAGCTAAACAAAATGATTGCTGTAGAAGTAAAACCTCTCTAGTATGCACATGAAGATAATATGGAGCTTGGGAGAAATGATCTAGAACTCAAAAGTCTTAGATAAATATGAACCAATGGGAAAATCTTTGGTCAAATTTTTATGTCAAAACACTCAATACTACTATATTTGTGTGGAAGACATTCCTTTAGCTAAGTCTAACTTGATAAACTTATTTACAGAGCTTTGCTAGATGGTTGTAATTATGGGACTGAATCCAAAAGTCTCTTCCTGATGTGTTAAGTACATAAGTTACTGTTTTATAAAGCAATTTATATCTAACACATTTGGGGAATGGCTGTGGATTATATAGTTTATCAATCTCACACACAGAAATGCATAATTGTGTGAAATGTTTTTCATATTATGGTTACATATAGATATTTAGGGTAAATAATTCCACAAAATGGCTGATATAACTGATTCTGCCATACTTTGTGACCTACTATAGACTATTAAATCATTTGAAGCATATTTAAGCCACATATACACATATACATCTTCCTGATGGCAATAGAAAAAGGAGGGATGTTTATAAAGCACACTGGGATTCTAAAATGCAAGAAGCTAGCTAAAGAAACAAAAATTATTAAGCATCCTGGTAAACACACTCATCATGAAAGGATTTAGACTAATGAGCAGCATGCTGTTTATTCCTGGAGGCCTTTCTCAGCTTTAGTTATTATTAAAGAAGTTACAAATATCATTGACGGAGTCAGGTTCTTCAGAAGGTTTGTCCACCCAGGTGTGATTGTAATCACACACACACACACACACACACACACACACACACAACACACACACACACACACACACACACACACACACACACACACACACACTTCTCAAACCAAATAAATCACTTTTTCAATAAAGAAACAATAGTATGCCTCAAAGTTGAGTCACTCTTTCTGTTTAATGCTATTCCAAGCCATTGCTACCTCAGGCCTTTTTGCTACTGGCACTCCTACTGCTTCTCTGCCATTACTAGTAGACAATAAAAGCCCCCCAAAAAGCTCACTTCAAATTATCCATATGAGTTTTAATATACACAATTCAGAGGTTTCAGGCACAATCGGGGAGCAATTGTATTCTTTTGTTCTCAAAAAAACAACGTAAGCTTTCTGCTTCTGCAATACTGTCAGCACAGACTGCACAATGACATGCTAGACAGGTAGCAAGTCAAGCAGGAATCGGAAAGGGCAACACAAGTTAACTATAACAACAAAAAATATTCCAAATTGTCTGTCTTCTTTCGGGGATATCAAAGCCATAAAGAAGACTATGTTCGGTTTTGTAAGGAAGCCACATGTGTAACCATAAAACTGGGGCTGTTATCAGTCGAATAAGCCTCTTTCATCAACTTTCTGAGAAACATGCTACACACCCAAAGACACAATTTGCTTTTGTGAAGTGAGTGAATGTTTTATTCTCTTGCTTTGACAATGACACAGGAATTTTCCGGGTGAACAAGCCCTTCTATTAAAGCTCCCTGTCTTACCAGATGTAAGCTAGAGGAAGGAAGCAGTGTAAGCCTTTTGTCAGTAAAGAAGTGAGAATAAGCTTGCACTTAGTTGGACCTCAAACAGAAAAACTGGTTGCTTGTGCACATCTCCCATGCCACAGGTACTCATTGATCTTTAAGAATGGCACTATAGCTCACAGGTGGTATCACTTATTAGGGAGGTCAAATGCATACTGGGTAATATTTACAGCAGTTCAACTGTTGTGTCTTGATTTCTTAGTTTCCACAATAAAATAGTAGCGATGTTTATCATTCATGCATTAAAGGGTTGTTTGGGATTATTGGGAAGATAATTGAGTAGGTGTAAAGATTATTGAAGAAAAGGGATGATCCATGGGAAAACACTGTCAATGATTTTTTTTTTTTTTTTTAACAATCCCATTTTTCTTTTTGGTACAATAAACCTACAATAGGGACTAGATTTTTCAAAGGAAGGTGTAATGGATAGGCTTACCAAATCTCATGTACATGTGTTATACCCTCAGAAGCATATAATTGTGTATGCAAAATGGATAATTGCATACAAAATTGTCCGCTTGTGTGTGCAATTACCCATTTTATACATACACAAATGCTTGTTTGAAAATCTGGCCCTAGAACTCTTGCTATAGATGAAAAAAATCAGCTTGCACACATGGCTTCTGAAACAAATTATGGTCTGCCTTGACTATATAACTGCTGTCAAGTACTTAAGCTGTCTTCTTTTCAGAGTTGATTCAGAATATATTTTCAGGCTGCATAACAAGACAGTGGCATGAGAGATAGTTTTTGAGATAAACATAGAAACTTTTTATCCAGCTGCCACTGAAGATGCTGATGGAGCTTCTAACACCAGGAACCAGTGATAAGGACTATGTAATCACTGCTGGGTATAAGAGGCTACCGTGCAGAGTAGAAAAGGTAATCATATTAGATCACAACTATGTAGCAATACATTTTCAAGATTCTCCTATTTTCAATAGTCTATAAGCAGCAACAAACACTCCTTTGCTTGTTGGTCTATTTAAAAGCAAAATGCTTTATTTTATTGTTCACTGAGTCCTAGCATTTGTATGTTAGCATTTCTTAATTCCCAAAGACCAAATGTAAGTGTGATGTAAGTAGACTTTGTGATATATAGAAGACTATGAGGCAAAAAATGTCAAGGGGAGTGCTTCAGAAATTAGCCTATAAATTCAGAATACATCTTTAGCCAATTATTTTAGTCTAACTGCTTCCTTCAAGGCAATAATATTTTGTTAAGGAAGTTAATTTCCAAAACTCTCATTTTGGGGCTGTCTATTTCTTTTGTACTAAAAGTTTCTTACCATCTATACCATCTTTCTATTTTCTCTACTGAAAATCACATTTACTAAAAAGTCTTTCATTAGGATTTGCAACACTTTTTCAAATATTTCCTCCCATGGTTTCCTTTGGCTTTCTGTCTGCTTTGATTTTCAGTTAAACTTTCTATTATTTATCTAGTTTTCCTTGAACATCCTCTGTTAGAAATTCTATCCCCCAAGCCTCGTCAATAGTCTTCTTTGCAAAACCTTGTACTATGTCAAAAATGTCTACACATTTAGAAAAGCAGAGAGACAAGTATCTCTTTCCAACTGTCTCCCAAATCTCATACAGATTAATTTTATGTCATCAAGATCATAAACATTAAAAGTGATAGCCTGCATCACCATAGATACTTGACACTGATAGGTTTATCACATCATAAAGTGTGTGTGCAGAACAGTTCAGTTTGTGATATAGTAAAGAAAACTTGTGTAGAGAAAGTGACTTGGCATCATATATGGTAATGAATACATCACCTTTCCAAGACAATACTTATGTTTATTTGAAAAATCCTTTCATCATTTATATTGAACTTCTAAATCTATCATTCCAATCACTCCTCCCATCATCTCCCATGGAAGGTAAATGAGGTGGTAATATTGTTATTTTACTGATAGTAAATTGGGCAACATGAGTCTCACATGAGTAAAAGGATCTGCTTATTAATGGTGGGACCATGATTCCAAACCACATTTATCATCGCAGAACCAATTTGTTTCTTCTCTTCCATAACACTACCAACATCTCAATAATCATATTTATAGAAAAGAGAATAGATGCATATATATATATATATATATATATATATATATATATATATATTCTATTAGAGACACTATGAATCCCTGATGAGAAAAATTTGTAAACTTACAGAATATTTTAAATTAATTTATATTCTATCTTTTAAAATGCCTTAATGAAAAATATGAAATTTTTTGCTGCTAGTTTCATGTCAGCTTGATATGAACTAGAAAGATTTTAAAAGAGGAAACCTCAATGAGAACATGCCCCTACCAGATTAGCCTGTGGGCATTTTCTTGATTGGCAATTTTTGTGGGAGGGTCCAGCTCATTTTAGGTAGTACTATCCCTGGGCAGCTGCTCCTAGGGACCATAAGAAAGAATGCTGAGCAACCCATGAGGATCAAACCAGTAAGGAGCATTACTCCATGGCTTTAGCTTCAGTTTCTGTCTCCAGGTTTTCTGCCTTGAATTCCTGCCCTTATGTGCTTTGATGATGGGCTGCTATGAGAAACTGTAAGCTGAAATAAAGCCTTTCCTCCCCAAGTTGCTGTGGTCATGTTGTTTTACCTTAAGAATAAACACCTGAACTAAGACACTTTACTTATTAAAGACTTCTTTCAAGAAGAGACCAAGCCTTAAATTTTCTGAGTTTTTTTTTTTCTCTCAAGAAGTTTCTCCAAAGCTAGCAAGCACATCTCCAACTTCTCCACAAATACTTTAACATGGAAAAAGAAAGCACTTGTTGAATAGGTTTCCCAAAAAAGGAAGTAAACCGACTAAGTACTATAACAGAAAGTATTGTTATCCTTAGAAATTAGGGAAATGCAAGTTAAAACAATTTTAAGATTTTCTCATTGCCCTACCAGAATGGCTAGGATCAAGAAAAAAACTGAAAACAAATGCTGGTGAAGATGTGGGGAAAAACAAACCTTCATTCACTGTTGGTAGGATTATAAACCATTGCAGACACGGAGGAAAGCAGTGTAGATAGTTCTCAAAAGCTAACAATAGACCATGCAACTTAGCTATCCATTCCTTGGCATATGCCCAAAGTTTTCAACATCTTAGTTCACAGATACTGGCTCAGCTACATCCATTGCCACTGATATAGCCTAAATATCCTTCAAATGGTGAATAGAAAGTGAAAATATGGCCGGGTGTTGGTGGCGCATGCCTTTAATCCCAGCACTCAGGAAGCAGAGGCAGGCAGATCTCTGTGAGTTCAAGGCCAGCCTGGTCTCCAAAGTGAGGACAGAATATTATTCAACAGTTGAATAGTATTACAGAAAATTGAAATCATGAAACTTGGTAAATGGAAGGAACTAGAAAATATTATACTAAATGGGGAAACCCAGACACAGAAAGAAAAACACTGCATGATTCTCTCTCATTTGTGTTTTCTATCAGTGAATTTTTGAATGTGAGTATATATGGAGTAACAGAAGATAGCAGGAAAGAGAAAAAAGAACAGGTAGAGGGCTATCTAAGAGATTATAATAGAATAGGATTAAAGGGGAAATGAGGGAAAAGGTAAGAGAGGATGTGGGAACACACAGAGGTTTCCTAGTGAAATCTGAGCTTGCTTTACCCAGAAGGACTCCATAAGAGAGTGAGTAGAACACGGGCCAGGGTACCAGGGTACCAGGTGTTTGGAAGGGGCTACACTTGACTTTATCTAACAGGGGGAGGTCTTTTGTCTCGCCCTTTGGCATTGCTATAAAATGCCCTTTTGAATAAAGTTCTCGGCAATTGGTTATTGACTCAGGTCTTGCCTAAGCTATCTTGTGTTTCTGTCTTTCTTCTTCTAGGCTAGGCCTATTATTCTACCCAATATTCCTTATTCCTCTCTCCTCCTTGTAGGAACCCTGGAAAAGCTGGGATTGGTCCCCCACAGAGAGAGAGACTTACTGTGTGAGGGATGTCAATCCACAGTGGCAGGGTGGGAGAAGGGATATATAACACTAAGGATGTTTGGAAAAGCCATGGTAAATCATATTATTTCATGTTGACTCTGTGTGTGTGTGTATGTGTGTGTGTGTGTGTGTGTGTGTGTGTGTGTGTGTGTGTGTGTGTGTTGAATGAAGTTATGACACTTGGGTGACAGTGCTTTCCCCAAAAGTCATAGACCATTTGACCATTTAATGGAAACCCCAGAACCAGGCATGGGACACATCCTTTGAGTTGTTGAACAGAGATGTCCAAAAGACCCCCCAAAAAATAGGTCATTGTCATTTCCATTGGTAAGCTAGAAATTGAAAGTAGTACCCTATTGATGAAGATAGCACAAACTTTGGACACAGCATGGAGGAAACAAGCTGGCAATGACATGGAGGAATGGTTCTCATAGTAGTAAAAAGCTATTCAAGGGAGAGAAGTAACCAATGGTTCTACAGAGCTGCAGAGCCTACAATGCACAACAATGAACAGCATGACAAGATATTCCCAAGGATACAATGGAGGCACCTATATATTGGCAGTGACCTATAGCTATCTAATTGAAGTTAATGTCCTCTCAATTTGAGAAAATTCACACCTAAAACAGTAAATCTAGCCAACTACATGTGACTGATAAGTCCATGCACCCTAGAAGAGAACCTACTACTGGTGCTTTCCTAAACAAGTATCATTTCTATGTGTTTTATTAGTAGTTATCCTAATATACCCAGCTGAGTGTAGCTCTCACACCTCATCAAAGAAGCTTCTTTTTCCAGTATGCAAAGACCAATGGAGAAATCCACAACTGATTAAAACAACTCACTGTGATTAGAACAACTCACTGTGGAGTGTCCAAACCCCATTGATACATCCCCAATATAACCACTACACATACCAAAGGTTCAAGGAACATCAAAGAAGAGGAAGCAGAAAGACTGTGAGAGTCAGAGAACCAGGAAGTCTGCTATGAGATCATGTATCTCAATGTGAAAGAGATGCGCCAACCTGGACAGGAAAAATCCATCCAGATGAAACTCTACAGACAATTAATTGTTCTTCAAAGAGGTCTTCTCCAGGTATAAGACCCCAGTAGGTGATCCAATCACAAGTGGGCAATCCTAATAACATATAAATAAAAAGCCACATTAAAGGGAAGTCACTGCTTTTATTTATAAATTTACCAATGTGTATGAATAGCAGGACATGAGTTTCAGAAGGTACAGGAGTTGGAGGAAGGAGAGTGGAGGGAATGATTTAAACACAGTGCTCATAAATGAAATTTTCAAAAAATAAATTATAAGAATCATCTGTTCAATTAATGCCTTAGTAATATAGGAAGAGAGCATATGTGTTTCTCTTCTGGTCAATTCAAGCAAAGTGATATTTTAAGTGGTGTTTAAATATTGGATAAGGAAAAAAAGATGTGCTTGAGGAAATAGGAAATCTAACTAGGTGTACTAGGTGTAGCAGAAATCACAAGTGGAATACATGGCATGACTTAGGGGTGATGTTTAAATTCACGATGCAATTTAAAATACAGGCAACACATCAAGTATGGGCAAAACAGAAGACAAAAAACTTCCAGTAGTGTTCCAATTAAATTGTTTTAATTATAATACAGTATAGGTGATAGATTTTCTCTAGAAATCAACGTTTTTATAGAGTTGAATCATTTAGATCCTGAACATAACTTATGGAAATTACTATTTAGCTAGCAGAAAAATAAATTTGTAGCATATCAATTACAATTAAGAAGAATAAATTGGCTGTATCTACATTTTTTTTTAAATTACTAACAGAATTTTTTTAAATTATAGTACAGTTTCTTTCCAGGTTCTTTTTGTAAACATTTTATATTTCCCAGTAGGTGTTGGGATAATTCATGACAGCATGCAATATTTTCTTAATGTCATTTTGAAAATTCTCAGATCTCAAGAGAACTGCTTTTTAACAGAACAAACGCTTATGAAACAATTTTTACTTAAATATTGTCATATTAATCTTCCTAGTATCTGTCTGCCACAAATACTTTTCAAAAGGGAGCAAAATTATATACAAATACTGCTATGTTAATCTGCATTTTGTTGAAAAAAATCACCTAAGACAAATGTAAAAGGTCCATTTATAAATATGTTGTGTTAATTACATATGCTATAATTATGCCACTGTGTCAAATATTATCATTGAAATAATGGTAAACTGATTTAATCTTTTAATCAAACATGCCCATCACCAAGGGAAAATAGTTGAAGCTAATATCAACCATTACTCAAAGGAGTAATGTTTGGGAGTTTCCTGGAGTAATTTTAGAATAATTTTTGCTGGGATAGTTAAAAATAAGAAATTCAGCATACCAAATATAAGTCAGAATGTAACAAACAATTACATAAGTGTGAAAAGATATCAAGTTGTATTATAATTAAAAGCAGGACTTGCCTAGCTTACTTGCTAAGGACACGATACTACTGTGGCCAGTATTTGCTTCTCAATCATTTTGATACTCTGGGAATTATTCCTCCTGTGAACAAATGTGGATATAGTGTGAAAGCAGAATAGATGATCTCTACAAATCCATCCTTACACTGGAAAAAATCAGCTCAAAACAAATATCTTTACAATGATCCAGAAGCCTTCTTTTATAGACAAAGCATCACCTTATTGCTTGAATAAACAGAGGGAGAGGAAGTCAATATAAGAACAATACAAAAAGTTTAAAAAAAAGCAAAAAACAAAAAAAAACCAGAATTTTGCAAGCTTAGGAAATTTTTAGTGTTTTTATACGATACAATTGAAATTGCTTTGTACAATGGAGATAACAAAAGACATAGAGAATATTGATGGGGTGAAAGCAAAGGCTGTAATTTAGCTCTTGTCATCTTTCATATGCACTTTTTTACAGTGAGTATAAGATTTGGTTTTTAGCAATGTTGTTTACAGTAAGAAAGTATAGGCTTTTATCTAGATTGGGCAGGGGATGGAGCATGGAAACTGTTAGAAACAGAGTCTATCCTAAATGAAATGATACAACAGAGCTTTGGAGAGCCCTGTAAGTATCTGTCTGGGCCCAGCATGGTATCACAGTATCACACATCTTTAATCCCAGTAGGTGGGTCTCTGTGAGTTCAAAGCCAGTCTGGACTACCTAGAAAGTTCTAGACCAGCCAATGCTACACTGTGAGATCCTGAAAAAAAAAATAATAATTAAAGAAACTGAAAAATATTCTATCTGGTCATGGTTTTAGAATTACATTATTATTTTTTATTAAGTTATCATGTATTTAGAGGTCTTTCAAGTTTACATGCCTGGTAAATAGTATAAGCACTCAAACCTTCTCAATAACCACTCCCTTTCCCCTCTTTTTCCTTGCCTCTTCACTCTATAGCATAGGCAGCTGAAGCAGAGGCATACACACACCACTTATAGGAGGCTATGATCCCAGGCTGAGTTCTAAGTGTACATCCTAAAATTGAACCACCATGATCACTTAACTCCTGTGTGCTAATATTCACTAGAGTAAACATCAGTTATCTGAAGATATTCTGATTCTTCATTTACAAGTGTGCTGGATATTTCTATGTCAACTTGACACAAGTTAAGTCATGTGAGAGGAGGGAGCCTCAGTTAAGAAAATGCCTCCGTACAGACTACACCAGCCAGAAAGGGTGAGTAACCTGCCTGGCAGTGGAACTGCACCCCTCCATGGATTCTGACACCCTCCCCTCAACCCTTCCAAAAGTGTATGCCTTTCCTCCTAGTCCTGGACCTACTGCTGAGGCCTCCATCCTACCCCAGAAGACTTCTTCCAAGCAGGCCAAGACCACACTTCTGTGAGTGACCCTCCTGCCAGCAGAACTGTACCCCACCCTGGATTCTGTCCCCTGGGACACTCCCCCAGGCCAATACCATGCCACCTTATCCTTTTTCCAGCTGATGCTAAGCATGTGCATGGGCTGCAACCACAGAGTACTTTGAACACTAAGTCACAGACCACACCAACCACAACTACCCTCACCATTTGGCAAGCAGCCCTTCCCCAGAACTCCAGCAGATTCCATTGACCCAGACACAGTCCACAACAGCTAAAAGAACAGAAGGCAGAGGCCCACATACAGTCTATACCAGTTGAAAGGACAACCCCAACACCACTACCAGAAGCCAGGATGGTCCTAGGTACCACTTGAGAAGATTCAAGTTTTACTGGAGACCAAGATAGATCTAGAGACCCAGGAAGATTTTGGCTTTACTGTAGGCCAGATTGGATCAGGCAACCTAAGGACCCCAAAATCCCAGTGGAGACAACCTACTGGACCTGAAGACAAGTAACCAGAACCCTTGGCCACTTAGGCCAAAGACCAGATAGGAAACATAAACCAAGGAATAAAACACCCACCCAACAAACACAGGAATCAACACCTAGACCTATAATCACCCTAAATCCAGATGCATAATTGCCTGTGATAGGAACAATCAATAACAGAAAAGGCAATGTGTCATCACCAGAACCCAGCTATCCTATGACAGGAAGACTTGAACATTCCAATGCAGTTGAGGCACAAGAAAATGGCCTTAAAAATAACTTTATTAAGATGATAGAGGTCCTTAATGAGGAAATAAAAAAATCCCTTTAAGAAATCAAGGAAAATACAACCAAAATATTAGAGAAAATCAATAAATCTCTTAATGAGCATTAAGAAAAACAGCAAAAGCAAACAGTTGACAGAAACAAATAAAACTATTCAAGACATGATACTGGAAATAAAAGAAATAAATAAAGCACAAGCTGAGGGAATTATGGAAATGGAAAACAATGGTAAGCAAACAGGAACTACAGATGCGAGCATCACTAACAGTCTACAAGACATGGAAAAGAGTATCTCAGGTGTTGAAGATAACTATACAGGAAATAGATTCATTTGTCAAAGAAAATTTTAAATCTATCAAATTCCTGACAAAAACATTCAGGAATTCTTAAAAACTATGAAAATATCAAAGAATTATAGGAATAGAAAAAGGAGAAAAATCCCTGCTCAAAGGCCTAGAAAATATACTCAAAGAAATCATAGAAGAAAATATTTCCAACCTAAAGAAGGACATACCTATAAAGAAACAAGACATTTACAAAATACCAAGTAGTCTGAACCAGGGGAAAAAAGTTCCCTCCGCCACATAACAATCGAAACACTAAACATACAGTATAAAAAAGAATATTAAAAGCAGCAAAGGAAAAAGGCCAAGTAACATATAAAGGCATACATATCAGAATTACACTTCACTTCTCAATGGAGACTCTGAAAGCTAGAAGAGCCTGAAGAAACCTCTTATAGACTCTAAGAGACCATGGATGCTATCCCAGACTACTATACCCAGCAAAACTTTCATCACCATAGATGGAGAAAACAAGATATTTCATGACAAAATCAAATTTAATCATTATCTATACACAAACCCAGCTCTACAGAAGGTCCTAGAAAGCAAACTCTAACCCAAGAAAATTAGCTACACCCATGAAAACACAGGCAATATATAATTCCCACATCAGCAAAACCCAAAGAAGGAAAACACCCCCCACACACACACACACTACCACCACCACCACCACCAATAACAAAAAATAACAAGAATTAACAAGCATTTGTCATTAATATCTCTCAATATCAATGGATTCAAATCACCCCAAAAAAAAGACACAGGAGAACAGAATGGATAAGAAAATAGGATCCATTCTTCTGCTACACATAAGAAACATACCTCAATATGAAGGACAGACATTACCTCAGAGTTGAGGGTTGAAAAAGATTTTCCAATCAAATGGACATAAGCAGCAAGCTGGTATATCTATCCTAATATCTAACAAAATAGACTTTGAACAAAATTAATAAAAAAAAAGATGAAGGGCATTTCCTATTCATCACAGGAAAAATCCATCAAGATGATGTCTCAGTCCTGAACTATGTCTATGCCCCAAATACAAGGGCACTCACATTTGTAACAGAAACATTATTAAATCTTAAATCACATATCAGACCCCACACATTAGTAGTGGGAGACTTCAGCACCCAACTCTCATCAATGGAAAGGACATCCAGATAGAAACTAAAAGAGAAATATTGAAAATAACACATGTTATGCCTCAAATGGACCTAACAGATATCTACAGAACATTTCACCCAAACACCAAAGAATATACTTTATTATTAGCATCCCATGGAACTTTCTCCAAAATTGACCACATACTCAATCATAAAGCAAGTATTAGCTGATACAAAGGAATTGAAATAACCTCGTGTATCTTATCATATCACCATGGATTAAAATTGGAGTTCAACGATACAAACTACAGAAAGCCTACAACAGCTCTCAACTGAATTGCCACTGGGGGTCAAGGAAGAAATAAAGAAATAAGTTAAAGACTTCCCATAATTCAATGAAAATGAATATACAACATACCCAAATTTATGGGACACACAATGAAAGCAGTGCTAAGAGGAATGTTCATAGCATTAAGTACTTTCAGAAAGAATGTGGAGAAATCTCACACTAGTGACTTAACAACACACCTGAATGCTCTAGAACAAAATGAAGTAAACACACCCAAGATGAGTAGACATCAGGAAATAATCAAACTGAGGGTTGAAATCAACAAAATAGAAACAAAGAGTACAAAGCAAAGAATCAATGAAACAAAGAGTTGGTTCTTTGAGATAATCAACAAGATAGACAAACCCTTATCCAAACTAACCAAAAGGCAGAGAGAGAATATCCAAATTATCAAAATCAGAAATGAAAAGGGGGAAATAACAACAGACACTGAGGAAATCCAGAGAATCATTCAGATCATCTTTCAAAATCTTGTACTCCACAAGATTAGAAAATCTAAATCAAATGGACAAATTCCTTTAATATACCAAAGTTAAACCAAGATCAGAAAAACAATTTAAACAGACCTATAACTCCTTGGGAAATAGAAGCCATCATTAAAAGTCTCCCAACCAAGAAAAGCCTAGGGCCAGATGGTTTCAGTGCTAAATTCTATCAGATTTTCAAAGAAGAGCTAATACCAATACTCTTCAAAGTATTCCACAAAATAGTAAGAGAAGAAATATTTCCAAATTCTTTTTATGAGGCCACAGCTACACTGATACTTAAACAACACAAAAACTCAACAATGGAAGAGAATTACAGGCCAATTTCCCTCATGAACATTGATACAAAAATACTCAAAAAATACTGGCAAACTGAATCCAAGAACACATCAAAATAATCATCCAGTATGATTATGTAGGCTTCATCCCAGATATGCAGAGATGTTTCTTAATTTTTTCTCTTTTTGAAGAAATTTTTTATTCATTCCACATACCAATCACAGATCCCTCTCTCATCCCTCTTCCCACTTCCCCACCAGCCTTCCCCCACAGCCCACCCCCAGACCCTCCTCCAAAAAGGTATGGCTTCCCATACAGAACTTTGTCAATGTAATCTACCATATAAACAAACTAAAAGAAAAAAAAACACATGATCATGTCATTAGATGCTGAAAAGGCCATTAAGAAAATCCAACACCAATGCATGATAAAAGCCTTGGAGAGATCAGGGACACCAGGAACATACCTAAATATAATAAAAGCAATACACAGCAAGTTGGCAGCAAATATCAAATTAAATGGAGAGAAACTCAAAGCAATTCCACTATAATCAGAAAAAAGACAAGGTTATCCACTCTCTCCATATCTGTTCAATATAGTACTCAAAGTTCTAGCGAGAGCAATAAGACAACAAAAGGAGATCAAGGTGATACAAATTGGAAAGGAAAAAGTCAAACTTTCACTATTTGCAGATGATATGATAGTATATAAGGGACCTCACAAATTATACCAGGAAAGTCCTACAGCTGATAAACACCTTTTGTAAAGTGGATGGATACAAGATTAACTATATACAAATCATAAAAGTACTGTGAGAGAAATAAGAGAAACAGCATCCTTAACTATAGCCTCGCATAATATAAATAACTTGGAGTAACTCTAACCAACCAAGTGAAAGACTTGTATGACAAGAAATTTCTCTGAAGAAAGAAATAGAATTTGGAAAAGATATCAGAAGATAGATCTCCCATGGTCATGGATCAGTAGGATTAACATGGTAATAACGGACATCATGCGAAAAGCAATTAACAGATTCAATGCAATCCCCATCAAAATCCAACACAATTCTTTATAGATGTTGAAAAAAACTGTACTCAACTTCATATGGAAAACAAAAAAACCCAAAATAGCTAAAACAATCCTGTACAATTAAAGAACTGGAGGTATCACCATCCCTTCTGTCAAACAATAGTACACAGCTATAGTAATAACAACTGCATGATATTGCCATAAAAACAGACACATTGATGAATGGAATAGAATCAAAGACACAGACATAAATTTTAACACCTATGAACACTTGATTTTTGAAAAACAAGATACATTTATACAATGGGGAAAAAAGAGAGCATCTTCAGCAAATGGTGCTGGCATAACTGGATGTCACCATGTAGAAGAGTGTAAATTGATCCATATTTATCACTCTTCACAAACTCAAGTCCATGTTGATCAAAGATCTCAACATAAATCCAGTTATACCAAACCACATAGAAAAGAAAGTGAGCTCATTGGCATGGGAGACAACTTCCTGAACACCAATAGCACAGATCCTAGGACCGACAATAATAAATGAGAACTCATGAAATTTAAATGCTTCTGTAAGGCAAAGAACACTGTAAATAGGGAAAAATGGCAGCCTACAGAATGGGAAAAGATCTTCACCAACCCCACATCAGAAAGTGAGCTGATCTCCAAAATTTATAAAGAATTCAAGAAACGTGACATCCCAAAAGCAAATAATCCAAGTAAAAATGCATAAACAGAAGAATTTCAAATGGCAGAAAAACACTTGAAAAAACATCAGCATCCATAGTTAATAGGGAAATGCAAATAAAAATGACTCTGAGATTTCATTTTACACCTGTCAGAATGGCTAAGATCAAAAACACAAATGACAGCTTTTGCTGGAGAGGATGTAGAGCAAGGGAAACACTCCTTCCTTGCTGGTGGGAGTGTAAACTTGTACAGCCACTCTGGAAATCAGTATGGTGATTTCTCAGAAAATTGGGAATCAATCTACCTCAAAACCCAGCAATACCATTCTTGGGCATATACCCAAAGGATGCTCAATCATGCCACAAGGACACTTGCTCAGCTGTGTTCATAGCAGCTTTATTTGTAATACCCAGAACCTGGAAACAACCTAGATGTCCCACAACTGAAGAATGGATAAAGAAAATGTGGTACATTTACACAATGGAGTATTACTCAGCTGTTAAAAGAAATAACATCATGAAATTTGTAGGCAAATGCGTGGAACTAGAAAAAAAAAACTTGAATGAGGTAACCCAGACACAGAGAAACATGGTATGTACTCACTCATATGAGGATATTATGTGTAAAGTAAAGGATAACTTGGCTACAATCCATGGCCCCAGAGATGTTAAGTAATAAGGAAGGCCCAAGTGGGGAGACATAGAACTCACTGGAAAGCAAAATAGAAGAGATCTGTGTGGACTGGGGCCACGTGGGCATGGGAACTTATGGGATTGGGTTGATGGGTGGACGGAGGGTGGGAGTACTGAATGAGATGACTGGAAAGGGGTTGCTTTTGCAGAATAGGTAGAAACCTGATGCAAGGGAAACACCCACAAATTTACAAGGGTGAACCCAGCTAAGTCTCCTATCAATAGTGATACGTAGTCTGATTTTGCCATCTCCTGTGATTAGATTGGTGACTACCCAAACTTTCATCAGAGTCTTCATTCAGTAACTGATGGAAACAGATACAAAGAACCCACAGCCAAACATCAGGCTGTGGAATCTTGCTGAAGAGAGGAAGGATCATAGGAGCCAGAGGGTCAAGGACATAAAAAGAAAATCCATAGAACCAGCTAAACTGTCTCATAGGAACTCACAGAATCTGAACCAATAACCAAGGAGCCTACATAGGACCAACCTCTACATATATGTAACAGTTGTGAAGCTTGGTCTATTTGTGGGACTCCTAAAATTGGGAGTAGGAGATATCCTTAATGATTTGGCAGGCTCTTGCAAACCTATTCCTCAAACTGGATTGCCTTGCTCAGCCTAAATTTAATCAGAGGTGTTTAGTTTTACTGCAACTTGATATGCCATGCTTTGTTGATACCCATGGGAGTCCTGCCCCTTTCTGAACAGATACAGGGAGGACTGGATTGAGGGGGTAGAGGAGAAGTTGGCGGAGGGAATGGGAGGAGAGGGTGGAGGGAAAACTGTGCTTGGAATATAAAATAAAGAATGAAAGAAAGGAAAAGAAAGAAAGAAAGGGAGGGAGGGAGGAAGGGTGGGAAGAAGGAGGGAGGGAGAGAGGAAAGGAGAGAGAGAGACAGAGAGAGAGAGAGGAAGAAGAAGAAGAAGAAGAAGAAGAAGAAGAAGAAGAAGAAGAAGAAGAAGAAGAAGAAGAAGAAGAAGAAAGGAAAGGACAGAAAAGAAAAGAAAAGAAATGCCCCTATAAGACTGTGCATAGGCAAGCCTGTAGGGCATTTTCTTAATTAGTGATTGATGGGAGAGGGCTCAACCCATTGTGGGTGGTGTCATCCCTCGCCTGATGGTCCTGGGTTCTATACGAAAGCAGGAGTAAGCCATGAGGAGCAAGCTAATAAGCAGCACTCCTCCTTAGCCTCTGCATCAGCTCCTGCCTCCAGATTCTGTTGTGTTTGAGTTCTTTTGCTGACTTCCTTTGAAGATGAACAGTGATATGGAAGTGTAATCCAAATAAACTCTTTCGTCTCCAAATTCCTCTTTGGTCATGGTGTTTTATGACAGCAAAAGAAAACCTAACTAAGATACAAAGTCATTCTAAAATCAATGACCTTCATTAATACCACAATAGTTTGATCCTATGCCAATATATTACCTGGAAATTTCTCATATTAATAAAGACTGTCACTCAGGGATTTTTAAGTAACAAAGTGCAACTTGGCTAATGACAGTTTTCTTCCCTCTTAACTAGGACTTCGTCTGTGGCCACAGAGAGAAAAAGAACAGAATCATTTTCACATGGTTTAATTCATGTCTTTTAAACAACTAATTTTTTCTTATGGAAGAGGTAAGTATCCTAAAACAGAAATAGATGCATGAAGGTTTTGGAGGTCTAGACTCAGAAGAAAACCATCATTTTCTGCATTATAATGTCCACATTAAGTCACAGAATTTTAGCCTAAATATAAAGACCGAGAAATATCCTCTGAGCTATTGATGAGAAGAACAATATAGCCATCTGCTAAGTGTGATGGTTTATGAAATGCCTCCCACAAGCTCCTGTGGGGATTTTTTTTTTTTTTTTTTGGTCACTAGTTAATTTGTGAGGAAGGATGAAAACTCTAGGAGGTAAGGCATTCGTGGAGTAAGTAAATCATCTTAGTCATACTTTTGAAACATACTTTGTCCCAGATCCCTTCCTGTTTCTTTGAACAATCTCCTCCTCACACTTGCAACTATAATCCCTTGCACCCAAAGCAATGGAGCCAGAACACCATAAATTGAAACTTCTGAAACTGCTGAGTCAAAATGAATCCTTCCTTAAGTTTATTTTCTCAGGTGATTTTGAGTAGTGATAAGAAGCTGATTAACACACAAAGGGGTTTTAGATGCCAAGGAAAGTAAGGATGTATGTTGTTCTTGCCATCAATGATGCCACAAATGTGTTCTTATAAATGAGTAAGCTAAAGATCCAAGACTAGCCATATGAGGAATCCTCCAAATTCTCAATGTGAAATACTGCTGAAACTGACTGGAAAATAGAGGACCTAAGGATGTTTACCTACAGGCATCTGTCTGTAAAACTTCACATCTCCAGCTGTGTATTTCTGCTTAACCTTCATTTCTTTAAAGTCCTTCACTGTAACGAAAGTGATGAAACATTTTCATTATCCCTCTACTCCACTAGTGCTTTCTTCCTAATCCATTTCACTACTGACCATACTATTTGTTTTCTATCTCATCCCCAAGACAAATTTAAGTTTCTTGTCTTTAGGAACTTGGCACATTTCATTGACTGAATGATCTACAGCACCTGGAACACAGTGTACCAGAGTAGCTATTCAATTAATATTCACAGAGCCAATGTATTCATTAGCAGAGAGTAGTGAGATCCCACAGACACTGCTTCGTCTGGGCATTAAAAGCCAGAAAACCTATTGGAAGATATGCTTAGTTCTGACATAGACATTGGAATAGAATCAAACCACATCTCTGTTTCCAATTCTCTCCACTAGCTTAAGCCTCAGAGAGTCTCATCCACTGATAATGCTATGATGTGTTTTGATCTGAATGCAATATGCCATCTCACTTCATTCTATTTTGAACTTTGTCTGAGGCAAAGCTACAGCACTAGCTATTAAGCCATTGTAAATATTTCAGGTTCTTGGTCTGTTTTTGTAACTTTTTCTACACTAGGAAGATGTGAAGGAGTAGTGAAAAGACTAATTGCTTTGACAATACAAAAACCTAGATTCAAAGTTTAAATTCTGTTTTGGTTGTGTCTTTTACAAAGTTAATGAAATTCATTTTCCTCACCACTGCTGGATAAAATAATACCTATGAAGCTTAAGCTCAAGTAGTTCATTTTAATGGAGACTGTCTACAGAAGGAGAGCACCAATTGTTCAGCTTATATTTCATGACCCATCTCCAGTTCTATTTGATTATCCTAATCCAATATTAATAATTGTATTTCATAGTGCCTTGTAAATTAGATTTTCTTTCAGAAATATATACCCCCTTACCATACATTCCTCAAAGACAAGAGCTATGATTGTTATTGGTCATTCACTTAACTGGTAACTATGTTCTATACTTGATTCATACCTTTCCTTACTGCTAATGAACAATAATTTTGAAGTATAAGAAAAACAGATAAATTCACTATTAACAGAGATAGACCTACAGCTGCCCTAGTTCTCAGGCACCAAACTACAGAACTTCAGACATACCTTCAAAAATGAGAGTGGTTGCCTAAGAGACATATCCCACCAAGAAGTGGATGATAACACAGGGTGAGAAAAAACACTGTCTTCACGGGGGACAATGTCAACATGTGACAGAATATCATGATAATAAGAAAATTAGAAGATGCTTAGAGCATCTCGTAATCAATTCTTTTCCTCTTAGTACAAGAACAAAGCACAGAGATTGTGTCTGTGTCAATTTCTAAGGTAAGAGTGAAGTTGGAGTCCTCCACATGATACACAACTTCTCAGAAGACCTTTGGAATGAAAGTGAATAAGGCTAGAACAACCCTTCCAAAGTTTACAAAAAGAACTTATTGAGGGGAATGAAAAGGGATGCTATAGCTCAGGTTAACACGTTCATCTCCACAGATCATCAGAACCGAGTGTTCCAACAGAGAAATTTAAAGAAACTACTTTTGTGGTTTGGAGAGAAAAGCCTGAGCTCCAAATGAGCACATTCAACTTTGGAAAGCTGTATTATTTAATCTTGACTACCATGTTTCCAAGTTTTAGAAGATTAAATATAAAATACTTTGCATCCTAACTTATCAGTAAATAAGACCTTCAAGGAATTTTGACACTGTTTTCTCCCCCAAGGGGGACTTGCAATTGGAACTGCAGTGTGAAGACATCACTGGCAATGAGTTTCTTCTGTAGGACATACCACCTTCTCACAGAAAGTTCTCTTTAAATTCAGCCAGAAGAGTCTCTTTCGTCGGGGGGGGGGGTCCTCAAAGCACAGTTTGTCATGTACAGCCCCCCCCCCCCCATGCCTCTGGCTTTTCAGGTGTGCAAAAGCACGGCTTGAGTCTGTAGCTCTGGGTTCTTCATCTCTAGTACACAGATGTTGAATCCACCTTCAGCAGCACTAGAAACCCCTCACTTGGTATGCTGTCTAGACGATTACCCACAGGCAAACACAGTTGAGCAGCAGGAAACTGGAACCTTAGATAAGATGTGATTTTGCTCCAATTTCTTGCAGTGCTGCAAATAAAAGTACACTTCTCTGGTCTGGTGCCTGCTTTGGTGAGAGAGCATTCACTGTTTGGTGCTGGCCTTTGGCATGAGGTGGAAATGACAAAACAGTAAACCAGAAGAACTGGAGGTTGAATATACACTCTTTGATGTTAAATGAACAACACACATATGCTTTTAAACAGTTCTCATGTTTGTAAGCATAGTTCTGTTGGATTACTGAATAATCTTACACTGTCTGGCAGGTCAACTGAGATGTGAAAACAGCTACATGAGACATGCCTTTTTGATATATGTTCATGCCTAGAGTTAAATGGCCTTCAAATTCAACTAGAATAAGCCACCAATGTGTCCGTCTAGCTCCTAGGCATCCACTACACACTCTCTAGAGAGGATCACAGAGTAATCACAGCTATCATACACTAGATTGTACCTGTAGTTCATCTGGTCAGCTATTTCTGTGTTTGAGTGTCTGAGTAACCACCTACTGTCATAGGGAGAAAGCAACAAGGCCACCTTCAGTCCTCATATTGTCACAAGGATGCCCACATTTATTCTCTCCACTGCATTCATCTATATTTCTACATGTTGTAAATTCTCCCTCAGCCTGCATTGTTTAGATTGTATAACTCATCATGCATGAGATTTTGTTACTGTTTTGATATCAGTAAACATTCCCATAATACTGCTTTAAACAAAACACTGTTCTGAGAGGAGTGACTATAATTAATTGGATTTTCAAAACAAGTATATTTAAGTGCTCTAAGTGGATAAATGAGTAACTAAAACTAGTAGTATAAAATAAAATTTAAGATCTATTCCTCACTGTTATGTCAAGCAAAACAATCAAATCTTGCTTTATTCTGTTTATTGGGTTTGCTTGTAGTTCTTATGTACTGCCTTCATATATCTCCATCCTTGACCATCATTGTTTTGCTATTTTAACTGGACCGGGGTTTACTAGAGGCAATTAAAACTGCAGCGGTAGAAACAAAATTCCCCAGAGTTTGTATCACAGTGACAAGGAAATGTGTCCCATGAGATTTCCTGTTCTTTAAGTACATATTGTTTTCTCTGAAATATATAATCTGTAGTTACATAGCTATCCCAGTTTAGTATTTTTCTCTTAAGATTGCATTTATTTTAAAACTAATATATGTGGACCGTTTGTAGTTGTTGTTATTCTAAAGAGATTTCTTAGTGAAATTTGTTGTTAGAATCCCTGCAGATACAACCTAACAATATGTTGATTAAGCATTTCTTCCCTGGTGAAAAGTGGCCAATATTTGAAAGAGCATTTGTTATGTTGGGCTGTTATGGAAATTCATTGAGCTTAATCCACACAAAATGATAACTGTGTTACAAAGACTTTCTCTACAAGGTAACTGGTGTAAAAAAACAAATTAACAACAACAAAAATGGCTCCCATATGTGTTCCAAATTTCATGATTCACACAAAAATTCATTGTATTTTTATTTTATATGGATTAATGACACATTACCTATATGCTCTTCTTTGTCTCTTATAGACCTCAGTAGAATTTTGGTTAAATTTTAAGTAGTAGTTTTCATGTGACAGGCAGTTCTATACCCAAGAAAAACCTTAATTAATGTTGGGTTGCCTTCTTACCCATTCATCCAGAATTGTATATATCTATTATTTCTAGATCTACAATGATATAGTTTTCCAGCTAACTCAAGTATTAAAAAATGTAATATAGTTATCTAATATATACACTGCTATACTTCTCTAGTACAGTGTAGACTACTGTTATTTTTATATGTGTTTTCCCATAAACTTTCACTTCAATATATAAAAATCAACAACACTAGGCATAACAAAGAAATGATTCAAAGGAGATTCCTGGCTACATAGAATATTTTAATATTTCCAAGAGCATGATAACATCTACTAGAAAGTTTATCTTCAAAATATGTATTTCTGAATGACTAAACATACCTTCTTATGTAAAATGTTTCATATGATTTAGAGGAGAAATATAATACATTTCATTATTATGAAAGGATATTTCATGAGGTATTTCTGGAAATCAAGTTAGCCTACATGCCAGTACTTGCAGAATCTTATCCCAGGAATTTTTTCTTACGAAATAATTATAGACATGCAACAAATTTAATATAAGGTCATCCATTAGAAAGTTTTCTACAAAAATAAAAGCTTGAAAGTATTCCAATTTAAAAAAAAAACCTGTATTATAACATCCACTCAGTAATATTTATCTGTGGTAGTTGGGATACAGGGTTCCAATTCATATACTTATTTTTGCTTATTGTGTCTAAATAGGATTCTACAAAGAGTATTATTTGTGTTAGCAGAAGTAGAAATATTCTTTCATAATCATACTGTTGCTTCTCTGCTCTTGATTCCTGGTGGAATAATGGGCACTTGAACACTCCCAAATATGACTATTTAATAGCTCTAAGTACTTATTGCTTACAATAACTAACAATGGTGCAAGTGTGTAGCCTTTACCAAGTCCCACAAAATCCCTGAGCTGTGTTGTCTCATTAAATATGACCATGTAAAATACTTAAATCAGCTGAGGGTCATTCTAACTGCAATATCTTAAATCATATTAAACTATAAAAACATGATGAATACAATGAAAGTTTTTTAATATTAATATGAAACAATTGGTTGTATAAATCTTTCCACATCATTTTAAAATGAAACAGAATTTTATTAACTTATTCTTTGACAATTTCATAGTGTCTGTGATACATTCTGGCCACATTCATTCCTCGACCCTTTTTTATCTTCTTCCATCTCCATCAAACCCTCCGCCTCCAAGTCCAAATTCCACATTTACATCTTTTTGTTTTGGTTTTCTGTTTTCTTTTGAACTACTAAGTTTAACCAGTGCTGCTCACATTGGTATGGGAATGAAAGTAACCAGTAGACCATGTGTAACTTACCAAGGGTACACAAGTGCAAAAGACTTCCTGTCCTCAAGTAGTCCTCAACTACAACTGGGGTAGGGAAGTAGAGATGGCCATTATGAGCCTCTTTCCCAACTATGACTGAAAGTTTACTAATTCAATTCTTATATAGGCCCCATGTAGGCAACCACAGGGGCTGTGCATGAACTGATGAGTGCTACTGTCATGCCATGCCCCTAAAATAGCATAAAAAAACACATTTTTTTCACATCATGGAAAGTTTACCTAAATTAACCTGGCTCCACTAATATGGTCACATGATGACCTGTATTTTTAAAATTTAATTCATGAGGCATTCTAAAATCTGTTGGAAGCATTTTCCCCACCCCCCCGAATTCAATTTCCTTTCCTTCTTTGAGGATGCTATTGAGGGGCAGATTTTTTAAGCATCTATTTACTTATTGATTTTGTATGTAGAGTTCTGGATACTCCAGGTTTGCTGTGCTGCTTTGTGGGGTGGCGGTGAGGGTAGCACATGCTACAGTGTACATGAGGTCAGAGAGCATAACTTACAGGAGCTAGTGGGTTTGAGGGACCAAACACAGGTCATCAGGCTGTGCTTTCAGGCTAGTCCTGAGGGTAAGGTCTAAAGCTATGCTATATTCACTGAGTTTTAAAAAAGATACTGAAGTATTTCCATGGAATGAATGAGAAATTATAAATTCTCCATATAGACAGAATAACATTTATGGCTGTTTTAAAGCTTATGGAAGGAAGTTCAGATTAAGATAATAGATGAGCCAGGTGACAGTAGCACATGCCTTTAATCCCAGCACTCAGGAGGCAGAGCCAGGAGGATTTCTGTGAGTTCGAGGCCAGCCTGGTCTGCAAAGCAAGATCCAGGACAGGCACCAAAACTACAGAGAAACTCTGTCTCGAAAAAAAAAATTAATTAATAAAAAATAAAAAATCTATAATAGATGATAAAAATAACACAATAATTATAATACATTTTTCTGATATCATAAAGTAAGTAATTTATAAAAATTCAGATGTAAGTAAACAATAGCTCATTAAAAGAAGGAAATAAATTTTGAAGAGAAATAGTGAACAATCCCTTAAATTTATTAATGTAATTAATCAGGAATGAATCATATGACTGCATTGGGAAAGCAGTTAACTTTAAATTTCTTGCTGATTTTATATGACTTACTGACATTAGTAAAAATAAAATTAAAAATCCTATAAAAAAGGAAGACACTGATGACAATAAGACATGAGCTGACTATTCAAAGATGATTTAGCACTTATGAGCAGACAGTATAATTTAAATGCAGTTGACAAATGGCAAATACCCGATAAAAGTTTTCCAAGCTTGGCAAAATCCTTAAATTTAAGTACAGTTTTGATAATGAGTTATGAAACAGAAAAGTGACATTCTAAATTACCAAAAAAATTTAAACTAAGAAAGAGTACTTGTATTATAATCAATACAAACTTACCTTATTTGCTCCATAGAAAATATTATGAAATCATTTTCATATCTAAAAGAGATGGTGATTATAAAAAAAACAAATTATGTATTTGTATGATTGGTAATAATTTTTTCTGCTTCTGTCTCCTAAAAATTCTCATGTTTGACCTATTTAAAAAAATGTTTATAACACAGTGGCTGTACAAGTTTGCACTCCTACCAACATTCGCCTTACTACATATCCTCTCCAACATAAGCTGTCATCATTTTTTTTTTTATTTTAGCCATTCTGACAAGTGTAAGATGGAATCTGAGAGTCAATTTGATTTGCATTTCCTTGATAGCCAAGGATGTTGATGATGGGGGATATTGCTCTGTATGCTATGAATGTGTTGCTCTGATTGGTTGACAAATAAAATGCTGATTGGCCAGTAGTCAGGCAGGAAGTATAGGCAGGATAAGCAAACAAGGAGAATTGTGGGAAGGCAGGGAGGTAGAATCAGGAGAGGCCAGCTCACAGTCCAGGGAACAGCATGTAACAGCACACAGGTAAAGCCATGGAACATATGGCAACATATAGATTAACAGAAATGGGCTGAGTTTAAATGTAAGAGTAAGTTAGTGGTAGGCCTGAGCTAATGGCTGAGCAGTTTTAATTAATATAAGCTTCTGAGTGATTTTATAAGTGACTGCTAGGTCTGTGGGCCTGGGCAGGACCTGAGAAAATGTCAGCTACATGTTGAGCAATTGCTTAAGTATCTTTTGGCCATTTGAGATTCTTTTGTTGAGAATTCTCTGTTTAGATCTGTATCCCATTTTTAATTGGATTATTTAATAACTTGATGTCTAGTTTCTTGAGTTCTTTACATATTTTGGAGATTAGCCCTCTGTCAGATATGAGGTTGGTAAAGATCTTTTCCCATTCTGTAGACTGCCGTTTTGTCTGATTTACCATGTCCTTTGCCTTACAGAAGCTTCTCAGTTTCAGGAGGTCCCATTTATTAATTGTTGCTCTCAGTGTCTGTGCTACTGGTGATATACTCAGGAAGTGATCTCCTGTGCCAATGCGTTCAAAGCTACTTCCCACTTTCTTTTCTACCAGGTTCAGTGTAATTGGATTTATGCTGAGGTCTTTGATCCACTTGGACTTTTGTGCATGACATCAGATATGGATCTATTTGCATTCTTCTACATGCTGACATCCAGTTACTCCAGCGCCATTTGTTGAAAATGCTTTCTTTTTTTTTTCCTTCGTACATTTTTGGCTTCTTTGTCAAAAATCAGGTGTTTAGCCGGGCAGTGGTGGCGCACGCCTTTAATCACCAGCACTCGGGAGGCAGAGGCAGGCGAATCTCTGTGAGTTCGAGGCCAGCCTGGTCTCCAAAGCGAGTTCCAGGAAAGGCGCAAAGCTACACAGAGAAACCCTGTCTCGAAAAAAAAAAAAAATCAGGTGTTTATAGGTGTGTGCTACCTTGCTCAGCCTAGATGCAGGAGGGAGAGGCTTGGGCCTGCCTCAACTTGATGTGCCCGACTTTGTTGACTCCCCATGGGAGGCCTTACCCTCTCTGAGAAGTAGGAGGGGGAGGAGAGGGAGGAAAGGACGGAGGTGAACTGTGGTTGGTATGTAAAATGAACAAAAAAATTAAAATAAAAAATAAAATAAAAATGTTTATAACAAGTGATTTTGTTATTCTGGGTAAACATCACCCTTTCTACCTAATTTAATTTAAGTAGAAAGCACATTTAATTTAAACATATATAATTTTCTTAAATAAGATATCCAAAACTAGGCTTGTATATGTCTCACAATCTCTAGCTCTATTTATCAGAATAATAGTTTTCAAAGTCAAGTATTATGATTTAGACAGAAAAGTGTGAAAATCAATGACAACCTTGTTGATTAACCCAGAGTAACTGTGTGTGTGTGTGTGTGTGTGTGTGTGATTACTTTATTCGGTGTTGGTAATTCCCTGTAAAATTATAAAGACAAAATGTTATAGAAGTCTATCTTCTGAACACGACATGCCTGTTGTCCTCCAGAAACTAAAGCAGCTGTGATTGACCATGATTACCTACAAAGGACCCTCTCAAGCTTGAGCCCACTAACATTTTCCTGTAGAAGTGGAAATGGCACGCTTTTCTTTGAGATGTAGCTGTAGTTAGTTGCCAATGCTTCTGTAAATAACTTGCTGGACTCACTAGCTGATCAGGCTAGACTCAGGTAGAATGATAGCTTTGGTCTGCTGTTGCACTTTCTGTCTAGAGTAACTAGAAATAGAATCCCCAGGAAAAGTCACACAGCAGCTGTTCAAAAATGCAAAGCTGCTTAAAATTTGGGAATTTATTTTGCAATGAATTGCACATAAACCAAAAGTGTGAATGCTAAGAAATATCATGGAGCTAAAACATGAAACATTATGTCACATGTGTCAAGGCGATATAGTTATCACCTCAAAATGAAGAAGAGATAAATATGAATGACCATGGCACAGGAACACAGCTGCATAGGGTTGCAATAGTTACAGGAAAAAAAAGGAAAATAAAAATCCAAGCAGTTTTCAAAACACTGGTGGAGACATAAAGTAGGTGGGTTTTAAAAATGCTGGAAAACCTTGTTCTTACTTATGACTAGTTACTATGTATTAAAATTTAGATACCTTAAAACCATAGAATTTCACTGGTATTTTATGATTTCAGCCATCCAAATAAATTGGTTTCATATTTTCTAATTTTTCAAAATGTTACAAACTGTTTACTTCTCCAAAATTTTTAATCTTAATAAATCTCATTTGTAATTTTCAAAAAAAAATGCTGGAAAACATCAGCTATGGATCTTGGACACTTATTGGATGGCATTCTGAGATTTTAAATGGGTAGAATCTAGTAATCTGTTAGTACATTTCAAAAGATTCTCGTGATAGTCATAATGTTGTTATGTCAGAAGCAGAGATGAGCAATAAATGCCTATTAAGAAAATTAAAAATAATGTAAGATAATTTATCCCAGGATCTACAGAATTCTGAGGCTCCATAATCACAGAGTTCTAACGAGTCATTTTGGAGAATCTCTAACACAGATATTACTTTTTCCTACCTTATAAATATAGTCTATTTTTTCTAACATTTATGGCTCCAACTCCATTTTTTTCTAGAAGTGATTATTATATCTTTAAGAGAATGAATTCTTATATGTATTCTAACAATGAATAAAAGTAGCATAAGGCATGACAATTATAGTCTCTCAGTTTATGTTCCACCAGATTGTTATGGTGATATAAATTTGGGGAAGAGGTGCCTAGAAAAATACTCTGTTTAAGTATTTGGGTTTTCAGTTAATACATTTTATAAAGGCTTTAAAGCATTGTACATTTATGCCAACTTTTTCTTTTTCCTTTTGAGACAGATGCTTACTATTAACTCTGGCTAGCTTAAAACTGAATTTGTATATCAGGTCAGTTTCATCCATGATGTAAGTGTCTCTGCTTCTCAAGTGCTGGGATTATATGTGTGTGCCCCAACGTCCAGCTGGAATTTTTTCTTTATCTGTGCTATACTAGGAAATGACCACTCTATTTGAGTAATGGTTTTGATAGAAATAGTTCTTTATATTAAAATTAGCATTAACTTAAGATTAACATTTTACATGTGTGGTAAATTCATGTTTTCATTTAAATTGTTATCTCATTTGTATATTTAAAAATTTTCTCAGATAAATACTATATATTAGCTCATGATTAACACTTACAGGTTCTGGAGCAAGATTAATTATAAAGTGCCACATACACATGTGCAATTATTTATAAATTTTAAATTTTAAATGAATCTAACAAAATATAATCATAACAACAAGTTTTTAATGTATGTATAAAGCCATAAATTTTATATGGCTAAAAGTTGGCAAGTTATCAAAATTTCAAATCTGACCAAATATTTCTGATATTTACACATAAATACTTTAAATAGTAATGCATGCATAGTAGGGAGGTCAGGGCAGATAGCTCAGCAGGTTATATATTCATAATGTATAAGTTGCATTTTATTCCACAATATGAACTTCCTTGTATTTCAGTAAAATCATTCTTCTTTTATAATTGCTTTACATTTGCTGTTTATTGATATTTATTATCTAAAGAATTAAAAACTAAAACATCATTTCAATCAACAACTACAAATTTTGATATTTTTCATCAATTATAAATAAGGAAATGTGTAATATATATATATATATTTGGTGTTTGTGTATAGTTGCGATACAACTTGACATTTCAGTTATTCACATTTTATTGAATCCAATATTCACTGAAATTTAAAATAAATTATGAGATAAAGTTTAACTTTTATCCAACTTTTATAAATGTTTTTTATTGCCTACCCTTATGAATAAAGTATTCACTAGTCTATTATTTAACATAAATCAATGTCACATTTAATGTGTATCATATTGATAGCTTCATACTTTCAAATTGAAGAATTATATGAATTATTTAACATTGCAAAATATTTCTCTTCTACCATATGTGAATACCACACTAATATGTGAATATTTCCAAAGTCATAAAAAATAAGCACTTTGAATTGTTTGGAATTTATCTTTCATTTTTCAAGAATCTATTGTGTTTATGATCTCTGAGGGAAAGGATTTTATGATCGACTTTTATTTTATTAAATTTATTAAAATAAGAACAATACCAGCCATAATAAACTAAATACAAATAAAAATGTATGAAAATAAATTTCTCTCAAAATGAAATATATGACACATATCCATATACAAACCTATTGAACTGACTAATAATAAAAGTAATAAGTACAATAAGGCCAACGTTTGGTTATTATTCGCAGAAGCTAGAGAAAGAATTCAACTACATTTTTTGAAAATGTGTTAATGGGGGCATGTAGAGAAACTGGCATAGTCCCACTTTTCTGGTGGCAAGGGAAATTTAAATAGTTATTCTAGGTAGCAATATCAGCATACAGGCAACAGAACTGCACATATCCTTTCTTTTAATAACCTCGCTCATGGAATTACTCTGAGAAGGCTATTAAAATATGAAAAAATCCCTATCTGGAAATATCTACGTACTCAAAGATATAAAAAATTAAAATGGAGGCTTTATTGGTGCCACATACAGGTAGGATCAAGTAGGTTATGCTATACGGGATCTTAAAACATCCATTAAAATGGTAAACATAAAGTATAGCAGATGAAATATTGTCTCCTAAGTGAAGAAACAGGACAAAATTGAAGGCACGGTATGCTTTAATGATGTAAAATATTCATGCATATGGCTAAAGACTTTCCAAAGAACAGAGAATTAAAAATAGATGTGAGAATATGTGCATTTTTTCTAACTTTCTTGACAATATAAGTGATATATTTTAATTTCCATCTACATTCAGCTTGCCTGTTATTTCCATACATCTATGCAATACATGCCAGTCCAGAAAACATCTCAATTTTCTACTTTCTTTTGTAACATTTTGGCAAAATCTGAACCCCCTATTAAACACTGTTTTGGTGCTTCCTTGATTATAGACAGCTGCTTATCACCAGAAGAAACATTATGAATACTATTTGGGATGGACTGTAAATAACCAGTTACTAAATTCAATTTTCTTTTATCTCCTCTTTTTTTTTTAATCATCTCCATTGTGTTTAAACATCTGATCTTTCCATCTGACTCATTCTCAACATATTTCTTGTGGGGAAATACAAGCTACTCCACAGGAATTCTGTCATGTGAAAGCCTACCTTAGGCTAGATGTGATGGTATGTTCTAGAATCCCAGAAATGAAAGGCTAAGGGAGGATGATCATAAAATTAAGTCCAGTCTGGGATACATAGGGATTTCTAGGCATCCTAAGCTATTAATAGAAATCCTAATATATAAACAAACAAACAAACAAACAAATAAATAAATAAATAGATGAGTAGCAAATTACTAAGTAGCTAAAAATGGTGGCACAAACCTGAAATTTCATCATTCAGAAGGTAAGTATATCTAATGAAAATAATTTTAAGGTTACCCTCAGCAACATGATGAATTTGAGGCCAACCTGAGCTACATGAGACTCTATATTGGGACAAAAAATCTAAACGATAAATAAATATACATGAATCAAATATATATCAAAGTATAATGATTAAAATTTTGACTCTAGTCAACCATGGTAGTGCATGCTCTTAACCCTACTACTTGATAGGCAAATGCAAGGGGATCTTTGTGAGTTTAAAGCCAGCCTCGTGTACATAGTCAACTATAGGCCAGCAAGAGCTATACACTGAGACACTGTCTCAAAATAAATTAAGATGTAGTGACAATAAATAATAATAAAGAATATTCTTTCTAAACACAATTGTCTATGTCCTAAGTCTAGCATTGTCACGTGTTATTTATAATTTGGGGAAAGTTATTTAACCTCTGTAATTCTATCTATTCATCAAAAGGATAGCAATAATATTAGTTTATACAAGGTTGTTGAAACAATATAAGGCTGTGTCCTTGTGGACATTTGAGAATGATATCTGGCTTATAAAAATGATTTAATAATTTTAGAAGTTATTATCTGAACCCATCCTTTTTGCTTTTCATTTTATTGCAATACGTGCATAGCCCTCTGCTTTGAACTGTGATTGAATTTTATTGCCTCATGAGTGCTGAAGAACATTATCCAGTGGAATTTCACTTTTATTACTATATTTTCAACACATTTCTTCAGTACAGACTCTCTTTCATCACTATTTAAATATGCTTAGGCATCTTCCCTGTGATGCCTTCACACCTATATTTCTCAAAATAATTTTCTCTACAAATCATTTTCAAACTGGAGCATATATTGTAATCAACTGGAAGTCAGATTAAAACAGATTTCTGAGCTGACATGCAGAATTCTAAGAGACAACACAAGAATCAAAACAATGGTGTAAAACAAAGCATGTCTGGTAACACTGTAGGTAGTGAGTTGCTCCTGGTTCAAACATCATAATTTGTGGACTTAATGTGTATACTTCATCACTCACTAATGGACCTTAACCTCTCATGAGTTCTCTTTCAGGCATCTATGGAAATGGTTATTGTAAGATCAGCAATGATGCCAAGCCAAGGTTGAGATACTTTTTTTGTAACATCACTTTCTCCTTCTTTTTTTCTTTTTGTTGTTGGTACCAAAGAGAAAACATGCTGTGAATTTTCACCTTACACTTTGTTGGTACATGATTTAAAGAAAAACAAACATAACCTCAAATAGCAATGACATTCAAATCACAAAAATAGCAATAACCTTCCATGGCTGCAGATAAGCAAAGGCAATTAGAATGTGTAATAATTAGAGTGAGACATCAAATGTGGCACAAGTCTCAGTTGATTGAACACTGCTACAAAAATGGAAAAAAATGCTTCCATTTTCATAAGTTTACCAGATAATACAGATAAAAATATGTTTCTGATCATGCTTTGAAAACATGGAGGTATCAAGATAAAATAGAAAATCTTAACTTGTTTAAAAGCCTACAAATAACTTAACTGCACAGTTGAAAGGCATCTAGGTTGTTTCCAGGTTCTGGCTATTACAAATAATGCTGCTATGAATATAGTTGAGCATGTGTCCTTGTGGTATGTTTGAACATTCCTTGGGTATATGCCCAAGAGTGGTATAGCTGGGTCTTGAGGGAGGTTGATTTTCTAAGAAAGCACCACATTGATTTCCAAAGTTTGCATTCCCACCAACAGTGTAGGAGTGTTCCCCTTGCTCCACATCCTCTCTCACATAAGCTGTCTTCAGTGTTTTTGATCTTAGCTATTCTGACCTGTGTAAGATGGTATCTCAGAATTGTTTTGATTTGCATTTCCCTCATCCAATCAGTAAGAGAGAGGAGGGATTATATGAGCAAGAGATATCGAGTCCATGATTGGAAAAAGCATAGAGACAAATAGCCAAACTAGTGTAAACACATGAACTGTGAACCAATAGCTGAGGAGCCCCCATGAAACTGGACCAAGCCCTCTGGGTAAGTGAGACAGTTGATGAGCTTGAACTGTTTGGGAGGCCCCCAGGCAGTGGGACAGGGACCTGTCCTTGGTGCATGAGCTGGCTTTTTAGAACCTAGGGCCTATGCTGAGACACTTTGCTCAGCTTTGGTGCAGGGAGGAGGGGACTGCACCTGCCTCAACTGAATCTACCAGGCTGGGCTGACTCTCCAGGCTTGCCTTGGAGGAGGTGGGAATGGGGGATGCATTGAGGGGGAAGGCTGGCAGGTGTGAGGATGGAGGACAGGAGAATCCGTGGCTGATATGTAAAATTAAATTAATTATAAAATAAAAATATTTATTTAAAAAAATTAGAGAATTTTTCAAGCCAAAAGTTCTCAAGTGTTGAACATTCCTCCCACAGACTATTTCTAAAGGTCTAAGAAATAGGCATAATAGAATCTTTAAAGGTCTTATTAAATTAAAAAAAAAAAAAACTTGGTAGCCAGATGTTGAGGTGAATGCTGAAAGATCAGAGAAACAGAACAAGCCACAGCCAACCTCACCTTGCCAACTCCTCAGCTGATCCTATTTCCAGGAATATTCAGACTGAAAGCTTCTGAGTCCTCACCCAAATGGATTTCAGCTGAACTGCTTCTAAAAGCCTAAAACCTTAAAAAGACTCTAGTTCCTGGTCCTCATGCCTTATATACCTTTCTACTTCCTGCTAATACTTCCTGGGATTAAAGGTGTGTGTCATCATGACTGGGTGTTTCCAGTGTGACCTTGAACTCATAGAGATCCACACGGATCTCTGCTTACCAAGTGATAGGATTACAGGCCTGTGTGCCACCATTTTTCTGGCCTCTATGTCTAATCTAGTGGCTGTTCTGTTCTCTGATCCCCAGATAAGTTTATTAGGATACACAATATATCAACCACGTTTCCCCTTTTTTTGTCTAAAATTAAAAAAATATATAAGTAATAGAAAAAATTATATACAGTAAGTATATACAATATATATAGTCAAGAATTACATTAATAATGTCTAGTCCATTAACATTTGACAGATTCAGACAAAAAAATTCATTAATTACCCTATTTTGGTGAGTCCAAAATTTATATGAAATATATAAAAGTCCAATCCAATGTAAAATATTTAAAACAAGTAGTTTCTTTTTTAAAGAAGATTCAATAATCTACCTTTTTATCTTGTCATATCCATATTCTCTCTTTTTTTCTTTTCATAGTAGATTCAGTGATCTGCCTTTTATCTTATAATTTTTATATCTTCTCTTTTTTCTTTTCATAGTAGATTCAATACTCTACCTCTTATCTATATCCTCTTTTTTCTTTTTCTTTTAAAAAAACAAGAACCCTGAATCTAATCTCCTTTGTTTAGCTTTTTTTTTCCTGAGCTTTAACAATTAACAACTTGTAACCAACCATCATAAACAATGAAAATATCCATAATTCAAATGACCAAAAACTTCCCATCCCACCTCTTGGGAATGTGGGCATCATTTTTTTAAATTACTTCCTGATTTCTGGGGGTGAAGACATCTTTAGGGGATCCTGAAAAGAAAAGTTTAGGGTTAATTGTCAACTCCTGGGAGAGGTAGCTGTATCATTTGTTATCCAGTCTCTACATAATGCAAGAGTGCAGGGCTTATCTCAAGTCCTTGTTCATGTAGTCTGTGAGGCTGGATGATATCAGCTAGCCATCTCGAAATTGTGCTTTGCAGTTTGTAGTTCAAGCTGAATTTTGGGTGGTATTTGTCAGCTTAGTGATATTATTATTGTCCATGTGGAATCATCGTTGTGGGGTCCTTTTATCCTTTTGAATATTTAAAAATTGCTGTTAGGCATGGTCATGGTTCCCTGCAGATTTTTTTTTTGCCTCCTCTGTGGTTTGGAGCAATCACAGTCTGATAAACGTCTGTCTCTCAGAACCATGAACATTCTTCCCTAGAAGAGAATACCTTCACAGCAGTTTCTCTCCACCGTTTGCCTCACCAAACTTCTCCAAACTGACCTTTACCGATGCTTTCTTGTAACATGATGGTCCTGGCAATTGTTCTCTGAAAAAACAGGTAAACCCTTCATTTGGGGTAGCAGCATCGCCATCACCACCAACATGATAAGAAGCAGCTTATAGCTCTGAACAGAAGCCACCACTTCCATGGTCCTGCCACTACTGTTTGTGGCCCAGCCCTAGCAACAGCTTTTCCTCAGCAAGCCTCCTAGGCTGGCCTCAAACTTGGGATCCTCTTGCTTCTGTCTCCTTTAGCACATCCTACTGGCATGCACCACTACATCCAGCTACATGCAGCTTGGGCCTGCAAGGCCACAGGCAAGTAGCTTTTTTGTGAATCCGTACCTGACAAGTTGGGCACCAGATGTAGCACAAATCTTAAAAGGTCTTATTAAATAAATAAATAAATAAAAACTTGGGAGCCAGATGCCAGATTTTGGGGTGAACGCTCAAAGATCAGAGAAACAGAACAAGCCAAGATTTGTGTTACAAATATGTTTTCAGATTTATCATAACAGCGGCCCCACTTCTCAGTACCAATTTACTGCATCAGTTACTTGTCTCCTTGCTGTAACCAAATGCCTGCTAAGAAGTAGTTTATGGACAGAAAGGTTTATTTTGGATCACAGTTCTAAAGTTATAGTTCATTGTGGCAGGGAAGCCATGGTGACCGGAGCCTGAGGCAGCTGGCCGTATTGTGTCTGCAGTCAGGAACGAGAGGGCAGTGAAGAATAGTACTCAGGTCTCTTTCTCCACTTCTTGGTTCTGCAAGTTTGGGTGAGTCTTCCCATCCCAATTAACCTAATATGGATATATGCCACACAGACTTGTTCAGAGTATGATCTAATCTAGATGATCTAACATAGACATGCCCAGAGGCTTATCTCCTAGGAAACTCTAGATCCTGTGAAGTTGACAGTATTTTTCATTTAAATGCTTATTAATTTGTTCTAATATTTGTGAATACTATTTAATACTATATCTGATAAATGATAATAATTTCTGCTTCATTACTTTCTGAATTATGCTAAGAGTTCTAGGCCCAACCTCTTGGGAAGCACATAGTGGCTGCAGAGCCTCAAGATAAATCTAGGACCATGATGAGTGTATTCCCAGTGGATGAGGTCCTGTAAGGGAAATGAGACAAGCCTGTGAGATCTGCATAATATCGCATCTTGTGTGAAGTAACAGACCCTGGAGATTCAAATACAGGTCTCTGTGGAGCTACTTCAGGAATTCCCTGTAGACCCTAGCATATGGTTTGATACTCACAAGTCTTGTCAGTGATATTTTTCCATCTGGATATACAACTGACCAAGTGCAGATTTTAGAAGACACATTTTCCATGTTCTATTATAGTATCCCTTTGTCTTAATTCAAAAGACTGTGTATATGTAGGTCTCTTTCTTGGCTCTTTTGTCTAATCTATTTGCCTATGCTTCTATGCATTTTCTGTTATAAGACTGCCTCAGTATTTTTTCTTTATAACATATCAATATATCTGATAGTTTATATTGTCAAAATTTCTTTCCTTCCACAAGGTACCTTTGATTATTCTTGTTTTCTTTGTTTGTTTGTTTCTAGTTGAATTTTAAATTTGGCTTAAAACTTTCCTGGCAAGGTTCTGTTGTTCTATTGTGATTATACAGTAGTTTGAAAGAATCAAAATATTTAAAGTATGTATTTTTTTATCTAAGATCTTATGTACCTCTATGTCTATGGGTATTTCTTAGTTTCTGAAAGAAAATAACATTGTTCAGGTTTCTGATGTACAGGTCTTATACATTGTTATGATATGAAGTGTGCCATAAAGAGCTCCTGTGTTAAAGACTTGGTTGTTAGCAGACTGTATTCTGGGAAATGATTGATCCTGAGAACACTAGTCTGATCAATGGGTTAATCCATAAAAAATGCATCCTATATAGAAGTTATTGGTCACAGGCAGAGTTTCCTAGAAATGTATACTCTGTTGTGGGCACCTTCCAGTACTCCTTACCTTCTGGTCAACAGGAGACAAGCAATGCCACTTTCACACACACACACACACACACACACACACACACACACACACAGAGAGAGAGAGAGAGAGAGAGAGAGAGATATGATTGTCAACTTCACAAGAGTTAAAGCAAAAGAATCATTGATGCTTTCTACTTTCAGTTGTTACAGCCATGTATTTTGTTATGACAACCAAAGATCTGAATAACACTTAAGTTTGATTCAGGTTAGATTGATACAGATGTCCAACCTGTTACCTCTGGGCCACAGGCACTCCAAGATTTCTGTGAATGCAGTATGTCACAAAAAACATAAACTTACTTGAAACATTATGAAATAAATTTGTAATTTTGATAACATCATTGTGTTCACAATTGTGAGCTTTGTAGATGATAACAACCCAGTTGCTACATTCAAAGAATAGATGCTCCTTTTTTTTCCAAATATACATTTTTATTCTACTAACTACTATTTTTCAGATGCTTAAATCTTTGAATTGTAAATATCTATTTATAATGAAATTAATTATCTTAATCATTTTAACTGAATCATCCCACAGTCTTAAGTATATTCATGTTATTTTTTTGTTGATTGTAAAAAGTTTTTATCTTGAAAAATGAGAAGTGTATCCAGTCTGATAGGTTCTACTCTACTAATTATATGAATTTGACTGTAGCTATTTCATATTATTGGATTCACACAATACTTGTTTTATGTCTGGGTTATTACTTTTAACAAAATGTCTTCAGGATTTGTATATGTTTTAGTATGTATCAAAATTACATTCATTTTTATAGTTTACTCAGTCATATATACATGCACACCATATTGTGTTTATTCATTCATCTGATGACTCCTTCATTATTTTCAGCATTTTAGCTATCTGAAAGGTGTTGAAATGAGTGCTATTATACAAGTGCCTTCTTGTTTCACTGATTTCAATTATTTTTGGTTTATGTTTAGAAGTAGCAGTACTGGTTAATCTTATGTTTAATTTCTTTCTCTTCTCTTTATGAGATTATAATACAATCACATTTATCCTTTCCCTTTCTTTCCTACAAACATATATACATATGTATGTATGTATGTATGTATGTATGTATGTATGTATGTATACATATGCTCTCTTTCAATATCATGGCCTCTTTTTCATTTATTGTTATTGCATGCTAATATGCATTATACACATGTATTTCTAAATATGACCTTTTCAGTCGGTATAATGTTATTTATATTCTTTAGGGTTGACCAATTGGTATTGGATGACCAATTGGTGTGCCCTTCTCTGGGGAAAACTATTTCTCCCACTCTCAGCATTTCTTAGTTTCCTACAGTTCTTTGTATAGGGTTGAAGCCTCTTGGTCTTTACCCATCCTCTTTGACATGACTATTGTTGTTATCCTTGTTCAGCTGGTGTTTGTGTACTTGTTAGTAAGACTTTACAGGTGTAGCTTCTGACATTCCTAGGAGACACAATCTCATAGCAAACTCTCTGATTCTCTAACTTTTATAATCTTTCTGTTCCTTTTGAGGAACTGCCAAAGTACGTTCCACAGTAACTGAACCATTTTACATTTCCATGAATAATGTTGAATGCTGTCTTTTGAAGAAATGCATTTGGGCTTATAGGATGCTGGTAAGTAGAATTCTTGGCATTTTTCTATGTATATAATTATGTTAACCACAACCAACAAGAGCTTTCTTATTTCTCCTTCATATCTTAGAAATTTATTTTTTCCTCTTAAGAAAGGGGAGCTTTGCATCTCATGTACTAATTGAAATTAATGAGAATAAGTGGACTTTTCTCATTACTGACTTTAGTGGGAAGAAGTGCATTTTTCTTCTAATTGATTGTCAGAATTTGGTGCAGGTTTTATGGATTCTACATCATAATTTCCTTCTAATTCAGCTTTAAGGGCTTAATTCAGACTGTGGCTCAAGTTTAGGCACTGAACTGTCAGGGTTCCAAGAGAAAGTTATAATGTGCTGAAGTATCTGACTCACTCCTTTTTTCACACTAGCAAATTCCCCTAATGGCTCTTATCTGGTAAATGTCTTGCTAATTTCTACCATGACAGGCACTCTCTAAGAGTACCCTAAGTGGAATAAAACCTAAGTTTGATGGAATTAGTAAAGTGAGACACAGAGGAGGTTAAAAGAAAGGGAAGAAATAAAGAAATATGTAGCATTATATATGCAAATCCTGGAAAGAAGAATGATATGTGTCATAAATTCAGTAGGAAGGCAGAGGCCTTCTGAAGCAGCCATGCACAATCAGCAGTTGCCTGGCAATACAGTGAAAAATAGATTAGTAGGTCAAAGCTTTTATTTTTATCTAAGGCATTATTCCAACAGGTTTCTTATAGGTTATAACTAGTTAATTTTATGAGTCATGAATTTCCTGGATTCATACTGTGGTGACTGTGATATGCCTGTGTAGGCACTGTAGGTTGTGGAGATATGTGGGGAAGGCAAACTGACTTTATCCAGCTAGTGGAGATCGTCACTTGGAGTTGCTTGTGTAAATGAAATACTGGGACTGGCCGTGCTGTAGACTAAATGAGTTAGTGAGCTAGAAGCTGTCAAGGAAAGCACAAGCTCTGCTTCTGGCACAAAATAGTTCAACTTGTATTTAACATGGATCTTGAGGAAACAAAGTAAAATTATAACCATTGACTCTTTATTCTGTAGATAGAATGGCCTTGGAAAGATAACCAAGCACTAAGGTCTGGAACCCATAAATGTAATAGGTTATATGGCAGCAAGGATATTGCAAAGGCTGTGGTTGTAAAAGAGAGCTATTATCCTAGCCCCAGTATACTAAGAGATTACTTACTCTGAGTCAATGTGGACAGATAAATGAAAGAGAATTCTAACAAAAAGGGAACTCACAGAGATTCCAGGAATGAGAAAGATTCCGTGCACCACTGCTTGAGACTATTTCCAAGTACTACACCAAAGTATCCAGCTACTAATGACAACTCCCAAATAAAAGCCACCAAGGAAATAAGAACCTCAGTTTTTCAATAGTAACAAAATGAATTTTTCCAAAAGTCTACGTAAATTGTGGGAAAAGATCTCTTTCCAGGGACTCTAGAGAGAAATGAATCCAATGTCTTAATTTCAGCCAAATGCATAAAGGATTCAAAACACAGAAACTAAGATGATAAATTTGTGGAATTTTGAACTGCTCAGGTTGTGATGATTCTCAATGGCAGCAGTAGATCACTTACACATGTCCTTTATATAGTAGACACTTCCTCTGGGCTTTGAATTTGCTTGGAGTTTTAGCATAAATAGGTGCTGAATTCCTCAAACATTTTGTATTTATCAATCAGAGTGATCAAATGATGTGTACACGTTTCTTTTATTCTAGCTGACTAATACTAATCAATCATGAGGCACTAAAATAATATTAAGTTGAATATAGTACATTATTCTCTTAACATAGTCACAAATTTAACCTACTAATACTTTAATATTTTTGCATCTAGGTGAGTGGGGTAGACTGATCTGCAATTTTCTATTCCTAACACACTCAAGTGAGATTTTAAAATTGTTAATATTCTTTCTTTAAAAAATGTTTATTTAGTATTAGTATGAATGTGTGTATGATGTGATGTATGTGTTTCTGGAGAGCTTCTCTCCAGGTTCCACCAAGCCCCGCAGTCCCACAATCCAAGTATAAAATAATCACTCAGACACTTATATTACTTATAAACTGTATGGCCATGGCAGGCTTCTTGCTAACTGTTCTTATATCTTAAATTAACCTATTTCTATAAATCTATACCTTGCCACATGGCTCATGGCTTACCGGCATCTTTACATGTTGTTTGTCCTGGTGGTGGCTGCAGTGTCTCCCCCTCCTTCTTCCTGTTTCCCCAATTCTCCTCTCTCCTTATCCCGCCTATACTTCCTGTCTGGTCAATGGCCATTAGTTTTTTATTTATATAGAGCGATATCCACAGCGTGTGTGTGTGTGTGTGTGTGTGTGTGTGTGTGTGTGTGTGTGTGAAAACATCTTTCAGGGATGAATTCTCTCCATTCACTGTGTGTTATGGAAAACAAACTAAGGTTATTAGGCACACACTCCATAAGCCTTTACCCATTGACACATCTCTCTCCACCCATAGGTTATGTTATTCTTAATTTTCTTTTATTTTATGAAGCATTTGTATAAAATTTATTCTATTTTTCTTAAATATTCGTATAAAATTATTAATGAAGCTATTTGGCACTGTGTGTGTGTGTGTGTGTGTGAAACATTAACAATACAGACAGTTTAAAAGAGAACTTGGGGTACAGGGACTTTTTATATCATCGATCAATTATAGTAGCTAATTTTTTTGAAGAATACTCTATTTCAGGCAAATCGTTAAGAGCATCTGCATAAAGATGTTCTAATGACCTCTCATTGTCTTGTGATGTCTACAGAATCTATAATGATGCCCTTTGCTCTCCCTTTTATTTTCTTGATCAGGCATTCTAGAGATTCATCATACATATTAATGTTTTAAGGCACCAATTCCCACTTTAGTATTTCCTCTTACGGTTGCTTTCTAATTCACAGACTTCCCTTCATGTTTTTCATTTCTTTTTGATGCTGGAATTTATAACCAGTTTCTTTAAATATGTTTGATTCATTTATTATTCTGATTTTCATCCAATGAACTTTAGGAAATTAATTTCTACTCAGGCATTTGATTGAACTGTCTCCTTCAGTCTTCATTTTGTCATAATTTTATTATTATCAATTCCTTCACAGTGTTTATAACACCTTTTTTGATTTTTCTTCATTTATAAATTATTTACAACACTTTTCTAATTTTCTGAAAAATAATTTCAATAGTTATTGATTATTTTTATTGGGATTGACCTTTATTCAGTTGTGGACTGTGAATTTACCTAGAATGATTTAATACTTTGACATGCACTGAAACTTTCTTTATAGCACAGGCCATGGTATATTTTAACAAAGGCTTTGTATGCACGGGAATATAAAATGAATCCTGCCACTTTTGGGTAATGCTCTATATATGTCAATTAGCACAATTTCATTAATAACCCTTACCATTATCATTTCTGTCTGCTATTTTATTTTGATAAATATGATAAAGATTACCTCTATGCAAATTTTCTTCATTTTATTTTCACTAAAATTTCCTTTACGTATTTTGAAACTATGGTAGCAGTATATGAAGATTTAGAGTTGGGAAATTTTCATATTAGACTAACAATTTGTCCACTACAAGAGCACTCCCACTACATAGGAGTGACCTTCTGGCATCATCTGTGTTGCTTCATTCTGTTCTATCTTTCAATTACTTTTCATTTGTGCTTCCATGGTGCAAGGCTGAATGTAATTTTCTTTAAAATTTTCTGTGCTTTTATATTTAAAATTTAGAATATCTTAATTTCACACACTTTGTCTTTACCTTTTTACCAGTTCTTGCATTCTTATGCTTTATATAGAAGTATCTGCCTGTATTCATTATAAATAAAGTTTCTGTATTTCCAGATTTGATTTGCAATCATGTTGTAAGCTTGCTGTTTTGAAAATCTAGATTCATCTTTTCATCTCTTCCTTTCTCCCCTTTGTTTGACTACACAAGTAATTTTAAGCTTTCATAGCCTGGGGAGTAACTTAATAGTCATACATTATATTAGTCTTCTCATAATTACCTAAAGAACACAGCCTACATTCTCTTCATGGTTTTAAAAAATTAAATCATTACCACTTTATAATACTTATTGAAACTTAAAACCACTTAAGTTCATTTATACTTGCTTCCTTATTCTTCATAATGTGATATTTAGTAATACAGTTTATTTAGTAAAGGTCCTCTAGAGGAATAGAACCAGGAGTGTATGTGTGTGTATTCAGAATTTATTAAGCTATACAATAGTAACAAGAGTCAAATCACATCCAAGAACTGAGAACCCCAGTAGTTGCTCATACTTGAGGCTGAGTGCCTCAACATTCTAAGGAGTCCCACAACATCTTTTGCTCACTGAGTGGGGAGGGGCAACAACTCAGTCTATAAGGTGAGTTGCCTCACTAGTCCCAATCTGACACTAAAACCCAGAAGATTCCTGGAGATCGCACAGTCTCAATGGCATGTTGAAAGTTTGCAAACAGTGGTTCTGTTATGGGTAAAGCAATCAGCAGCAGTAGCAACAACTGGGCTAATCAAATTGGTGGCAAGAGGGAGGGCTAAGTATTCAAAAGGCAAGATTATCTTCCTTCTGATGTACTCTTTATCTGGATTTCTACTAGAAGATGATGTCTGCAATCAGGGTGGGCTTTCCTACATCAGTCAAGAAACCAGAACAGTTCTACAATTGAGGATCCCTATTCAGTTATTTCTAATTGGTGTTAAGTTGATGTGAATACCAACAATAATGAAAGTCAATATTCATTTACATTTAATCATACATTTATCCCATCTTGTTGCATTATATTATATTTGAGATCATAGTCCTATTTCCAAAAGGGCCACTTTAACTTTTTCTTCTAGTTGCTTATCAGAACTTCTGCTTTCATCTTTTTAAGACTTAACTTTATTACACCTTTATATGACATAGATTTCATTAAAAATTACACTTTGGGGAGCTTGAGAGACAGCTCAGTAGTTGAGGGCTTGTGTTGCTCTTATAGATGTTGGAAGTCCCAGTTCTAGCATCTACATGTTAGCACACAACCATCTATAAACTTCAGTTCAAGAGACTCTGATGCCCTCATCTGACCTTGTCATGCAGCGTTTACTCATATGTGCCATGCACATATATGAGTGAGGTAAAAATTCATACACATAAATGAATATAAAACATTTTTATATTTAACTTCTTTATTGTTTCATTGGGAATTTCACATCATGCACCCCCTCCCGCTCACCTCCCAGTTCCCCATATTCTCCCATCACCCTTGCAGCACCTCCCCACAAAAAAGACAAACCAAAACAAGCAATCAAACAAACAAAATGAGAACAAAACAAACAAAAAAAAGCAAAAACAAACAAAATGATAACAAAAAACTCTGCTTCTCCTTTTCTGCTTCCTTCTCCAACACCTCTCCATTTATCCTGGTAGCTTTGGGATCCTTGTTGTGTATACCCTTTTGTCCTATCAGCTTTTCTAGCACATGTTCATTGGAATGAATCACTGGTCTGGTTCAAGGCCTCTGGCTTCTTGCACACCATCACCACTGGATACTTACCAGAACTCCTCTGGGATATCCTGTGCCTGCCCTGAGTCTTGGAGATCTTGTAGGTATTGTTCCACAGTCCAGTCTTTTCACTAGCTCCAGCAGGTAGGAGCAGATGTTAGGGTGGGCCAACCCAAAGCCCGGCTGTGGCCTGGCTAGTAGCTAAGCTGGAGCCACCACCCTCCTCAGGCGAAGAGGCAGAGTCAGCTCTGCTACTCCCATGCCTTCAGGATCAGGTCACTTCAGGATTCCAGCCAGCTCTCCTGCCACAGTGTCTAGTTAAGAGTCAAGGCCAGCTTTCCTTGGGCCATCAAAGAGCAGGGTTGGCTCAGCATAGCCCTCTGATTTCATCTTACATGGTTCCTAAGCCTTCCTGAGGTGACACGGGCCACAGACAACAACACAGACCCCAGCAGCACCTAGACCATGGACCCAGGCACGGCGCTCAGCAGTAGCTTTAGCCTGGACAACATCCTAGCTCTGGGAGAAAGCACTGGCTACTCAGGGGATGGTTCTGGTCAGCATGGCTCTGGATACCACCAAGGCTACAGGTTGTGGTCACAACCCTGAGATTCTATGTGATATTTGGTAGAAATATGGGACTTGGATTTTACCACAGACCCTAGCCATGATAAGACCACAGACCCAGACAAGGTCTTTAGGGAAGCCTGGTCTGGATGTCACCGTTGCCTCAGGTGGCAGTGCCAACCACACAGATCTGCATAGGTCCCAGTGGCAGTGTGGATTTCAGACACCAACATGCCCCAGACTTAGGGGCATCTGCACAGCCTTCGATGGTATTAGGAGCCTCAGACATCAACATAGACCTTGACTGTAGTAGGGCCATGGACCCAGACTCAGCCGCAGGTCTGGCCTGGATATCACCATAGCATTGGGTAGCAGCACAGGCCACTCAGCCTGATTGATATCCTAGATCCAGGTGGTTGTCCAGGTCACTGAGATCAAAATGATTCTGGCATCAGCATGGCCCCCTGATACCAACAAGGTCACCGGTTGCAGACCAGACCCCAGGATTCATGTGGCTTTGGTGGCAACATGGGCCATAGACATCAACACAGACCTCGTTTGCAGTAGGACCACGGACCCAGACATGCTGCAGCAGCCTTGTTCTGGTTGTTACCTTGGCCCCAGGTGGCAGCGAAGGCCACCCAGATCGGCACCACCACAGTGGCCTGGAGCCCAACCTGTTCTCAGGTGGAGGCCACAACCACTGCAATCAGCAGGGTCCTCAATGACAACAAGAACCACGAACATCAACACAGATCTTGCCTGCTGTAGGACTGGGGACCTAGACATGGCCCTTAGCAGCAGTTTGTAGGGACATCATCATGGTCTCAGGTGGCAAACAGACCTTCCGCATCAGTCTACTCCTCACCGTCTTCATATTTCCTTTTTTCCTATTTCTACAGTACATGAAACATTTCACTTCTCTGTCTCCCATTTCTTCACCACAAGTTTCCTTATCATAATGGGATCCACTTGCCCTGCACTGCAAGGTGCCAGGGAGATGTGGACCCTGCATAGCTAGTCTTTGCTTAAGCAGAACTGCATGGGGAAGGGGCTTGGATATAAAACAAAAATTTTAAAATGTTCTACTTTTTCTAATTTTAATTGATTTTTCTGTGTTTTTTGAAAGAAGGTTTTGATTTGAAGCATAGATTGGCCTAGAACCCATTCAACTGTGTAGCTCAGACTAGTCTTGAAACTTGTGACAAATCTCCTAAGCACCCCAGGTGTTAGGTTTATAAATGCAGTTTTAATATCTTATATAATGATGAGAAACATGGGTATAGTAAAAACATGTATAGTGTAAAGCAAAATTCATCTAACCACCATCTAGACATTTCAAGTATCTAACGAATCCATCTCTGTGTCCCACTTTAATTTGTATCTCCTCTTCTAATTTTAAAAATGTCTGCTACTCTGGCACTTTCTCATTTTGTTTTGAGTCATAGTCTCACTGTGCACTTAAGTTGTTCTGGAATTCATCATCAATCTTCTCCCTCACTTTGAGTGCTAAGATTACAAGCATGTCTTTTATAGTTGTAACTATTTTGCTCTTCTAGGTGATTTTCTTACTCAAATGCACATCGCTAAATAGAATAATATAGTACAATATAGTCTTAGCACGTTTTAAGTTGTATTACAAGTAATATGTTTTCTAATCTCTGTTTTTCTCCCCTTATAATTTATTTGCTGAAGAATTTGAACTACTAAAACTATGTAGACGTTAAATTTGTAGATTGCACTCATGATGTAGTCCAAAACATTTTCAATCCTCTGTTATTCCCTAAAAGTTATCAGATAGATCCAGAGACTGATCAAACTCATATTCAAGCTCTTCACCAAGAGTGAAGTCTACAGTCAGGTGGTGGTGGCACATGCCTTTAATCCCAGCACTCGGGAGGCAGAGCCAGACAGATCTCTGTGAGTTCAAGGCCAGCCTGGTCTACAGAGCAAGATTCAGGAAAGGAGCAAAACTACACAGAGAAACCCTGTCTATAAAAAAAAAAACAAAAAAAAGAGTGAAGTCTATATTGGATTCTTTTATCAGGAGGGAAACAAAGACTGTTTTTGTTTTTTTTTTTTTGTTTGTTTGTTTTTTTTTTTTTCATTTCTGTCCTTTTGATTATCAACATTCTCTGCCAACTTGACTGGATTTGGAATACCCTAGGATTGTCTTTGATTTTGTTTCAGTAGAGGTTTAACTAAGAAGGAAAAACCCACACTAAATGTGGGCAGCACCATCCCATGTACTAGAGTCCTTGACTGACATGAAAAGGAAAAAATTAGGAAGCCAGCTGTGTCTACCACCATTATTCTTGCTGCTTCCTGACTGTGATCCAGTGTCATAATAACCTCATGCTCATGCTATGAGATAATTGTATCTGACAGACCATTTTTAGAAGCAGGAATTCTGAGAGACCATCTTACCCTGTCTTGGCAGAGTACAATGGTCGCTTTCCTTGTGTCCTGCTTGCCCAGAAAGGACAGCATTATATTTGTACTGTCAGCCATCAAGGCAAGGGCAGTTCTTTGCCCAGTAGGCCATTTTGTGCCAAAAAGACAAACTTCCAAATGGAAATGTCTTAGAAGCCCAACATTCACTCGGGATCAATTGGTGTAGCCAGGAGCAATTGTGTCTCACGTCAACAGAATTTTAAGTTATTTAAATGCCATATTCTCTAGGTCTATGAAGTGTTTGAAGATTACCTATCTATCTGAATATATCTATGTATACATAGAAGACTTAATTAACATGGCTACAGATATGATTATCATAGATGACTAATTATTAATCTATTTTTAATTATCCATTACAATTTTAAATGAGTTACATAAACATAATACCTCAAACAAGAATAGAAATATATATATATATATATATATATATATATATATATACAGTATAACAAAATTAACTTCAAGTTTGTATCAATAAACTAAAATTTATACCAATGTAAAACATTTTAAACATAAACTAAAATCTATACCAATGTAAAACATTTTAAACAAGTTGTTCTTTAAAAGTAGGTTCATTAATCTACCCTTTTATCTTATCATCTCCATATCCTCCTATATATCTATATCATATCCCCTTTTGTTTTTTAGAAAGAGATCACATTTATAATCAACTGTTTTAAATAAAAATATTGGTTTTTCTCTGTCCCACACCAAAGGGCTCTTCTGATTTGGGACACAAGAATCTCTTAACCATTTTTTTTAAAGCAATATGTCTGGGTTTAGAGGGGGAGTGAGCCAATTCCACCTCTAAAGCCAGCTTGGTATATTTGGGAATTTGGGTGTAGCATCTCTTACTACTTCCTGCTGGAGGGGGGCACTGTATCTTACGGGGACGCAAAGAAAATTTTAGGCCTATGGGGTAGTCCGTGAGGCTGTATTGTGTGAACCAGTTGCCTTGAAACGGCTCTGGATATTAGATCATCTGGGCCATGGTGTCATCGGAGACCTTTCAGGGGGTCTTGGCTGGTGAAACTTGATATATCCTAATCTGGAACAAATCCACAGCCTCTGGCTTTCTATGGAAACAAAAGCAGAACCTCTTTTCCAAAGCAACATATCCTTAAATCCAAATTTTGAAGTCAAGGTACCTTTAAAATATACATATTGGCATAACTGAACAGCTTTTACAATCAAATGTTTTTCTTTAGTTAGGAATATCAAAGACAACAAAATCCAGATTTTGTGTGTGATAGCCATCTTTATGTGGCTTATTACCTTTACTGTTTTTTTAAAAAAACAATTTATTTTTAGATACTATTTGTTTACATAATGGCATTTTTTTGTCTTTTAAGTCTACATACATTTTTACATGTATTATAAACTATTTCATTTGAATCAGTCTTATTGACTGTAGCCTTTTAAGCCTGAAACGGCTCTGTGACTCTGGCTCCGCCCCCTTTAGCTTTTAAACATGGAGGTGGTACGTTTTCTCCAGCTCTGGGAGTCATCAAGTCTCAGAAATAGTAGTTCTACACTTTTATCAAAGCAGCATGTAGCTCAGAAACCTCTTTTTTTAAATTTTTTTTAAAATAATAGTAAAGACTAAATCTACCACACAGCTTAATGTGCCGCTGTCAGACGCCTCATTTCTGCCATACTGCTGGTCAAACGCACATGCCAGGAACCCGCCAGTGTTCAAACCTGCGTTTTGCGGCATCTAGCTGCCCGTATGAGACAAGAAGCAGGAACCTGGTTTTGGCTCTGTTTAGAATTGGTTATTAAATATTCTCAGGTTTAAGGTGGAAACTTGAGCCATTGGGCGCCATTTGGTGCTGGAGGGCTTCTCTCCAGATTCCACCAAACCCCGCAGTCCCACAATCCACTTATAAAATAATCACTCAGACGCTTATATCACTTATAAACTGTATGGCCGTGGCAGGCTTCTTGCTAACTGTTCTTTTATCTTAAATCAACCCATTTTTATAAATCTGTACCTTGCCACATGGCTGGTGGCTTACCAGAGTCTTTACATGCTGCTTGTCCTGGCAGTGGCTGCAGTGTCTCCCACCTCAGCCTTCTGCTTCCCAGAATTCTCCTCTCTCCTTGTCCCACCTACTTCCTGCCTGGCAACCTACTTCCTGCCTGGTCACTGACCATCAGTGTTTTATTTATATAGAGCAATATCCACAGCACAACAGAGTGTATTAAGGACACTCATTTATCTTGGATTGACCATTGCTTCTAAGCCTAAAAAATAAAACTAGAATACACATATGAATGGCTGTATCAATAGGTAGATGGGTAAATAATGGTTCTATAGTTCCAGAAGCTTTTCTTACCTATCTTCTAGTTTATACATGCTCACAGATATTCATCATTCTGCCTTTTATTAACATGTGCATTCTTTTTGTTCATATCTACTTTTTAATTCCTTCTTCCTTTTAAATATTGACAAGGATTATCCATGCTATCATGTATAGAACTCATTAATTCTATTTCTATATGTTGTCTTGTTGCATATTTATCTCTGTGTGTGTGTGTATTCAGTTACTATATCTTTGACTGAACTCATGTGTCCTCACATTCTAAAATGTAGACTGTGTGTGTGTGTGTGTGCACACACGTGCGTGCGCACGCACGCACACGCGCCTGTGTGTCTGCATGTCTGTGTCTGTGTCTGTGACATGAAGAGTGACTATTGAGAGGAGAATGAATAAGATGGGAACCAGTTAGGTGGTGAAGAAAATGAAGCAAAGTATAATAATATATGTACAAAAATGTCACAATAAATAAAAAATCAAAGACATGGTGATACAGAGAGACAGAAACAGAGACAGAGAGAGTGAGTGAAATAACAATTTAAAGAAGAGAGCTTCACTTTGGCTTATATTTTCTGAGAGTTTATCCCATGGTCACTTGACCACATGGGCTTGGATAGATATTGTATCAATAGCAGTGCATGAAGGAGTAAATTTATCACTTCAAAGCTAGCAAGCAACAGGATGATGATAAGAAAGAGCCAGGAACCAATACAGCCATCAAGTTCAATACCTAATGACCTACTTCCTTCAAGCAATCCAAACTGTCTCCTTTCAGTACCCTCCCCCAATGATGACATGATATTATTATTCCATCTGGGAATTCATTCATTCATAAAGTCAGTGGCCTCATGATCTAACATTTCTTTGCAAACATTCTTGCAGGCATACCCAGAGATGTAGCTTCACTCAAGTTCAGGATTAAAATTAAGCATCACAGATGAGCATGAATATTGCTCGTGTTGATCTAAATCTGTGTATTCTATGTGTCAATAAACCTACCTTTGAGCAGGAAATATTGACCAAAATACACTAAATCTTGGTAATAATGATAAAAGTCTATGACATTTCTGATAGACCCACAACATGCCCCTAGGGTTGTGCATGTCTAGTGGACCTAGACACTTCTGCCTAGCCAGTTCCGGGTCAAAATAGCCATTTCCAGGCCAAGGCAACTTGTGTGACCAGGACCCCGTGGCTTTGCATGGTCTCATAAGAGCGTGCCACACAACCATGTGATCTGCTCATGCATGGAGTAGCCACATCCACCTGTGTACACGTGCGCAACCCAGCCTTTATAAGCCGGTGCCATATTCCCAGCTTCCTTTTTCTTCTTCTCTACACACGTATCTCTTCCGCAGGCCTGAGCACTCGTCTGTCTCTCTCATCTTAATAAAACTCTTGTTAGTGGATTGTGTCCTGTTTCATGACATTTCCTTGCAGGGTAAGAGCACCGCTAAATAACTAACATCTGGTGCCGAGACCAAGCGGGCACTTCCGGGCGTCCAGCAACTGGAAACTCTTAAACTGAGGACTGCTGCACACAAACCGGGGACTCTGCTCCTATGCGACAGACCGCTCTCCATTTGCCTGGCCACACTAAACTCCATCCAACACTGCTTCTCCAATTGGTGAGTCCCCCACTTTTCGGCGTAAACAGTTTCCTGAATCTGTAAGTATGACCGTTGAGCATCCAGCGCCTCACTAAGTATTCTTGAAACCAGGGGAACCCCTGGCGACGGTCATTATTGGTTACGGTCGGCTCCTATCGCAGGCCTAAATTTCTAGCCATCCCCCACATCTGCAGCCTGAGATATTCCTAGTGGTTGGACCACCGCCATTGGGTGCGTCCTGGGGGCTGTGTGAGGGCAACATGTTCTTCTGGCTTGACGAAGCGGTAGATGCTGTCCCAATTCCTGGGGAATCCTTGCCTCACAAGGCAGGCCCCCGCTTCTCAGCTGATGAGCTGCTTTGCGACCTGTGCCCAGTATCCGTCCTTGGCCTTGGGGACACCTGGGGCCTTCTGCCTCTCTGCTGCAAACATGGGAAACAAGGCTTCCAACCCTATTAGTACTTCCTCTCCCTTAGGCTGTCTTCTTGAAGCTTTAAAACCTCTCAGCTTAATGCCTTACATAAAGATTCCTAAGATGATCCGTCTCTGAACTAAGAAATGGCCCAAATATGCTTTACAAAATAACAAAAAATGGCCACCAAGCGGCTGCTTAGATCCCGATATTTTACGAGAGTTATCTAATTTCTGTCAGTGAGCAGGCAAATAGAAAGAGTTGCCCTACATCATAGCGTTCTTCTTTCTGAGTGCTAAACTGTCTCTTATGGATTCCTTCTCTCCTGCTCATATGCTGCTAGCTATGCCTAAACTGGAGTATTCTCTGACTCCAGAATCTCTGACTCTAGATCCTGCTAACGAACCTCCACCTATCTGACCCACCCCTACTCCTAGGGCAACTGTTCCTTCAGCTACTCTTCCGGATTCTTCTCACTCTAAAGCTGATCCTGGCTCTAACCTTCACCCCTCCTACCACCCGTTTTCGAACTGCTCAATTGCCTGATTCCAGCCATCCAAACCCTTCCACTGTTCTCCCTTTGTGAGTGGTGGCTGGTGTGGATGGACTGATTAAGATTCAAGTTCCATTCTCTCTCACAGAACTCTCTCAGATAGAAATTTAAGCTGGGTTCTTATACTTCTAATTCTGCTTCCTTTATTAAACAGTTTCAATATATAACTCAATCTTATAGTCTCACCTTTCATGATATATACATGATACTTTCTAATAATTTACTTCCTGAGGAGCACAGGAAGTATGGGAACAGGCTAGGACTCATGCAGATGAAGTTCACCAGACTAACCTTTCAATACCTCCAGGAGCTGAGGTGGTTCCTGACTAAGAACCACACTGGGACTATAATACCCAGGGTGGCTGTCTAGCCAGAGATAGGTTTATTACCTGTCTCCTGACAGGCCTCTGTAAGGCTGCCCTAAAACCAGTAAACTATGAAAAACTAAAAATGGTAATTCAGGATAAGGACAAAAATCCGTCTCACTTCTTAGAGCAGCTCACCAAGGCCCTACTTTAGTTCATAGCTTAGACATGGAGAGCCCTGAGTGCAGGCAGCTGCTAATGACCCACTTGGTCTCACAGACCTTCCCCGACATTAGGGATAAACTTAAACGTTTGGAGAATGGCCCTCTGACCCCACAGGCAGATGTGCTGGTGATAGCATTTCAGGTGTACCATGGGAGAGATGAGAAGACCCAAAAAAGGAACTGCCAGATGCTGGCAAGCACCATCCGACTGGCTCCCCAAAAGCCATCTGGTTCCTGTTTCAAGTGCAGGAAAGAAGGCCATTGGGCCCGGGCTTGCACCACCGCCCCACGAAGGGCACCGACAAGGCCTTGTCCAAAATGTTGTCAAAAGGGTCACTGGTCAGCTGACTGTCCTAATGTCCCAAGTGACATAGGAACGCCAGACAAAGACCACCCTCCGGCTGACTTTCTAGGCTTGGCCTACAGCGACGACTGATGCTGCCCGGTTCCCACCTTGGCCACTCCCGTCTGACACAGGGAATCTAGGGTAGTAATAAAAGTAAATGGGTGCCCCATCTTGTTCCTTTTGAACACTGGAGCTACCTACTCTGTCCTGAGAGAGTTTTGGGGGCCCACCTCTCCTGCTCATCTCCCTATTGTCAGGGTTGAGGGACAGCCTTACCTGCCTCATCAGAAACCACCACTTAATTTCATTTTCAGAGGCATCCCTCTCACACACACATTCTTAGTGGTGCCAAGCTGCCCGGTACCTTTAATGGGGAGGGTTCTTCTAGCTAAGGTAGGAGCATTCATTTCTTTCACTCCCCACATTCACCTCATCCCAGATGCGCTAGCAGCTCCCCTCTTCCTTCTCCTAGCCACTCACTCTACTGACTCTAACAATTCTTTTCTCTTTCCAGCCTCTCAGGTAGACCCAAAAGTCTGGGATATCCAAAATCCTTCTATCGCTAGGCACCATCAGCCTATTACTATCTAGTTATAGGAACCTCCCAGATATATCACCCAAGCTCAGTACACTCTCTCACTCCAGAGCCTAAGAGGACTTAAGCCTATCATTTCTGACCTTCTCAGGAAAAAGCTGTTCCGCCTAACATCTTTCCCTTTTAACACCCCCATACTTGCAGTTAAAAAGTCCAATGGAACCTACTGCCTGGTTCAAGACCTCCAGCTCATTAACTCTGCAGTGGTCCCCCTCCATCCTGTAGTGCCTAACCCTTATACTCTCCTGTCCACTATCCCTTCAGGAACCTCTCACTACTCAGTTCTAGATCTCAAAGATGCCTTCTTTTCTGTTCCTCTCAGTCCTCAGTCTCAAAAATATCTTTGCATTCATCTGGACTGACCCTGACACTCACCGGTCCACACAGCTAACCTGGACTGTTCTGCCACAGGGATTCAGAGACATTCCACACCTATTTGGTCAGGCTCTGACCTCTGACCTGCTTTCTCTGTCTCTCCCTGGCTCTAAACTAATACAATATGTAGATGATATTTTACTCTGTAGCCTGTCCTTACAGGTGAGCCAAACTAACACCTCTGCTCTCCTAAATTTCTTATCCAGCCGAGGTTACAGGGTATCTCTTTCTAAAGTCCAGCTGTCAACTCCCCAGGTCACCTATTTGGGTCTATCCATTACTCCAACTCACAAGGCTATTACTGTAAACAGAAAGCATTGAATCCAGTCTCTTACAGTCCCTTCTACTAAACAGGAGATTCTGTCTTTCCTAGGAATAGCTGGCTTCCTACGGTCCTAGGTTCCATCTTTTTCTCTCCTTGCTCATCCCTTATACGAGGCAGCTCAGGGCTCGCCACATGAGCCCCTCCTCCATCCTGTCACTAAACCTTTCCAAAAGCTCCAACAGGCCCTTCTTCAGGCCCTAGCGCTTCATCTCCCAGACTTAACCCGTCCCTTCTCCCTCTAAGTAGCAGAGAAGGAGGGATTTTCCCTGGGAATTCTAGGGCATCAGCTGGGACTCTCCTTTGCACCTGTAGCCTATCTGGCAAAGAAGTTAGACCTTACCAGTCAGGGCTGGGCACCTTGCATCTGTGTCTTAGCAGCTGCAGAGCTCCTTATTTGGGTATTAAAAAAGCTAAGCTTTGGGTCACCCATTATTGTGTTTTCTCATCATAATCTGTCCCATCTTTTAACTTATAAAGGCTTACAAAATATACCTCCTTCCTGGGTTCTTTCTCTCCAGGTGGCATTACTAGAGGATGCCACACCTACTTTCCGGACTTGTCCACCTCTTAATATTTCAAGCCTCCTCCCTCAACCTAATGCTGACTATTCTCCTTCTCACTCCTGCACTGAAACCTTAGAGGAACTGTTACCTCACCCATCACATATACAGGAGGGCACATTGCCTCAGGCTACTTATACCTGGTACACAGATGGCAGCTCGTTTTATATGAAGGGACCCTTAAAGTAGGTTATGCCATAGTGTCAGATACTGAGATAATAGAGGCACAGGCATTACCCACACACACCACTAACCAACAGGCTGAGCTGATAGATCTCACCCATGCCTTCCAATTGGCACAGGGACAATCTCTAAATGTTTGCCCAGACTCCAAATGTGCTTTTCATCTCCTCCTGTCCCATGATGCTATTTGTAGGGAGTGTGGCCTTCTCACAGCAAAAGGGGGATCCATATCTATCTCAGGCCAAATAATGGCCATGCTGGAGGCTTCCCACCTCCCCAGGGCTATAGGAATTGTCCACTGCTGGTCTCATCAGACTGATAGCTCCATCATCTCTAGGAGGAACAACTGAGCTGACCAGGCAGCCAGGACAGTGGCCCTCCAGGGCTGAGTCTCACCTTACCCACCACATGGAATCCATACAGTACAGCCTACACCCTCACAGGGAACCCCAGACACTAGACAAATTCTTTCCTATCTACACCAGCTCTTTCATCGTAATTATCTTGCTCTGTCTCAATTTGTAAAAGCTTACCTGCAGCCCACCTCTGAGGACTTACAGTTCTTAAGAACTATTACTGCCTCTTGTGAGATCTGCCAAAAAACAGATCCCAATACCAAGTACAGAAGTCAACCTTTTCCCACCCACCAGTCTAGAGGTTCCCTTCCAGGGACTGACTGGCAGCTTGATTTTACCCATATGCTCACCATCAGGAAAATTAAATATCTTATTGTGATGGTAGACTCATTTTCAAATTGGGTGGAGGCATATCAGGTTTCTAATAAGCAGACTCAGACAGTTGCAGACCTCCTTCTCCGAGAAATTATTCCTTGGTTTGGGGTTCCTGCTTCTCTTCAGTCTGACAATGGCCCAGAGTTCACCTCTCAGATTTCTCAGACACTAGCTAAGGCTCTTAACATTCCTTGGCATTTTCATATCCCATACCATCCTCAGTCCTCAGGAAAGGTGGTACCAACTGGTACCAACTGGTCTTTAAAAACTATTCTTACTAAGATGTCACAAGAACTTCATCTCGACTGGGTAAGATTATTGCCTCTAGCTTTTCCCAGGCTCAGGGCTCTTCCTAAAAAGCCTCTTTCAATTTCTCCATTTGAACTAATGTATGGAAGGCCAGTTCTAACACCAGGTCTTTTATCCAACCCTCCAACTGTTCCAAATAGCCTGTTAACTCCCCTTTTATGTCACCTATGGTCTATCTTATGGAGCTACGCAGACTGTTCATTACCTCAGCTGTGTGACAATAATTGTCCACCTCCAATTCACATTGGGGATCAGATTCTTTTCTTCCTTCAAGGCCCATGCCCTTCACCCCTTTCCCCTAAGTGACAGAGACCCTTCAAGTTAATTCTTGTGACTCTTACAGCTGCTAAACTTGAGGGATTTCCTCACTGGGTCTACCTGTCTCATCTAAAACCTTTTATCTCACCTCCATCCCAGAAAAATCTCTTGTCATATACAGTGAAACAAACAGGGCCTTGTACTCTCAAGCTCCAGAGGACATCAGGATCCACTGCCTTGTCACCAATTCCAGAGGAATAAGGTATCACCCCTTCCTTTCCCAACTAGGGCCCCACCATCATCCTAGGACTTCACAAGCTATCCTCCCCATTTCCCCCAAGAGCCAATCGACACCAACTATTCAGCCAGAAGCAGTCTTTGAGAGAAACGTCGCCCCATACCCAATCAACTACAATTTTTTTTCTTTTTTTAAAAAAGAAGAGTTGGGTATGATAGACCCACAACATGCCCCTACAGTTGGGCATGTCTGTTATGTCTTCCTCCTAGCCAGTTCCAGGTCAAAATAGCCATTTTCAGGCCAAGGCGTCTCGTGTGACCAGGACCCCGTGGATTTGCATGGTTGCATAAGAGTGTGCAATGCAACCATGTGATCTGTGCATGTGTGGAATAGCCACATCGGCCTGTGTACGCATGTGCCACCCAGCCTTTATAAGCCAGTACCATATTCCCGGCTCCCTTCTTCTCTACACACATGTCTCTTCCGCAGGCCTGAGCACTTGTCTGTCTCTCTCATCTTAATAAAACTCTTTTTAGTGGATTCTGTTGTGTTTTGTGATATTTCCTTGCAGGGTAAGAGCGCCGCTAAATAACTAATAATTTCAACTATGACACATTCTGTTTCTAACTCCTCCTGGTTCATTATGACAGATATTTCTCTGGAAGTGAATGTATCCAAGAACAAAATAATCTCTCTCCCCCATTCTCAGTTAAGGGTTACTTCATCATCTGAGAAGTTCAAGCTGTCAGCATTTCTAATTTCTCCTTGTTACTTGTTGAAGAGGCTAAATTCTACATGAATATGGTGTGCATGTTTGGGACTTCTTTATCTGTCTAGTCTTCACTCATATGGTAGAAGTTCTACACAAGGGGAAACGAGACCACCAGAGGCTACCACCCTGTCAAAAATCTGAGTAGTTGCCTAGAGATTTTTTTCCACAAAGTGAACAATTTCATAAAGACAATGCTTTGCCATAGTCCATAAATGAGCCTCTTGAGAATAATAGAGACTACAAATTAGAAGAGACTGTTCACTCCATGTTAACCTACATACTACACAATGGGCTATTCATGATGTCTTAGAACATCAGGAATAGAAGTAACAAATATTCTTTTGAGTGTAAGAATAAATTCAAAATACCCTTCTCAATAATTACTTCTGTAAAAGTTTAGATATAATTGGGCAAAAATGTGAGACTATTTAAAATCCACAACAGCATCAGTACAGTAGAACAACTAGGTAAGCCTAATAACAGTTGGACTTGATCAAGGAAAGGGTAGTCCAAAAGATGTCACTATGTAACAACCACCAGTGAAAATGCAGAGTTGTGAATCCCAGTCTCAAAGAATACAAGTTGAAAGCACCCCCAGATCTAAGCTGCAGGGAACATTGCAGAAGAGGATACAAAAAAAAAAAAAAAAAAAAAAAAAAAAAAAAAGAACCAAGGAGTTTGCTCTGAGATTGTATCTCCTGGTAATGTCAGAAGCTGCACCTGTAAAGTGCCAGTAATATGACTGTCCAAACATGAACTGAAAGAGGATACCAAAGTGGATGAGAAAAATGCAGGATGCCTCAACTCTGCACAACGAATAACAGGCAATTGAGTAAAGCTAGGAGTAGGAGAGGCAGTCCTCTCCAAAAGAGCATATCCATTGGTTGTGTGGTGCCAAATGATCAGCCCTGAAAGAAGCATACATACAAGTGATTTGGACTAAACAAATTATATATATAACATATGTGTGTGTGTGTGTGTTATAATATACATATATTATATTAATAATTGTGAAAAACAGAGGCTAAAGATTTGAAGGATAAAAAGTTGGGGTGTATAGGAGGATTTGAAGGAAAAAAATGAAAAGGAGACATATAATCTCACAAATGTCCTTTTAGTGTCATTTATCTGAATAACAGGTAAACCTATTAATCTAGAATCCTTTAATGTAATATCTAAAGCCATAAAATAATTTACAAAAAATACACATGTAAATATTCATGACCATGGCTTAGCCAGTAGATTTTTTAAAAGTCATTATTTTGCTATCTGATGTATATGGAGTTTTCACCTCCATTCATGTCTATGTACCTCATGCATACATAGTGACTGCAGAGGTCAGAGGAGAAAGTCAGATCATCTGGAATTCGAGTTACAAATGGTTGTGAGCCACTTCCGTGTGGGTACTCGGAATCAAACTCAAGTCCTCAGGAAAAGCAGCTAGTGCTCTTAACTAATGACCCATCATACCTCCTGCCTACCAATAGATTTTTTCCCCATGTGTATGATGAATCCCAAGCAACAAAAGCCAAGTGCATATGACTAGACTCTTTTAGAATTCAAAGTGTGTGCTGGGGATATATTTCAGTGGTAGAGCACAGGACTAACATTCACAAGGCCCTGAGTTTACTTTGCCAAGCTGCAAACATAGAACTTATTAAAAATAAGTGTAAAAGAAGAAGAGTATTAAAAGTGTCTGTTGTTCAAATGCAAATCTCAAGAATATAAGAATGATAAAACATATATTAATGTGTTTGTAGCTAAGGAGAGAGCTTGGCATATATTATCACTTGCTCCTTTAGCGTGAAGACTCTATTTCAATTCTCTAACACATGTAACCCCAGCACTGGGCAGGGGAGGCAAAAAGATTGCCGGGGTTGCTGAATGCAAACCTATTGCCAAGTTCAGTGAGAGATATACTGTTTCACAGGTAATAATGTGGAAAGTGATAGAGTTGAATACCTGATGTCTTCTTCTGGTCTCCTTATGAATGCATGCACATGTACTCACACACACATACACACACACACACACACACACACACGTGTGTGTATAAACCATAGACACAAAAAATAAAATAATATTTACAAATTTTATGTGGTATGAATATCAAATTTGGATTCAGAGTATTCAAATAACATAACTCAATATTAGAAAGTCAACTCAATTATGAAATAGAAAAATAAACACATATACAAAAATCTATGCTATGATACTTTACATCATTCGTAAAGAAATGCAAATCAAAAGCCCAAAGAGCTACTTCACATTCATTAGGCTGTCTATACTGAAAGAGGAAAATAACAAGTGTTGACATGGATACCGAGAAATTGGAACTATCATGCACTGCTGGTGGGAATGTAAAATAGAACAACTGCTATGAAAACAGTCTGTTAAATCCCCAGAAGTGACACTTAAGTTTCCATATGATCCATTAATTCTATTCATAGGTACATATCAGGAAAATGGAATTCATATCCCCATGCAAATACTTGGAATGGACAGTCACAACCAACATCATTCATACTAGTCAAAAGTGAAAGCCACTCAAATGTCTATCAACAGGTTAATGGATAAAGTGAAGCGTAACCTTACAGTGGAAATAGTCATTGACTAAACAAGCAATGAAGACAGGCTACAACACTGATGAATTTTGAAAACAGGAAATAAAATTTTGAAAACAGAGAAAGAAATAAAAACGAGACTGCATATGTATGATTCTATTTACATGAAATTTCCATAAAAATGAATCTATAGAGACAAAAACATAAATTATTGGTTGCTTGCGACTAACTAGATATATTAGAAGACTGAGAGATCATACCTAAACTATTACAAATTTGGGGTGGTGGTGATGAAAATGTTCTGTAATTAGTTGAGGTACTGGTTATATAACCCAGAATATAATAAAGTTCTATTGAATTATGCCCTTTAGACTTTTATGGCAGGTAAATATCTCCATAAAGCCATTAACAAAGCATAATAAATCTTTGATTATGACAATGTACAGTCTTCAGTAAGACTTTTTATAATATTTCATAATGACATTTTAAATAATCCAAATACCTATTTTTTCTTTCTATTTTCATGAAGACAAGTATTATATGACTTTCTTCATACTTTGATAAAAAGAATTAATTTACTTGCTTGAAAATTATTGTTGACAGGCTGCAATGCAATGATTTGAATATATTCAGTATGTTGAGGAAGTCTGAGCTAAATTCTAACTAGTGCTCATAGTATATAATTATGTTGGCAAGTAGAAGCTGAATTCTAAAGGCTATTTTGCTGTAAACAAATCCTAATCTGCATTGAAAAGACTTTGAATCTAAATTCACATCTCACCTCTAAAACAGAAGAATTTTCTCATGGTAGCATCACTAGTAGAGAAGAATTATGAATTTACTACTAATAAGCTTAGTTGATACAGCTACCTAGATGGAGTTACTCAGTTTTAGAACTTCCCCTGTATCCATGTAATAAGATACATGTTTAAAAGCTCAGAATGAGGGGTGTGGAGATGTGGCTCATCAGCTAAGATGACATATTGCTTTTCCAGAAGACAGCATTGATTCCCCCCACCCATCTCAGGCAGATCAATGTAACTTCAGGTCCAGAGGACCAATGTCCTCTTCTGGCCTCCCCTGGGAATGTGCACTGTCATAAACATCCCCACACAGAGAAATGGACACATAAACATGATTAAAAAGAAAAGAAATCCTTAAAAAGATCAAAATTAATAGGTCAGATTGCCTGGATCAAAATAGAATCCTAAATAATAATAATAATAATAATAATAACAATAATAACAGTAGTAATAATAATATAATATTAATATTATTGACAGCAAGTTTAAAGAGTTTTCTACCTTTCAGAAATGCCAATTTTGTTTTCCAAAGTTAGTCCAACTACCCTGGAGAGACTGAGAAAAACTATTTGCTTGAGGCAACCAGCTCTAAATCAATGTTTCAGGTCAATCAATGTTTTGGGCACTTTTTAAATAACAACCCAACTTAGTTTGGCACCAGAAAGAAACTGACTTTTGCTGACTTCTTTCTTTTAATTAACACTTGTCACATAAAAAAAAAATTGTTCTATGACTCGTAAACATTGCTTTGGTCCCTTAGGTTTTCATTAGCAATGTCTCTATGTCCTATCCATTTCCATATTTTCAAAATGATAATGAAACCTACAGAAGAGAAAAATAAGAATGAAATCATTCCCAATTTTCCCTGTATATGTTCCTTCATGTTCCACACAGTTTCAAATTTTTCATAGTTGGTGTTTATTTGTTTTCATTTTGTTTAAGAATAATCACATTTTGTTGGAAATGTAATATCTTTGAAAAATAAATCACCCACTATTTTCTACTAGCCTCTCAGATACAACCTACAGAGAATCTTGCTCAGGCTGTCAAAGGATAGGATACACAGCTGGACTGCTCTGTTTTTTTAGAATAGTAAACCATGTCTACACTCTGTCCCTAGTAAGTTGAAGACAAATGAATCAATCATTTGTTGTGCAATGTATCCAAAGTCTGTCTAAGTCGTTTTTCTTTTCACTGAATTGTAGAAGTTATCTAATTTTCTTAGTGTTTTGTAGAATTAGATACACACATATGCACATACATATTTATATATGTATATAAATTGTTCATGATCCATGGAATTATCCTTTTATCTTTTGCAAGTTTTGTTTTCAATTATGTGTATGCATAGTTTTCTGTGTTCTATAATGTCAGCAAATAACTGGCATATAGAAGAAAGATACTTTCTCATATTAAAATGAGTGTCTGAGTGTGAGTATGTGCATGTGAGTGTAGGTATTCACAGAGGTCAGACGTGTCAGAACCCTTAGAGCTGGAGTTACAGGTGTTTCTGATCCACTCTATGTGGTGTGGGTACTCTTAAGCTCTGAGCCATCTCTTCCACCCTATTTTCAGAATTTTAACAAATGTACTACATCATTATTATCCTTGTAAACGATATTTTCCCCTGTTAATCACAATCTTGAATATATAAGCTTGTTTAAAACATTATATGTGTTAACAGACTTGAATTGAGAAAATTACAAATTGGAGTTCAACATAATGAAAATATGCATTTCATCATCTTTTTTATTTCAGCAAAATTATGTTTATTTTTTCTCAGTTTTGCTTTGTTCAGGAAACAGTGAAAAATCATTATGTCAAGAACTCTATTTTCTAGAATCCAGAAATTCCTATCTAAGCTCAATCTTCCAAATGTCATATTAGTTAATATCTTTGGGATTGTATACTTCATTAATGACAAATGTATTTGACATATAAATAATATTTTATTCATTGCTCTGTTATTGCTTCTAGGCATAAAGCTCATATTAAAATTGCAAGAACCAGTGGTTTGAATCAGATGCTCCAACAAATATCTTTTACCTCTTTCAGATATTCAGCTTCAGCTATGGAGAGTCTCCATTGATCCCCTTCCAGGGCACACTTCATGCATCTGTTTCTTAGGTTATGATAGCTTCTCTTCACAGCCTTCTCTGAAGTTGTTGAGAGCAAAGAAGATTTTTGCATTATCTGTCACCACCTTTCACTATGCAGCATGGGTTTTTGAGTGACTGTTAACCATCATGCAATAATGCATGAGATAAATTCACATCATATAGTACAGATAAGAACAGACTTCAAGAGAAACATTTGGAAACCAGGGTGATAGTAGGGAAATATGCATCTTACCCATACTTTCGTTTTGGGATGTCTGCATTTCTTTGCAAATCTGGGCCTATGAAATTTTGACTGATCCATGCCAGACCCAAATTTAAAAGTTAACCTTTTTATTCCTTGTTAGTGTAGCTCGCCTAATGTTTCTGAAAGTACATCCTGGTGTTGTAACCATTCATCCAGTTCCCTACAAAAATGCAGACAGTATATCAATTCCAGCACTGGCTCTGCTTTTCTGCTTCATTCGTTTAAACACTTGAATGGCACATGCTCCTGAGCTCTAGAATATCCTAAGGAGAAGAAATGAGGAAAATCTCAGATTGGCACAACTTAAGTCAGGTATCTCTCTGTGTGTGTAGCAATTAGCTGCCAGGTAGAAAAAAAGATACCTCCACATATAAAAATGATCCTCTGTCAATGCTCAGCAGTAAGGAAGAGTAGTTTTATTTGAAAAGAATGAAAGGTTGAAGTAGGAAGAAAATAATGAAAAGGCAGCTTGGAATAGATCATAGTTAGCTTTAGGTGCCAGGCTCACTAGTTAGAACTTTATTCAGCAAATTAAAATCAATGAAAAAAATTATATTAGAATCATCAAAACATAGGTAGCTTATTAATCTGCCACTATTAAATAAAGAGAACTTGAATAAGGAGGAGCCCAAACAATGGTTTTCAAGCATCTTTGCCTCAATGGTTATTTATTTATTCATAATTAAAAAAAGACAATTCCATATAGCCCAGGCTATCTCCTATCTTACTATGTGGCCCAGTTTGGCCTTGACCATAATATTCTCCTCCTACCAATTCTTGTGAACTGGCATTACAAGCACATGCCACCATACAAGCTCCAATAAGTATTTGAAATCTGAGCTTCAAAATGCAGTTTTGGCTGATAAAGAGATATCTTCATGATTATAGGAATTCATGTCTCTTCTAGACAACCTGAATTCAGTTCCCAGAAGTCAGGACAGACTCAACTACCTGTAACTTGAACTCCAGCATATCCAATGCCTTCTGATGGCCTCTGTTGGGGTTGCACTCAATCACATGGCATCTGTACACACACACACACACACACACACACACACACACACACACACACACACACACACACGCATGTGCCTATAAAAACATAAGTTTTTACAATCCCTCTTTTTTCTCGCCGATTGGATTCCTGGAGCTCCACCTGGGGCGTGGGCGTGGATCTCTGAATCTGCTTCCATCAGTCATTGGATGAGATTTCTAGCATGACAGTTAGGGTATTTGGCTATTCTATCACCAGAGTAGGTCAATTAGGGCTTTCTCTCAACCATTGCCAGTAGTCTCTTGTGAAGGTATCTTTATGAATTTCTGGGGACCTCTCTAGCACTTTGCTTCTTCCTATTCCCATAGGGTCTTCATTTATCATGGTCTCTTTTTCCTTGTTCTCCCTCTTTGTTCTTGATCCAGCTGGGATCTCCTGCTCCCCTACAAATAGCCAGACTATGAACCAATAGCTGAGGAGCCCCCAACTGGATCAGGCCCTCTGGATAAATGAGACAGTTGATTAGCTTGAACTGTTTAGGAGGCCCCCAGGCAGTGGGACCAGGACCTGTCCTTAGTGCAGAGCTGGCTGTTTAGAACCTTGGGCTTATGCAGGGACACTTTTTTGCTCAGCCTGGGAGGAGGGGACTGGATATGCCTGGACTGAATCTACCAGGTTGAGCTGAATTACCAGGGAGGTCCTTGCCCTGGAGGAGATGGGAATGGGGTGTGGGCTGAGGGGAGGGCGGGGGTGGGAGGAGGAAGGACAGGGGAATACATGGCTGATATGTAAAATTAAATCAAATTATAAAATTTTAAGAAAGAAAAAAAAAACATAAGTTTTTAAAATGCAGGGTTTTTTTTCAGAGTTTTTAGACTCAGAGTCTAAGTCAGAGATGTATTTCAGAAAATATTTATTTATGAGTGGTCCTTCAAATGTTTCTTACATTCAGTGAAATTTAAAAATTTCTGCTCTGGTTTGTCTTCTTTCTATCACTTTACTTTATTTCTTAAAGTTATTTTTTTTATTTTTGAGATTATAATATGACCACAACATTTCTCCCTTCCCTTTATTCCCTTCAAACTGTCTCCCTATACCCTTCCTTGCTCCATTTCAAATTCATGGTCTTTTAAAATTATGTGTGTGTGCACGCACACACACACACACACACACACACACACACATGCATAGATGCATACATATACATTCCTAAATATAGCCTGCTCAGTACTGTTACTTGTACGTCTGTTTTCAAGGCTGACTGTTTGGTAATGGATAACTGCTGTGCTCTTCCCTGCAGAAGACTAGTTATCTACCTCTGAGCATTCTTTAATTGCCTATATTTCCTATGTAGTGTTGAGTCATCATGGCTTTTCCTCTTCTACTTTGGCCTGCCTTTTGATAACCAGAAGGATTCATGTGCAGTTGAATGGTCTGTGGTACACATCAGAACATAGTCTGTAGCTAAATCAGGGAGCCAATGCTCAGGTCCATCCAACAATTGCCATTCAGAAACTCTGGTTAACGTTTGTTAAGGTCAATCAAAGAACCTAATTATTCAAAAAAAAAAAAAAAAAAACCTGTGCTTCTAGATGAGCTTTTACAATTTTTTAACATATATTGTGCTTTGTGTGCTTGCAGACTAAACCAAACAAGGTAATCAGTTGGTTTGACTCAGGATTGCTTAATTCAAAATGAAGTTTCTTATCTCTATTGATTTCCCCTTCCCAGGACAGTCCATTTTGTTTATTTTAGTTGATATGTGAGAAATAATTTCTATGGTATATCAGTTTCCTTTCCATTGCTGTGACAAAAAAAAAATTCTTAGAGAAAAAAGGGTTTGTTTTGGCTTGCTGTTCTAGAAGGATAAGTCTGTGCTGTCTAGGCTTACCAACCTGACAAAAACTTAAATATACCTGTGAAGAGGAAACCTCAACTAATGGATTGGCTTCATCAAATTGTCCTACAGACATTTTCTTGATTGTTGATTGATGTGTGAAGGCTCAGGCAACTGTTGGATGTCTCATCCCTGAACAGGTGGTCCTGGGAGGTAAAGGATAGGTAGCTGAACATGAGTCTGGGAGCAAGCCAGTAAGCAGCAGTCTTCTATGGTTCCCTCAGGTCTTGATTGAGTTTCTGCTGTGACATCCCTCAATTATGAACTGTGATGGGATATGTAAGCCAAAAAAGAAAAAGGAAAAAAAGTTTATTCTCCAAGTTGCCTTTGCCACAGTGTTTCAAACATCTATGAAAAGCAAAATAAGATGGAGTCTACAGTGGAAGGGAAAACATATCTATAGGAAGAAAGGGCATGATGGCAGGAGCCAAAGTCTGGCTGATCACATTTTACCCACACTCAATAAACAGAGATTAAGAACAGGAACTAGGACCAGGATGGAGAAATCCAAAGCTTCCAAAAACCTCACCCCCATCCCATGGCATACTTCCTCCAGCATTGCTGCACTCCTAACGGTTCTATAACCTTCTCAAACAGCACCATCAACTGGGAAAGCCAATGTTCAGACATTTGAACCTATGGGAAACATTTTCTATTCAATCTACAACATTTGGTATTGTGTATATTAGTATGTGGGTTTTAGATATTGACTATGTTTCCATAAATCAGTTAATAGCACCATCAAATCAGGAAAATAACTCATACTAAGCCAGAGATAGTGTTTTTGATTAGTGTTTAGTGGTGGCAACCTTTCCAGCCTGGCATTAAAATATACTTGCTAATTATGTCTGAAGAAGAAAATATTCACTTTGTTATATTTTGACTTAAACCTCCATATGTTAGATATATTTATGCCTCCTCTTCTGCAACACAGTATCTGCTTGTATGTTGTGCAAATGTTTCCCTGCACTTACTTTTCAAGTGTTTCTCAGAGCAGATGTTCCCCCAAGTGTACTTTCTTCCTCTTTTACCAGCATTTTTTCTATACAAACAACAGATTGCTCTTCGGCTGTCCTTTAGATTTAAGAAGAAAAAAACTTCACAACTCCAGATGTTTGTTTCTTTCTCCCTACCCCAAGATTCTTAGTAAAGATTTATAAAGGAAGACGCATCCTTCCTCCTCCTTCTTCCCTGCCTCCTTAATTTCATATTATAAAAATTGCCTTTTAAATCTTTTCTAGAATTATCTTTTATAGATTTTTTAACCAAATTGCCTTCTCACAGTATCTGCATTAGATTAAAACATATTGCTCAGAGATTCACAGAGAAACTTACTTGTCTAAATATCAAGCAAATATAATAGAATAGCTCTCTCTATATTACCCAGTACTAATTACAGATAAGTGTGAATGTTGTCATTCCCCAAAGGTTAATTCTTTTGGTTATTATGAAGGAGAACTGTGGGATGGGAATTAAAATATAGCTATCAAATATTGTACTTTACTTACCTACTTTACATTATAACAATAATTAAGCAGTTATAGTCATGTATCATTTTACATTCAAATATCAATTTGCAAAGTTTTTTACATGTACTCTCATTTAATATCCACAAACATTGTTTATATTCTTGTTGTCATGATAAAAAACACTGACAAATACAATTTAAGGAAGAAAGGGTTTATTCTGGCTCACAGTTCAAACTGCAAATCATCACCACGTGGGAGTCAAGGTAGCAGGAACTTGAAGCAGTTGATCGCATCCCACTCTGAGAACAAAGGGTGCTTCCTAATGCTCAACCCACTCTCTTCACTTTATACAGTCCAGGATGCCAAGCAGAGGGGACCATCCTACCCACAATCAAAATGAGTCTAGCAACCACAATTGAAGAAATCAAGACAATTCTACTGTGTATATGCTCAGAAGCCCATCATCTTTCATATGGTTCTAGATTCAGTCATGTTGACAACTAGCACTAAATAGCATAACCAGACAACCTTGTATAAGTTTCATTGTCACCAGTTTCACAGGTAAAGGTTTGCCTAAGCTCACACATTCATCAACCTGAGGTGTCCACATTGAAGCCCAAGCTTAGTTTCTTTCAATTTTTAAAATGCCATTTGTTTTATTTTTACAATGCCTCCATATGTATTCAAGGATGACCATCCTCTGGCTTCAGTCTTCCAAATTCTGGGATTACTCAGCTTTTTCTCTATTCTGTCCTTCTGCTGCATTTTTGTTACCTTTTATTTCTTTTCTTTTTTTAGGGTGTGTGTAGTGGGCAGTAGGGACTTACTACGTAGCTCTGGTATTCAAAAAAATCATAAAAACCAGTTTGTTTAAACACCATATTACTGATATGGATATGCAGAATGAATCAACTAAAATATGGCTGGCATTGGATATGGGGGCCATGCATCAGTACAAAATGGCTAATACTGAATGTCTGGGTAACCCTAAAGTAAATAGTGATGTAATCTGTTACATAACTGGTTTTGGCAGAATGCTACTTTTATGTGATTCTATATAAATATGTACTTAAGATCAGAGGTCTAGATATTTTGCTTCTGCCTCACCAGCCTGCCTGTGTATGTGCATCTATAGACCTGTGTGCTTACCTCTAGGAAGCCTGTGTGCCAATCTGCATATCTGTCTAAGCACATCTAGTTATGGCCTATGTGTGCTGTGGTCACCTGGGTGTTTGACAGGGACTGTCTACCTAGAGGCCTTTGTCCAGAGTAAATAGACGGCCTTTTCTGCCCTTGGCTCCTTGAAATCTCTTCAACCTCCTTACTTTCCATCACCCTCTTCCTTTCTTGGAGTCAGAGCTTGGATCTTACATTTGGCTAGCCTAGAACTTTCTAGATAGACAAAACTAGCCTCGAACTCATTCATCCTGACTGCTAAGATTAAAGGCATATGCCACCATTCCTAGCCCTTGCTTTTGGTTTTCTTTTGTCTTTGTTTGGATCTTTGTTTCTAAGGATATAGCTGTATATCCCAAGCTAGTATCATATTTACAATCCTCCTCCCTCTGCCTCCTGATGGTTGGGATTAAAGATGTGTAACACCATGCTTAGCTTCCTTTCTGCTATTTCCATGGTTAATTCCAAAGTATCCTCAATCAAATCTTTTAACAGCTTTATTTAAAGATAACTTTAAAACATACTATTTTTGCTTTTAAATTGTATAACTGAATATCTTTTAGGATTCACAGATTTGTGTAGCCACCAATAAAAGTCAAACATAGAATGTTTACACCACCCAGTAAAGAAATATCACACCTATCAGCAGTCACTTCCCACTTGCCTTCATCTAGTCTTTAACAACTGCTGGTCTACTTTCTATCTGTTTCTCTCTCTTCTTGCTTATTAAGGAAATTTCACATAAATGCAACTGAAACAGGCATTTTCTATAATCCTTGTTATTTGGTAAGTGTTCTTTTGTCCCTAGCTTCTTTCACTCATGTGGTAGTTTGAATAAGAATGCCCCCCTCCATAGGTTAATGTATTTGATTACTTGGATCCCAGTTAGTGGAACTGTTTGGGAAGGATTAAGAGGTGTGGTCTTGTTGGAGGAGATGTATCACTATGGGCAGACTTTGAGGTTTCAAATGCCCTCATCATTTCCAGTTAAATCTTTCTGCCATGTGCTTCTGGGTCAATATATGAAATCTCAGCTACTGCTCCAGTACCATGCCAGCCCGCCTGATGTCATGTTCCCTGCCACAATGGTCAAGGACTGTAAGCTCTCTGAAACTATAAGCCCCAAATAAAGTATTTTTCTATAAGTTTCTTTTGTTGGTATCTTATAACAAGAGAAAAGTAGCTAAGACAACTCAGTACATTGTTTCCCCATTTCATTCATGTTACAATACTTATTAGTACTTTTAGTTCTTTTTATGGCTGAGTGGTATGCAATATAGTACTTTTTCTTTATCTCTCCATTAGTTGGAGATATCTGTGTGGCTTCAATTTTTGGATTATTGAACAATTTTTTGGGGTTTGTTTCTTTGACTTATCATCTGTAATACTTGTTCCATTATTTTTATTTGACAAGTGATCCCCTTCACCTGGCACAAAAGAATGGCCTGTTCAACAGGCTGCAGAACTAAGTCCTTTAGTTTGTCTCAGTGTCTATAAAAATTAAATATGAATGGAGACTTATAATAAAGATTTCTAAATCATAAGAGTGCACATTGAAGTAAAAAGAAGGTGTCTGATTCGCACAAGATTTAAAGACTACTTTAAGGTTTTCATTCTTTTTTCCAAAAGACACAGGAACATTGTAAAATAATCTGTTTGAAATTGAAAAAAAAGAACCTCTTTAGTTACATTGTAAAGTTCAGAAAAGAGACTGGAAGACTTATTGAAGATAGTACCTCAGCATTGCATTAAACAGGTAAATGCATGCATCATCCTTACCTGAAAGATATTTGCATTTCTGAGGCTTCTCTACAGTCATCATAGTTCAAACATCTGGTGAAATAATTATTTAGAATGCTCCTAAATTTTTTTCCCAACTAACTTTGATTGTAAAAGATGACCTTTGCTTTCCAAATAGCATTTTCTTGGGATTCTTGGAATCTATTAGAATGTAAGAATATAAAAAATGTCAGAGGTCATGTTCTCTGATCCATTCATATTATAGGAAAGAAAACATTATTCACAGATTGTTTTTTCAAGAGACTCCAACTGTGTAACTTGCATCTTTTGATTTCCCATGTAATGTTTCTTCTGCTGCATGCATCTTTTGCAGCTACTCATTTAATAAGCATTGATGTAATGCCTATTTAAGACCCAGAAGAGTACAAAGGACTATTATGATTGTTAGGGGTGCATTTGTGCCTCTGTGGCACAGAGAAGTTCTAGATGAGATAAAGCTTATGTTTCTAAGTTTCAGGGCAATAGTATTAGTACTTAGGCTCCCTCAGAGGCATGACACAGTATGAAATCTGGTATAATTTAGACCTTTACCCTAAGGCAGGACATCTACTAACACTGCTGTCTCAGTAGTGTTTTATGAATAATAATGAGATAATGTGTGCTATGTCTTGAACAAAGCTTGGTAAATAGAAGGTTCACAGTAATGATAGGAAAGAAAGTACATTAAAATCACCCCCAATAGTATAGTAGAGAAGAAAGAAATCAATAAATGCTGGAGTCAATGGTGAAGCATTCATGGAGGAAGGGCCCTTCAATCTGGGTTTTGCCTGATGAGAAGCCATTGTTTCAGGTGGTAACTGGTGGCACATGTCTTTAATTCCAGCACTCAGGAGGCAGAGGCAGACAGACCTCTGTGAGTTGGAGGCCATACTGGTCTGCAAAGAGTGTTACAGGACAGCTAAGGCTGTTACATAGCGAAAGTACTGTTCCCCTTTCTAGGGCTGCCAGAAAAAGAAAATTATTATAGGATCTGGAATCACCTGTTAGTATTTGCCTATTTCCTTTTGTGTAAGTTTGTGGTCATTTATAGGATGAGCTGTGAAAATTAGCAATGTGTTTAGCAGTCACAGAACATGATTTGTAATTTGGAAGAAACGGGTGACTTTTCAAGAGACATTTTATGACCTTTGAATACACGGTTCAAATTTCTTTTTTCATGGCCGTTTAAGGTTAAGTTTCTTTGGGAATTGAAATAATAGTCAAACACAATTTTAAAATGATTTCTTCATTCTTTCTTTTTACTATGTAAATCAATGATATTAACTGACCCAGAAGCCATAGCTTCTTCTTTCTCTCCAAAATTTTTCTCCAATAAAACATTTCAGTTCCATGTTGTGGTAGTTTTGTTTGAGGCTCAATTACCAGAATGATCACTGTTTAAAAGCTTTGTCATCAGGTGCCTTAAAGCTGGTCAATGGAAATTATGTCAATATCCAGATTTCCTTAGGCATTTTACACAGATTGCACAGAGACAAAATAACATAGTGATGCTTATTGACTGACAGGCAGCTAGAAAAATTAGTGCAGACCACCTCACTTAATTACCTGTCAGTGTGTAGGGTGGAATTCGAAGCAATGGGTTAAATAATATATAAGACACTTGTAACGATTAAATAACAATACTTTCTCTTTAATGAGGTCTTACTTTGAAAGTATTCTGCTAGAAATGTGTATTGGTTTTCTCTGGCTGCCATATCAAAACACCATGTACAAGATGGCTTAAAACAACAGAAATGTACTTTCTCACAGTTCTATAGGTCAGAAGTCTAAAACTGATGTACTGACAAGGCCATGGTCCCTTCTTTGTTTCTACTTTGTTTTTCTTCTCACATTTCTTGGCATTTCTTGGCTTTAAGATCTATCCTACCAGACACTGCCTCTGCCTTAACATGACCTACTCACATGTGTTTATATGTGTCCCTGCAAATTTTCCTTTTCTTGTGAGGACAGTCCTATTGTACCTATGATCCCATCATAATTTCATCTACAAGATTTTATTTCCTAATAAAATAACATTCATAGTTACTAGACATTGTTGACTTTTGTCGACCTATGCAGATCTATCTGGGAGAGCTGGGGTTTTAAGACCTTAAAGAATAGGGCACTCTAATGCCATAGATAACTTTACTTCAATTTCAGTGTACTTTTTTGTTGTTTTGTTTTTGTTTTTTCGAGACAGGGTTTCTCTGTGTAGCTTTGCGCCTTTCCTGGAACTCCCTGTGTAGTCCAGGCTGGCCTCGAACTCACATAGATCCACCTGCCTCTGCCTCCCGAGTGCTGGGATTAAAGGCATGCACCACCACTGCCTGGCCTCAGTGTACTTTTATACATGAATGTAACAAAGAAAACAATGATCCTAGGAATGATCAGAAAAACATGTAAATAAAGGTTAGTAAGTACATACTAAATATTAAGGAAGCAGCCCTTTCCCAGAATTTTCTTAGGACAGACCAATTTAAGCACAATTTCCTGGCATATAGCATAGATTATATCTGGGAAACCATGAAAGCAAGACAGAAGGACATATCCAGATTCAGGGTACACTGAGGACAGCACTCAGCATATCCTCTCACCAGATTGGGTTCTATCATCACAGGAGGCACAAAATCACGTCCAAAAGCAATCCAGTGAACAAAATGTACCTGAGGTAAAAGATCCTCTTTCCTTCTTTTCCCTGGAGCCTCTCTCACAGTTCCCCAAGGCATTGTTCATCATGGGTCATTCTTTTGACCATGTTCTAACACACATGAGGTCCTTTTCTTTCTAATTAATACTTCTCTGAAATTTTCATGTATGTATATAGTACATTCCAATTCAATTCATCCCTCCAACTTCCCTTATCTTCCTCCTAACACCACAAATCCCACTTCCATTCTGGTCACAAAATCCCAATTCTCCCATTTTCATGTGTTTTTAAATTATTTATTTACTTATTTTTATGTTGTGTGAAGCACTGGCTTTATGCAGGCCCACTCACCTGACCATAGGTACGAAAACTATTCATTAGAGTATGAGTGAATCACCAGTGACTATATCTTGAAGACAATCACTTCCCTCCTCCCACAAAAGCTCTGGATTGCTATTAGTTTCCCAGGGCAGGGTACATTCCCTTAAGATGCTCTCCCATGTGTAACTGAGTGTTTACTGGTCTAATGTTGTATATTTCCTATTCAGACAACAACACCTGGTATGATTTCATGATGTAGAGGCTATTTTATGCTAAAAAGATAGTGTTTCATGGTGATTTCCTCTACCTTTGTTATATTGGTTTTATCTTTGTGTCTGTGCTGTTTCTTGATCCTTAGTTGGAGTATATGAATTTTTAATTTAGGAGAATACCATGCAACCTAGTTTGATATGTTCCAGTTATTGCTATAGTAAATTGTGTCCATCATTAAAGGAACTTAAAAATTTATCTTCTAGCTAAAGAAAATTTAACTTCAGAATGTTTGAAGGGATTGCAAAGCTTGTAACTAGTGGGGTTCATATTTTTCATTAATTGAGGAGATTCCAAAATCTTTCTGTCTACCATGATGCTTTACCAAGACTTTTTATGAATATATTTTATGAAGATATATAGTTTTTGTTTATGGTATGTACTCATTTATAAGGTTGCTGTGGATTTCGTTCTGTATAAATAAAACACTGATTGGCCAGTGGCCAGGCAGGAAGTATAGGTGGGACAAGGAGAGAGGAGAATTCTGGGAAGTAGAAGGCTGAGGCGATCTGCTGCCATGACAAGCAGCATGTGAAGATGCTGGTAAGCCACCAGCCATGTGGCAAGGTATAGATTTATAGAAATGGGTTAATTTAAGATATAAGAACAGTTAGCAAGAAGCCTGCCACGGCCATACAGTTTGTAAATAATATAAGTGTCTATGTGTTTATTTTATAAGTGGGCTGTCAGACTGCCAGGGCTTGGCAGGACCCAGAGAGAAAACTCCAGCTACTTAAGGTTGTACATACAAACATAGTATGTACTCACTCATAAGTGGATATTAGCTATAAAGTAAAGAATAACCATGCTACAATCTACAGACCCAGAGAGACTAGGTAACAAGGAAGGCTCAAGAGGGATATTCAAATCTCCATGGGAAAGTTAAATAGAAGAGATTTCATGGGTGGACTGTGGGCAAGTGGGGATGGGAACACCAAGATTTTGTAAATATCAAGTATGTACACATTTTAGACTTTTTGAAATTTTGATAGTGTTTATTTTTATGAGAGGCTTGTGGAACAAGCTTTCTCAAATGTAGTGCCACAAAAAGACCAAACTACACAGCTGTCACATATATGCAGAGGATGTAGGTCAGTTCCGTACAGGCTTCCTGGTTGGTAGTCCAGTCTCTGTGAGCTTGGATGGGTACCAGTTAGTTGATTCTGTGGGTTTTTCATATGATGTCCTTAGACCCTTTAGCTCCTACAATCTTGGCTTCCTTTCTTCAGCAGGATTCCCTGAACTGGGCCTAATATTTGACTGTATCTGCATTTGTTTCCACTACTTACTGGATGAAGCATCTCTGGTGACTATTAAGCGAGGCATCAATCTATGAGTATAAAAAAATATCATTAGACATCATTACATTGAGTTTTTTTCTCCATCTGTGTTTGGCTCTATCCTAGTTCTCTGGGCCATCCACCCTCTTGGTCTTGGCAATCCAGGCAGTGTCATGGGTGGCCTCACTCTCCTGGCATGGGTATCAGACTGGAGTAGTTACTGTTTGCCCCCTCCCACAGTCTCTGTGACACCCTTACCACGGCATATCCCATAGGCAGGACAGACTGTAGGTTGAAGTTTATGTGGCTGAGTTGGTGTCCCTATCCCTCCACTGGTAGTCTTGCCTGGTTACAGTAGATGGCCAGTGCAGGCTATGTATCCTCTATTGCTAGGAGTCTTAGCTTGTGTCATTCTTGTAGATTTCTGGGAGTTTCCTATATGCAAGATTTCTACCTGACCTTGAAATGACCCTCTTTCCAGATTGATCATTCAGTACTATGCACCCCACAGACCTGATCCTACATCACTGGTAGAAGTTCAATCTTGCAAAGCTACTTATGAAATCAATATGGTGGTTTCTCAGAAAACTGGGAATCAATCTACCTTAAGACTCAGCTATCACTCTTGGGACTATACTCAAAGGATGCTCAATCATACCACAAGGACACTTATTCATCTATGTTCATAGCAGCTTTATTCATAATAGCCAGAGCCTAGAAACAGCCTAGATGTCCCTCAATTGAAGAATGGATAAAGACTATGTGGTACATTTACACAATGGAGTATTACTCATCTGTTAAAAACAATGATATCAGGAAATTTGAAGGGAAATGAACTAGAAAAAGTAATCCTGAGTAAGATAACCCAAGCCCAGAAAGACAAACATGGTATGTACTCACTTAAAAATACATAATAGTTCTGGGCGGTGGTGGCACACGCCTTTAATCTCAGCACTCGGGAGGCAGAGGCAGGCGGATCTCTGTGAGTTCGAGGCCAGCCTGGGCTACCAAGTGAGTTCCAGGAAAGGCGCAAAGCTACACAGAGAAACCCTGTCTCGAAAAAACAAAACAAAACAAAACAAAAAATACATAATAGCTATAAAGTAAAGGAAAACCAGGCTACAATCCACAGACCCAGATAGGCTAGGTAACAAGGAGAACCCAAGAGGATACTCAGATATCCCTGGGAAGAGGATATAGAAGAGATTTCATGAGTGGACTGAGGGCAGATGGGGCTGGGAACACCAAGATTTTGTAACTACAGAACATGTATATGTTGTGCCCAGATCGTAACCCCCAGAGAGACCACCAAGGATGAGCATACCAGAATGCAAAAGCAAGGTTTATCTGTTACAAGTCATGACAGGGAACTCAACTCAAGCCATCTCAAGTGAGGCAGGGAAGAGTTCCTCTTTCTTGGGGAAGTGAGTTTTTATAGGCAAAATCCATAAAAATTCTTAGAGGGGAGGGGGTTAGTACGGCTCCATCCTTGATTGGTCCAGTTTTTCCCGGGCCTGGACTTTATCTTATTCTAGCTTATCTGTTTGCCCTGTCAGTAGTTTTACAACTCATCTCCAGGGTCTGGTCATGTTATCTCTGGAGAGGGGCATCTTGTGGTTAATTGGTTACCATCAGACATCCTGACTTTGTTCTTTTGAGTTCCTGGGGCTGGCACCATCATTTCTGGGGACTTGAAACTGGCCTGGGTCTATCTATATTGAGATATCTTTGTCTAAGGCCCCCTTTTTGAGACAATAGAGTGAGGGTCTTGTTGTGCCTAGATCGCTTCCCCAAAGCCACCACTGGAGACTTTAGGTACAGAATGTAAAAGTAAGGTGTATTCTAAGTTTACAAGCCTCCAGGGAGGCTCTTCCAAATCTCTCACTCACAGCAGGGAGGTTGGAAGAAGCTTTTCCCCTTTCTTTGTGAGGCTAGTTCTTAAAGGCACAGACCATATAATTTATTTTAACCTGCCTCCCTTTTTTGTCTTTTGGTGGAATATCCTGACTGTGTTTTCCAAAGTCCCTGTAGCAGATACAGCCACCTGGGGAAAAGGGGTCTAAGTTCTTATCTACACTTAGGAATCCTGGTTTAAGCTTCTCTTTGTCTGTAGGGGATAGAGTGGGGGGTTTTACTGAGGTATCACAGTATACATTTTAACCTTTTTGAAATTTTGATAATGTTTATTTTTATGAAAGGCTTGTTTAATAAGTTTTCTCAAATACAGTCAAATTTTCTTTGTGGGACTGCTATCACCCTAGAAATGACATGGAGACTTCTTATTAATTATGAAAGCTTTGCCTTTAGCTTAGGCTTGTCCCCAACTAGCTCTTATAACTCAAATTAACCTGCTTCTATGAATCTACATTCTGCCACATGGCTTGGTTACCTCTACCTTGTACCATTTGCCCAACCTCTGGAGTGTCTCCCTGGCATCTCCTGTGTGCCTAGATTCTATCTCCTCTTCGTCTCTCTCTCTCTGGAAATTCTACCTGTCCTCTCTTGCCTAGCTATTGGTCATTCAACTCTTTATTAAACCAATTAGAAGGCACCTTGGCAAAGGCACATCTTCACAGTGTACAAAATGATTATCCCACAGCATGATTGTGTTATTATAACTCACAAACAAAAGCTAACACGGTTGGTTTTTATACATATATGAATGCAGCAAGAATCATGACAAAAGAAGACATAAATCTGAAAAGGTGCAAGGAAGAGTATATGGCAGAGTATGTAGGGAAGAAAGCAAGGGGAGAAATCATGTGATTATAATCTCAAAAATAAAAGAAAAAAATACTTTTCAAAATTAATAAGCACACATAGTGTTGTTATGGCATTTTCAAACAAAATTTATATTTGTGATTCCCCTTCCTTTTCCTCTTACCAGTCCCACAATTTCAAGGTTAAACACAATATATTCTGTTAATCATACATAGTATTTATGGATTGTGCACTAGAGTTATGCATTTTCAATTATACTAACTTTTTAAAAATTATCCTAAAGAAAGAAATATATCAATTCACATTTCACATAGAGAAATACTATTACAATCTACTCTTATTTTTCTTTACCAAAACAATGTACTTCTTTGAGTACTATTAGGAATAAGTATTTTGAAAAGACATTTTTTATTTTGTACTGATTTTGTAAAATTGTTTGTACTGATATTTAGTATGTTATTCTGCTATGATATTCTATTATTCACTAATTCAACAAAAATTGTTTGTATGTTTATTCTATCAATTCTGTATCCAACATTCTGTGAATTTCTAAAATTATGATTTGATGTTTACTAATTTTTATTTAGAATGAAGATTTAGACTCTTATGCATGGGGGCTAGAAAAGTTGATCAGTTCCTAAGAATACTCATTTCTCTTGCAAAGGACTCATGTTCAATTCCAAGCACCCACACAGTGGCTCATAACCATCTTAAATTCCAATTCTGGGCTATCAGGTACTCTCTTCTGGCCTCCATGGGCACCATGTATGTACATGGGTACATACACATACATGAAGGAAGACACTCATGCACATAAAACAAAAATAAATATTAAAAAAGAAAAAAAAAACATGTGCTCAAATGATTATACTTTTAGACAGAGTTGCCATGTTTCTGTGGAACCTGGTATTAACTTTTAGGATTAGGAATGTAGCTCAGTGGAAGAGTAGTTATCTACTATGCGTAAGGCCTCGATTCAATGCACAACACAGCACAATGATAAATAAATGTTTTTTTCCTTTGGATGATTACATAGTTTCTAAAGTTCTGTACCAAATCAGAAAGCCATAATATAAAATAGTTCAATGTTTTATATGATTAAAAACAGGAAGTTATATACATCAACAGATAGTATAAATATGACAGAGATTGCTGGCAAAATGTGAGAATAAAGGCTTTCAAGTCACTTGTCTAATTATGATCTATAATCCATATTGTATAAATAGAATGTAACAATCCAATTAAAATGGGAAAATGATTTCTGTGAATTCAATGAATATATGTGAATTGCCAATAAGCACAGGGAAAGATGCTTTATATTGTTATTTATTGGGAAAATGCAAATCAAATCACAATAAGGTACTACTTTAACCAACATGAATGTCTACAATAGTGAAGGAAAAGAAAAAATCAAAAATACTAGCAAGTATGCAAAGATATTGGAATACTCATATATTTCTGAGTATGTACACTAGGACATTTACTGTAGAAAATACATGAATACTTTGCTACCATCTGAGGCAGAAATTCCTCTCCAAATTATAAATTCCTAATTACATATAAGAGAATTGGAAACAACAGCAAATCATGTATAGCAGGCATGATGGTACTCACCTTTAATCCCAGCACTGTGAAGGCACAGGCAGGTGGATTACCATGAGTTCAAGGACAGCCAGGGCTACATAGAAAAATATGCCTCAGAAACAAAACAAAAACAATCAAACAGAAAGTGTATGAAACTATGAACTAATCATTCAAAACAATTCTGACATGGAAGCAATTAAGACCTCCATAAAACGTGCTATGTAGTCAAGGTTGATCTTGAATTCCTAATCTTTCTGTTTCTACCTCTATATAGCTGAGATTAAAGGTGACCAATGTCAATCCTGGTTAAATTATTTTAAACTCTCTGAAAATAAATAACTAAAATTAATAAGATGGGACTAGAGAAATGGCTCAGCAGTTAAGAGTTGTTACTGCTCTTGCAGAAGACCTCTGTTCTTTTCCCAACTCACCTGCTGGCTTACACCCACTCATCATTCCAGTTCTATGGGATTTGATGCCATATTCTGACCTCTGTAGACACCAGGCATACACATGGTGCACAGCCTTACATGTGAAAAAAGCACACACACACAAAAAAAAAAAACATATATATATATATATATATATATATATATATATATATATATATATATAATTAGTAACAAAAACTTTAAAAATTGAGATATTTAGCTTCCAGTACTGGGAATGTGTTACATCTAATTAAGTTGTTGGCCAAAGGGGTCACACAGGAATTCCCAAACAACCCATTTTGTTGCCAAGACTATAGATTGCTCTCCACAAACTAGTGGAATGGCCCCATTGCTGAATACAACATCTATACAATTCACTGAACATGGAGAAATCTAGCTGGTTCCTATATAGAGCCTTCTCTCCTATGTTTTAGTGTCTTTGATATGGAAAGATACTCTGCATTTTACCAAGAGTTAAATATAAATACTACCCCAGCCATAAACCCTTTGAGCTACAATGATGTTCTGACTGCAAAATATCCTATGGCAATAAAGTTTGTGGAGTACATAATCAATAACTGATTTAACTTAAGGTCCATTCCACAAGATTGAACCCATATCCAACGCTGTGTGGGTGATCAAGAACCAGAGACTAGGTAGCCCAGGAACCTAGGGTAAAACCAAGTACTATAGTTCAAACAAACAAGCAAACACGCAATGAAATCACTTCTAATGGCATTTTGCTATATGTATAAGTTAGTGTCTTGTTCAGCTATCAACAGATCATCAGAGAAGCTTCCTCCTGCAGCAGATGGGAACAAATACAGAGACTCATAGCCAGACATTATGCAGAGAGTGAGAGTCCTTAGAACACTCAGCCCTAAAGATGATGTCTCATCAAATCCCTCCCCTCAGAGCTCAGAGAACCCCACAGAAGAGAAGGCAGAAAGATCACTTGGTTGAGTCCAGTGGGAACCAAGCCATGCTGATCTGTGAACAAAAGATCTTTGAACTATGTACTTCCCTGTGTGGGGTTTGTTGACTGTGTGCTCATGAGACTGTACAACATATTCCTTGGCCCTCCATACGTTCTATCCTCAATGTTACCTGTACAAGAAGAGGCTTGTAGAATCGTAGTTCTTGCTATTAAAAGCAACAACATGAAAAACAAAACGACTACTTTTAAAAGAAACCATGTTGCCCTAAACAGTTTTTTCTGTTTCATTTGGAAACATTCATTCTCCTGACATATTTTGATGTCGTGTCTTATAGTTGTACATATTTTTGCTGTGTTCATTGTTGTGAGTCCTGTGAAGACAAAATCATGTATTCCTATCAGCCTATAACAAGAGCCCAGAACAGTACTTGGCATATATATATATATATATATATATATATATATATATATGTATATATTTCACTGAATAGAAAGTTTCAAACAAACAGCTGATCCTCACTGACATATTGATGTCTACAAAGCCTCGCATAGATGAAGAAACTCTAGAGAGAAAAGCTCACTCAACTAATAACAGCCATGGAAGCTCCTGATAAGGATATCCACACATCAAACCCTGCTGGGATATACCATATCAAGACTGCAGAGGATCTGACTTTCAGAAAGTCTCTTCCATCTCCCATGTTCATCCTTTTCCAGCCTACAAACCCCCAAGCCTCTTGTTCCATGTGTGTAGAGTCTCTACTTCTATGGAAAGACTGAGGCCCTTAAGTTGTTTCTGGTAAAAATAATAAATAAATAAATAAATAAATAAATAAATAAATAAATAAATATCAATATATTTGAGAGGAGACATGTTAATAGTTCTTAGAATTCTTAATAAAATTACTGTAATGAAATTGATTATATTAGTTTTTTTTAGAAAATACTGAATGTTTGCCATCCTGTACAATATAAATATTTTTAAAACCCACTACATAAGTATAATACAACATAAAGGTCCTAGAATTGAATATATTGGTGTACCTGTATAATAAAGGGAAAGAAGAAAATGTACCCAAGAAAGAAACCCAGAAGCTATGAAAGAAGTAACAGATAGTGCTAAATATATGATCTTAAGAATATATTACTAAATAATATTTATAGGAAGACAGTGAACAAAATAGACTTGAAAGACCTAGAATAGCATTATAAGTGATTCCAGCTATAGGCAAAGGATGTGAAACAGCAGCATAGAATGTCAAATCCAAATATCTATAAACAAACAAAATGTATTCTAATTCAGTAGCTATCAGGAAACTCTAAGCTCAAGATGCAGAGAGTGACTCTGTACTCTCCCAACATGCAGTACAATAACATGTGTTATATATAATCATACAAGTGTTAATGATGTAGATGTGGACAAAACATGCTTTTCACATATTTATAAAGCTTTTCATATATGTATATGCTGTATGCTGAACACATTCACCCCAAAGTTCATTCACCCTCACCTTTCTTTTCCTCTCCCATTACCCACTTTGTTTTCCTAAAGGGTTTCACTTTTATTTTCAGAGTACAGATTGTTTCAAATGTTTCAAAAGGCAACATATTGTCACCTATGCATAATAAAATGTATATAAATTTTAACAATTTAATCCTATTCTAGATCTCTGTCCCTCAGAAGCAAAGACAAGGCTATACGCCAACACTCAATTATTAGAGAAGTTCTTGAAGTGCAATGGACAAAACACACCAAGTAGCTACTGAAAGGGAAAGACAGAATGCACTTATGGTCAAGCAAAATCTTGGTACCTATGTTATCATTAAAGTAATGAACTACTTTTGGTCATACTTGGTTCTTTAAATAATTTTCTATGATAAATAATTTAGCACAAAAGTAAAGATTGGAAAACATCTGTAGTACAATATTTTTTAAACACAATACCTAGTATTTCATATATGTGCACACTGAGATATGATTATATACACATGAAAAATATGGAAACATGCCCAATTTTATGCATAATTTTTAACGTGATATACTGAGGTAGGGAGAAAGGAACAGAAAGTAAATAGCGGTATGATAAAAGATTAAGGCTACTCTTCTAAAGCATAAATGGTACAAACTATAATCCATTCTCATTCATATACAATTATACATGATTCTTTAAATAAAACTTCCCAACATTATGGTTGTTGGCTTGGTGTTTTTGTGGAACTCCTGACAGTGGAAGTTGTGATGTCTCTGACTCTTTTGCCTATGTTGAGGTCCTTTTCCTCCTACTGGGTTGCCTTGCCCAGCCTTGATGTGAGGATTCATGTCTTGTATTATTATAACATGTTATTTCATGTTCAGGTGAAGTGTCTGAGAGGCCTACTCTTTTATTGTGAGAGACAGAGAAGGGCAAGGCAAGATGAGGGGAGGAGTGGCAGGAGAGGAAGCTGTAGTTGAGATGTGTTGTATGAGAAAAGAATAAAAATACTCCTAAAACTCAAACTATCATCTATACCATAAACTCATGCACCACTTTGTTAAACCCCATGGGTTTTTGGCTTACTTCTTTAAGGCTTAAATTTTTCTCCTCTACTTCTTTTTGTAAACCCCAAATACAAGATATATGAGATGCGACTCTCTTCCCATCTCACACTTGAGTTGATTGTACACATATAGTTCAGCATACACAGAAGTTAAGAGCACTATTATTCATATTTTAGAGATGGGCTTAAAAATACACACTTCTAATGATAGTTATACAATAGCATATCCTAGTCTAACTCCTAAATAGATTCATTTGCAATTTATTGAGAATTCAAAGGCTTAATAGCAAAGATCAAAGAAGTAAAAAGATTATGTGTGCTTACTTTATATAACTGACTGAAACATAAATTCAAGAAAGTAAATAGAATTTGATATGGTCTTATCTCCTCTGAAGGAGGTTGGCCCAACGTGAAAGGGTGATTGCTACATCCAAATAACCCCTATTTGGAACTTCTGTAACTGCAGTCAGGAGAATTGTCTTTCTTTGTCTGTCCTTACTTGGTGATGAAGAGAGGCAAGAGTGGGCATGTTTTATGTCAGGGACAAGGACAAAAATCTCTAGTTAATGGAAAAATACAAACCCCCGATAAGACAGGGAACTAGAACATCTTGCAGTCAGGTTGCCTAGCAACAGGACATTGAGTCAGAGCCCTTGACCTTTTCACCATGTCAACATCCTGCATAAACATCCTACACAAACATCCTGTTAGCTTGCCACCCTATACAGATAACAGCTTCTTGCTCCCCCTACCCTGCAGGAACTATATAAACCCTCCTGGAGAAAAATAAAGTTGCACCTTGATCAGAATCTTGTCTTGGTGTATTCCTTTGTGTCTCCTGTCCCTATCGTTCCATCCTTAGGGTGGTTGAGTTCCCGTTGAAGCCCTGCTGGCCGGGGTAGTTTTCTGTCCATTGACTTCTTGGGCTCCTTAACTTTCTTCTGCACTGGACAATTCCAGTGCCATCTTCCTCCTTCCACCCTGTGAAACCGCATATGCTTGTCTTTTAAGATGAAATTTAAAGTGCAGAATAACAGTTTTGAATACAAAATCACAGCATTTCATTAATCCAACTTGAAAAACATGCTGCAAACTGTAGGTAATCTCTTAATATTTATCATTCATGTCTCGGAAGACTCAACAGCACACTATAAAAATTTTAATATAAGAAATATAACTAGATCATAAAGAAATACTCTACAAATTACCATAATCTTCTATATCATTATTTCATATTTTCACCTATTTTATATAAATCAATGTTCAGAATTTTGTCACAATTCAATATGCAAAAATAAACTTAACTTAAAATACATGTGGCATTTGCACTATCTCCATCATCAGCTGATTAATCTTCCTGGTGTTTTAGGATGTTTATCAAATGGAGAAGAGGCAGAAGGCAGAAAGATTTGATTATTTTCCTACTTCGGGTTTTTTTTTTTTTTTTAAGTCTATTAAACCAAAGCCAATTCCTTTATTGTTCTTTATTTGTCTTCCTGACATTCTGAAAATAGAGTCATTGTTGGACTGTATTATTTTTAACTAACATATATTTTCCTTTCTTATTTTCACCTCTGCTGATTAAAACTTTGACACCTATCTGTCAGACAGCACATTGAAAACTTAGTATAGATCTTTACATTGTTTATAGAACAACCATGTACAGAAAAAGAGACAAGCATTTACTTTTAACAAATATAAATTCACATTAAACATTATTTTAGACTTAAACTCTGATGTCTGTTTGTCTTACTCTATAAAACTACACATAAAATGTGAATTAATAAAATTAAAAGGATGCAAGCTGATTACTGAAAATTCAGAGTTATTAATTGTGCATGTCAACCTAGATTTAACTTAAACAGTCATTTTATTTGAGTCCTTTAAACTACCAATATAATTTTAAAAAAATAATTATGTTTAATCAAATTTAAAGTATACTTAGATATAAATTGAGTCTGATTTCCCACTTAAAACTTTCTAGTGTAGAATCTTCCTTTCCTTTCCTTTGACTTCTGCATCACTCACTATCAGCCTCCTTTAGAAATAGTGTAAAAAATGTCTCATTCATGAATACCTCAGAAACATAGCAAAGTTCTGAATTGTGAATGCTAAGCTACATCACATCCTCTCATGGTGTATTTTGCCTAGCACTGAGAGAAAGTCGTCTTTGTTTTTCTTTGTAGTTTTTTTTTTTTTTTTGTTCTGGCAAAGGACTACAGTTTTTGTTTTATTCCATGTACTTTTCCTACAAATATTCTTTCCCATGTCAAAAGCCACTCTTCTGTTCTATAATTACTCTGTTTCTTTATTATGCCAATGCAATCATCTTGGAATAACACTGCAAGTAGCAATAATATTTCTTCAGGAAGTCTTACATAAAGAAACCAAAAAGTATTGATATGTAGACACACAAACTTTGATATTGCTTTCTTTAAAAAAAAATGACATTCGTAGCAGCCATCTTGCATTTTTTGTAAGATAGACCTTTAATTATACATGTTGGGGGTAATACTGACATCATAAGCCAGATAGGAGCAAGCAGATGGGAAGAGCTGTGTCATACCATTCATCTCAGCTACACTCAAGCCTAGGGATAAAAGGAGTTTTTGTTTGTTTGTTTGTTTGTTTTTAGTCTCATTCTCTTAGCCCTTTAGTTCACTCATGGCATTGATATCATGGCATTCCAATAAACATTCCACTAAACTTCTGCATCTCTGCCTAACGTGGTGTAAGTATTTGAACTTATTAAGCTATGTTATCTGAATGATATTCTCTTAAACAGTACAATGCTTTAAGTCAAGAACAGCTGTTTGCTGCTCTAAGTCTTATTAGATAAGTGAAGTTTATCGGCAAATCTTCAGCATGTGAGTACATTTTAACTTTTAAGTGTGTGTATGTGTGTGTGTGTGTGTGTGTGTGTGTGTGTGTGTGTGTAAGAGAGAGAGAGAAAGAGAGAGTATTTGACCTATGTATATGTTTGTGTGCTATGTGAGGACCTGGTGCTAAGGAAATTCAAAGGATAGCATTGAATACTCTTGAACTGGAGTTATAGATATTTGTGAACTTCCATGTGGGTGCTGAGAATCCAACCTTGGTCTTCTGCAAGAATAGTTGATGCTCTTACAACAGAGCGATTTCCCTGACCCCTAACCCATAACTATTACTAGCTACTTTCCCTTTTAAAAATGCCCATGAGGGAAAAAAATGCCCATGAGGTTATGAGTATATGCTAATTGGAAGTGACATAATGCTTTTTGATCAAAATACTTGACGGTTGAGTTAGAAGTTGATAGAATGTGTCAAAGCTAAAAAGTTTCCCAGCGGTAGTATTAAAATAGTTTCCAGAGACTAAATACATACCCTGCTTTAAGGAGACAATTGTTTCTCTTGAAATCCATGGAAGTATACTTCCTCATCTATAGAACTTTTTGTTGTTGTTATTGTTATCAAGTAAACCCCCAGTGTTCCTCTTCTCTGCTAGTGTTTATTTAAAGAAACTTTGACTTTAATTTTAAAAAATAATTTTCAATGTATCTGATCCTTTCTGTGATTTCTATTCCATTTTGGTACCATCTGTGGTTTCTTATATTGAAAAATCTAGGTCAGCATCAAGCCTCTTGATGCTATTTCTATTTTACTGATTAAGAAATAGAAGACCAAAAGGTTTTAGTGACCTGTTCGAGATGTCACAGGTACTAAGAATCAGAGCTGGGATAGAACTAGTTCCTTATATTCACTTGTGGCGCTTTACGTTAAAATCTTTAGGCAGCATTTCTTCTAGCGCTCACTTTCTGGCAGTCCTTGTGTCAGGGAGTTATGAAATAACAGAATTTCCTTTTTTATTATCAGGCATTTGGCACTCATGGGATTTCAGGGACATTAGTTATAAGCTACATTCTTACTATGGAAAAAGCCATGGCAAACGTCAGAAGTAGATGAAGTGATAGAATCAAAGCTGGGAAAGCGCTTTGAAGGCAAAGGTTATGTGAGCGTAAAGGAAGGCTCTCCTGTCAATGGCAAAAAGGAGACCTTGAAATACAGTTCTGTGGCAAAGCAAAAATCATAAGCTAACCAAAAGTATCTGGATCTTACTGTCCTCCAGCCGCTAAATACATAGAATTACTTAGGAGAAACAGTGAGCTCCTTTCACCTAAGAAATAATGACCAGTTCTCTACAGATCTAACTAAATTGTGATGCAGGATGAGTGAAAACTTTGAACTAAATCTATACCAAAGAAATAAGTATTAAGTAATCGAGCACCTATTGCTTTTGGGGTGGAGCAGTTCCCTCTGTTAAGTTCATCTTAAACACCCCAGGTCATTGTTGTACACTTTTAAGCATGTAAATCCTCCTCCTACAAGGCACCTCCAATTTTAGAGCACTACCACTATGTTTTCTGAACAGCACTTTAGCTTGAAAAAGACACCTAGAAAACAAACTGCAAGAATTAAAACACCAGTGTTTTCAGTGTGCTTCTCGTTGTGGTGTTAATGTCCTGAATGCATTCTCCAAGTGTTTTCATATATTTATTATCCAATCATGTGTTTTCCTTAGAAGACTTCTTTTCAACTATTATATTGATTTTCCTATTTTTCTACCTCATTACTGATTTCTAGAAATTCTTCATAATTTCTGAGTTCTTGTCTGGCATTTTTATGTATTGCAACTATTGCCTCCATTCTGTGTCTTACTATTTCATTCTTTTGAAGGTGCAACTTGGTAAACAGAACTTGTTCAGTTTTTGTCAGCTATATAGATATAGCTACATAAAGATTATATTTATTGACTAGGTAATGTTGGTATTTTAATTTATTTGTTCTCTCAGTTGCACGAGTAAACTCCAATAGCACTCACACGACTATGAGTATATCTAAAGTGACAAAACGATAGTTTCCTTTCTGCACTCAATTGCCCATCTAAGGTGAACCAGACTTGGTAGTGGTAGTGGTGTATGTGTTTGTACAGTAAGGCAATCTGAGGTCAAAAGCACCACAATATGGCCTTGACAATTTGGTTCACCTTGTGCTTTCAGTGTATTCCTTTAAAAATGAAGGTATCCACTTTTCAGAGTATTCATGATGTATCAATACACTAGAAACATCCCTTAGCCCAATAACATTAAGAGATAACATTTATTTAGCCCTTATTATGTACCAAGCACTCTCCATGTAGGAGTAATTTATTCAACCTCTGTATAAATTGCTTTGTTTATCCCTGTGATTAAATACCTGGCAAGAAGCAATATAGTGATAGAAGGATATATTGTGGCTCCATGTTTGAGGAGATACAGCCCATCATTAGAGGAAAGCCATGGCCTTGGGCAGCTCCATGGTGGCAGGAGCATGCAGCAAGTGAATGATACCAACTAGGAAGCAGAGAGAGACATTGACCAGATGTAGGGCTAGGTTGTAATAGAGAAAATCTGCCTGCCAGTGACCTACTTCCTCCAGCTATGATGCACCTCCTAAAAGTTCCACAGCCTCCTAAAAACAGCACCACTAGTTAGGGAGTAGGAGTTAAAACACACAAGTTTATGTGAAACATTTCACTTCTGAACCCAAACACCCTATTGGTAATTAAATGTAATTTTTAGCTGAAGACAACAAATTGAGGGCTAAAGTTACAATTTTGTGACTTAGTAATCTTCCTCCTCAAAAGGGCTCAAAAGATGGTATCCAACATTGTGTACTTATGCAAAGGTATGACACCATGATACATATATTAAGGTATTAATTGCTTTCAACATTATATTGTGCAAATAGATGATATAATTTTATGCATTATATCATGTATATAGTGTGTATTGTGTATTAGCAATCTTTTCTTGACATTATTTTGAAAATACTTGCTGGTATGTCATAGAACAGTTTCCTGTAGTACATTTCTTTGTTTATGGAAATTTAGGTGGTTTCTATATTTTTGCTATTACAAAGTAAAAGTTATCCTTCTACAGGTATCTTCTGTATGTATGCACAAATGTTTCTACAGAGAGGATACTTAATAAAATTTTCTAGGCAAGGGGTTTGCTGTTTAAGCATTTTCTCAAGCAGGACATCCCTGAATAAACACGGGTTTTATAGGTTACCTGAAATTTACATTGTAAGTCTTGATGCGTTTACTTTCCAAGACCAGAATTTGTTGAATCATCTCTGCTTGCTTCTCTCTGCTAGAGCCCAAGCACCTAGCTTTGCGAATAACTTTTTATTTCTTTTACTTATAAGGTACCTTTCTAAAAAATCCGGTAATATATTTAGATAAGAATTTTATGAGCATCCTATTTTCATTCTCCTTTCTTGGAGCCAACCTCAAAATGTCTATCAATTCATTTGTTTTATTGGTAAATTGCATACTCTCAAGTTTCTGCTTTCCACATCTACACAAATGATCTACAGCATTGGTGCAGTGCCGCCTCTGTGTCTGCACATCCTCCCCTTCCTCCACAAGTTAGTTATCAATCATTTGGGCAGCAGCATAAAAATTACCTACCTGCTCAAGAAACAGGGTTGGATACAGAACACTGTAAAGATCCCTGCCGGTTGCATTCAGTCAGGGCTTCTCCTGGAAACATAAGACAAGCATTTGCCAGTTACTCAGTCCAGTTCCTTTAATCTTTTCATCTGCCAGGGAGCCACACAAAGCAATACAACAGAATATGATAGATAGTTTGTTTCCCCATATGTCCATCTTGAATGTATCTGCCACCCAACAAAGTAGTCTCTCTTCTGATTTCATCTCTGCTAAAATAGCTTCCACTGTCCTACTTTTTACCCTTTTATCCATTTGTATTTTATTCAAAATCTTTTCATTCCTCTGTGAAGACATTCCCATTATTGGGAGGCATTTACCTGTGGGAGAAGCTGTATATTTTCAGGACAGTTAGAGGGAAATCACCATTTTTGAAATCACTTTGGAAACATAGGGATTTTCCTGGCCTTCTTTTTGGAGTCCATTTTTAATCCTGAACAGGTGCGTTGTTTCCCCTTACAAAAGATTCATTTTAGTACTAAAGTCTTTCACCAAAGTTGAAAAGCAAAATGCTTGTTTTCGTTGTAATGTTCACAATCTTCAAGAAGAGCAGCCAGACCTATTCATGAAAATTGATAACAGAGAATGACTTCTTGTGCAGACTTGAGCGTAAGTATAGTAACTTTTCTAAAGCTGTCACCTTTTATGCCTAATCAAAATTTTTCTGGGTCACCTTAGATACCCAATAAAACTGAAGTCTGATGCTGGAAGCCCTGAATTGCTGGTAAGCAATTTTGGTATATCTTGGGATTTCTATCTTTTTCCCCTTAAACTTGGATGTGGTAATCAGATTAAGCATTCTTGGTATGTTCATGTTGGGGGATGCAGACACTGAATATCTTTCTCACTAATCCCTCTTTTCCCTGTCTCAACCACCTTGCTCTAAGAGAAAAGCATATGCATGTGGCACTGAGTTACTTAACCACACACACAGAATCCCTTACTTAATATCTCATCTCTTTTCTTGAGGCAAGGGTATGAAAATGTGCACAACTCCAGGTGAGAGTAAAACCACAAGTTCCTACAAACGTATCTACCTTAACCATTGGAGCTAGACTCCATGTGTTTGTTTTTTCTCAAAAAGATCCTTTTTGGAGAGAAAGGAAAGTAATTTTAGAATTACAGAAAAAAATATGACTGTAGCACAAAGAATTTATACATATTCTATACTGAGGTTACATCTTTACTAGAAATTTACATCAAAATGGTACATTGATCCAAATTACTAACATTAATGTACTCTTATTAACTAAACTGAATGCATTCCTTCTTTCTTTTTTAACTTCATTTGTGTGAGTGTGTGCCTGTGTGTCTGTGTGTTTATTTGTATGTGTGTCTGTATACCACAAGCACTCAACATCCTCAGAGTGGCCAAAAGATGACATTGGATTTCCTGAGACTAGAGTTGCAAACAGATGAGAGGCACTGTGTGGGGAGCTAGGAAGTACAAGAGTCTGATCTTAGATTCCTCATTCTTAATATTCTGATCATTTAACTACTTTGTCAAAGTATAATTGAAAGAAGATAGTTTGGGGGAGGAAAGATTTAAGTAGAGACAGTAAAACAACAAAGATTTCAGTACAGCCTCGTTAAGCTAGGAAGAGATGGAAGGTTGAGACTTCTTTGTATACCCCAAAACATGAAAAAGGCAGAAAGAAAAGAATGGGCATAGCAGAGGTATGTATATATTTTCTGGTACATTCATACACAAAAAAAGCTGAATTTTAAACACTTACTCCCATTATAAACCATATATCTATTAAATATGTAGCTTTGCTCCATACTAAATAAAAACATAAGATAAATATAGGGGGACCTTTAAGATGCTTTCATAGGCTAGGGCAAGCCACATGCCAGTGTTATTTGTTGTCATTTTGAGAGAGAGAGAGATCCACTATGTAACACTGCCTGGCCTTGAATGCATAGTTATCCTTCTGGTGCAACTTCACAAGTGCTAGGATGACAGGCATGAGCTTCTAATAGTAATTCTTGTTAAATTGATATGAAGTCATGGTATAAATTATGTTCTAAATCCTAATGATCTAGCTTTGTTATATAACATCTTATTAAAATCAGAAATAGCATTTTAGTAATATCTTTCAGGTTTTGAAAGGTTCATATTGGTAGTATACATATTGATATTGATCATATCCATACAACTACCTCCCTGCAATTTCCTCTAGGGCACCTCACCTCAAATCAATCCCATTCCAGTTTTATGTCCTCTTTTTATTGTTTATTTATTTTTATTAATCTCCTGGGCTCAATTAGTGTTGTCCATATGCACATAGGCATCTGCTCATCTACTTGGGCATGATCAAACTACTAGCAACCACTCCCTTAAAGGAGAGTGACTCTCCCTCACTCAGTAGCTATCAAATACAAATACCTCCTCCTCTGACAAGGGTGGAATTTCAGGGTTTCCTCCTGCATTCCATGCTGGAATATTGACTGGCTTCATCTAGTGCAGATAACCACAGATGCTGTGAGTTGATGCTTGAAACAACCATATCATGTCAGGAAGTAATCAAGAATGCCATCATTTTGTTGGCCACTTTCAACAAAGAAACCAATAGCAGGAATCTCAAGAGAATACACAAACTTGATTGGTAGGATCTTCAGAAGGAAGAAAGGTGGCTTAAGCTGCTTCTAACATCTTTAATATAGAGTTTTATCTTTTTGAGCTTTGACATCTTTCAGCTTTTGTTCACTTGATGTTATTTTGTCCATTGAAAGGATATTAGTTAGCTTGTTTTTATTTTTGTGAATTTAGCCAGTATTTGCTTGACTGTAATTTCTATCCTTCGTTTTCATAGCTCTAAAGCAACCTTTTCTAGAAAATAGTCTAAGTGAGCCTCCTTTTTACTTGTGATAGACTAATAAAAATCGAAAACTAGCTATTAGCTCTTACACACAAAGCTTTCTATTTTCAGGGCTAAAATATTCTAATTCTGGTGTATAAGTCAATCCTTGAGCCATTTTACAACAAATCACAGCTATCAATTTTGGCGAAATTAAAATCTCATTTTTCTTATGAATGAACACATTTCTCCTTTTGTTGAGAGGCAGTATGCATAGTACTTATTAGTGGAAGCTGAGGAATCAGAAAGAACTGTTTGCAAATCTTTTTATGAGGCTCTTGCTCTAGCCTTTTCCAGTATCTTATGTTCTCCACAGAAAGAATTCAGATGAGACAGACAGAATGAGAGGAGACAGAGTTTATTACAGTGCCAAGTGCAGTTCTCTTAAGGCATGAGAATAAGTGATAGCCAAAAGGGTGGTTGGAAAGGAAAATTTTCCCATAGAGTGAGAATGATCCATGGCAAGTGACTATTGTGCCAACCTACATGATTAGGTAGGTTGTATTTCATTTTACAAGTTCTCTGGAACAAATGTCTATCTTTCCTGTGGGTGGTGAGTGTCACCTTTTCTGTCCAGGTGCTTAGAGGAGGAGACAATGGTGTAATCTTCCTGGCAGTTTGAAAAGTTGTATCTCCAGCCAAGGTCTGGCATCTGATTCAGTTTCCATTCTCTTGACCAAAGTCACTTCACAGAATATGTTATAGAAAAATAAATAACTTTTAACCCCCCAAACAAAAAAAAGCCATGCTTTCCTAAGATCCATTTCTTAATGGACCTCCATAGTACTCTACCATTTCCACCCTCCTTTCATATGATATTTTAAATCTTAAAGATGGTGGGATTTCGTTTTTTGTCTTTTCATGTGGTTTTTAAATTCTGAGGTGAAAGTATTACCATGCTTTCCCAATCTTTAAAGACACTGTATAAACATAGGAGGCAGGGTCCAGAGTTGTTTATGAGGGAAAGGTCCATTCTCAATTACCTGCTAATTTCTAACTAGCTACCTAAGACTGGTCCTAATTCATCTGGAAAATGTATATTGTAGGCAGAGTTTTCCTGTCCAACCACCAGCTCCAAATCAGCACAGAGGTTTGGTATTGATAAATATTCGACTCATAGCTCAGACTTGTTACTAACTAGCACTTACAACTTAACCTATTTCTATTAATCTATGTGCTGCCCTGAAGCTTGTGGCTTTTTTTTAATCTCTGTCCTATTTTGTGTGTCTGACTCCTTCTGCATCTGGCTGGCAACTCCTCTGACTCTGCCCTTCTTCCCATCATTCTGCTAGTCTGGCTCTCCTGCCTAACAACTTGTTATTGGCCAGTCAGGTTTTTTTTTTTTTCTTTTAATTAAACCAATCACAGTGACAAATCTTCAGTATACAAAGGGATCACTCAACAGCAGTATATAATGATAGTGTTTATCTGGGTATGTTGGTAAAAGAGTAAAATATTGAACACATCCCTTAGCATGCTTGCCTGATGCCTGTGGCCTCCTCACTCTTTTTCTGAACCTCCCATCCCCATTCAGGTGTTTGCTAAATTCTAAGGCTGAGCCTGCCTGCCTTCTTGGGCACTAACTCAAACCAAGGCAAGGCTTTCTTTTTTTCTTCAAATCCAGCTCCTTCCTCCCAGTAGCTGCTAAGACTTAGAGCTTGTCTCTCTTGTTTTCTCTAAAATTTTAATAAAACATGCTTTCATTTGAAGTCTGTTTTTAAATTTATTTTATGAGCAAGATTAACAAGTGCCAAAAGGGAACTTCATTTCCTGGTGACACAAGTACCTCAGATTCTAGAAATGGCAGAACTTTGTGAGATGGACCACCTTTTTCCTAGAAGATAAGTCCAATTATCCATGAGGGCAAGGCTGCACCCTGAAAAGAATTGATCATCTCCTGAAAATCACCTGAGACAATTTGTCTTGGAGAAACTGAAGTTTCTTTCTGTGTTCTTAGTCTCATTACTAACATAATTCAGAAATGACCACAGAATGAAGCCTTTGGCATTAGTTCAATAAGTTGTTTACTGAAATCACAACGTAAAAGTATACTGTGAAGGGCCCCAAAATGGCTTGACAACACAGCAGCCATGACATGCTTAGGGGCCTAGACACAGCTTCTGTGACAGGCTTACTGACAACCAACACCCAGATCCAGGAAAAGCCTTAAGCTGATACCACCCAGGAATCCACCCAAGGGTGAGGAAGTACCTGACATCCAAAACATTCCAACCATTAGATAAGGTGGCTAAATGCCCTTGAGTATAGCACACACCTATTTTTTGTTTTACAGATACCCCTAGACAATTGTCAGCCAATCAGGATCCTGAACCCTGGAAATCCCCTCACCCAACCTCTGCTATGATAAAAACTCTGCCCCACCTGAGTTCAGGGCTCTCTGCTCTCACCGCTGTATCAGACAGACAGAGGGACCAAGCTCCAGAGCTTGAAATAAAGGTTCTTTGCTTTTACATGCAGGATTCTGTCTCCGTGGTGGTCTTTTGGGGGTCCCCATCATCTGGGCATAACAATAGCTGTTCTAGTATGAGAAAATAAATCTCAGGCACATTTGCACTGTTAAATTTGTCTTCTGTGGGTATTGTGCAGTGGCATTTTTTCTGTAAAGACAGTTTTGTTTTTAAGGAAGAACAACACTCAGGCAGTTGAAGGAGAGAATTTCGGAAGATGTAAGGGTGGAAAAAAGAACATCCTTCCCCAACTTCCATTTTGTGCTCATTGATAACATGAAAATATTGGCTGTCTTATCAAAAAGGCACACTGGAGAAATAGAATAGTAGACATGGTCAAGTCAATTTTGACTGTCAACCCAAGAAAATCAGTACAACACTAATCAATGTCATTAATGGCAATCTGTCCTGGGAATTGAGCAGTGTGCTAAATATTCAGGAAAAGCTATTGGACAGATATCAAGTATCAAACCCTTGTTATATGTAGTCTAGGCCTAGCAATCCCAGTGATAATGCACAATGGAATCCCCAGGTTCTAGTTAGTATCTGCTAAGTGTTTTTGAATGTGTGAGCTTCATTGAGGTGCTAATTGTAGCTGTTTGTCATCCTTGGCTATAAAACTATAAAATTTGAGGAAGATATATTCACATGATAATTACCATTCAGTCCTTCAAAAGAAAAATCCCTGAAGCAATTTACCTATTCCTACTAAGCAGAGTTTGACAAGCTAGTTTTTCCATGAATTTATTGAAAGTCTATGATCTTGGCAATGTTTCCTAATCAGTACTTCATGACAATTTGAGCCATTGTCAAAACACTGTGTGTGTTGAAATATCCTGAGTTTCCTTACCCCAGGCAATTGCTTTTTTGCCAAAATTCTAGTTTCTGAAGTCACTGCTTTCAGCTTCTGTCTGCAACTGAGAGATAAAAGCCAACTAATTCCTTTGAGGAACATAAACAACTGAATAGGGCAATCAAGATTAAGTAGGAGACCTTCAGTAGCTGCTCTGGACTGAATTCTAAAACTCTTTGCAAGGACTTAGTGCTAGTGAGGAATGCAAATGTTAAATAAAATCCTCATTCAAAAAAACAAAACAAAAAAATAAAACCTCTTTGCTGCGTATAGCAAAAGTACTCAAATTTTGAAGTTGTAGAATTTATTCCTAGAACGTCTGATAATGCTTATGGAGATGTGAGAAGAAAGTGGATAGACATTTAAGCTTTCATCTTCATATATCCAGAAAATACAAAACATTTTCACTACTATAAGACATTCTGTAACAAAATATTCATGGATGTACTGAGTTCTGAAAATGGAGTAGGGAAATACTCCACTCACAATGATTTGATTGAATGTGGGGATGTGTTAACACAGAAATTTAATCAGTTCACTTAACCTCTGTGATGTTCTTATCCCCAGTATTCACATTTTTAAAGAAAATAACTAAATCAAATTTTATAAATTCTCACTATTAACTATATTGTGCAGCATTGTTTAGTAGACTAATATTTTTACTAAAAACAAGAGTGTTTTCCACTTTAAATTAAGCATGGTTGTTAGAGACTAGCTCACACTAAGAATGCTCGTGTAGCCATATAGGGCTTCAGACAAACTATAAATAGACTCTTTCTATTGTCTATGCCATATTTCTAAGTTTAGTTATTGTACAATAGATTCTATTCCAGCTTACTCATTATGAAGAGAATATTGTGCCAGAGAGTTCTTTTCTTCTAGCTGTCTGACAGCATTAAGAATGGCTTTCTAAATGTGATTTGAGGAAATAATTCATCTTACAACAATAAATGTTCTTTCAGACAAAATGAAATGAAGAACTAAACATGAATTAAATGAATTGGAGACAACCAGTCCTAATTTAGATAGTTTAAGGTTCCCAAATCACCTTAATTATTCAAACTATCTGTCTTTACTACAGCCGACTCAAGTTAATTACTAAATAGCTTCTTCTCTTCTCCTTCCTTCCTTCCTTCCTTCCTTCCTTCCTTCCTTCCTTCCTTCCTTCCTTCCTTCCTTTCTTCCTTCCTACCTTCCTCCCTCTCTCCCTACCTCCCACCCCCACCCCTCCCTCTTTCTTTCTCTTTTCTTTCTCTTTTTCTTTCTTTCTTTTTCTTTCTTTCTTTCTTTCTTTCTTTCTTTCTTTCTTTCTTTCTTTCTTTCTTTCTTTCTTTCTTTCCTTCCTTCCTTCTTTCTTTCTTCTTTCCTTCTTTCCTTCTTTCTTTCTTTCCTTCTTTGCTTCCTTCCTTCCTTCTTTCTTTTTTCTTTCTTTCTCTCTTTCTTTCTTTCTTTCTTTCTTTCTCTCTTTCTTTCTTTCTTTGTTATTTAGCTCAATAGAAAAGGATCTCAAAGACCTTTGATAAATCTAGCACTGGTTAATGGTAAAACATAGAAAAGGGATGTTTTTACACTATCATTCATATACCAAATATATGTTTGACATCACTTTCATAAGTCATATTACACCATTTTTGAGGGAGTTTTTTAACAAGATAAATGCATCAAGATGTAAGAGTTCTAAGTAACTAAGAAGGCCTCTTAAGAGGAACCCTCAGCTTGGTATGGTATATGAGAAGGAGAGACATGTGGACCTGGAATTTGAGTTCATTCTGTGCTATGTAGCATCTGAGGGCACACTGGGATACGTGGGACCATGTTAAAAAACAAAAAACAAAAACAACCCCCCCCCAAAATAAAAACCAACAAAAAAAACAAAGCCCAGATATCTCCACTGTTTTATATAATAATTTAAATCTTAAGGAGAACAAAGAGGTAGAGTCCAAAGGAAAGGTCTTTTTTCAATATTCTTCAACCCTGAAAATATCAGTCTAGTCACATAACAATCTCACTGGTTCATATAAAGGCACAAGAAGAAGATAGAATAAATGGGTTTTTCTGTATTTACAAACAATGAAACCCAATTGGTTCTCAGGAGAGTGCAGGGAATCAAACTCTGATTCTCTGAAAGAGCAAAACATGCTCTTAGCTATCTTAGCCATCTCTCCAGTCCTTTATACAGACTATGGAACCTTTATGTTCCTATGTACAGGATATTTATTAATTAAAGGCAATATTTATAAGGAGTGGCTTTGTTCAATAGCATCCCTATGAGCATTATCTCCTCTATTAAGAATAAAAATAGGCAAACTAAGGCTTAGTGAAAAGAAAGAACTTTAATCAAAGTCATATAATTACTGAATGACAGAATCATATTTTACATGGTGGTCATCTCTTTCCATAGCTTGCATACTTTACTTTTTATAGTATAATTCCTTCTAACATAACAGGAAAAACTTTAATTAGTTATCATTATAAGCATTTCCTATTCATCACACTAGCTTAGAGAACATCCAGGCCCTTGTTTATTAAATACCTTTTTCATCTCTATTTTCTTTCAATTTTCCATTTTAAATAATTTCTTCTAAATCTTGAAGTACATACTCAGTGTTTTGACTTATTTTCAATTTGTTCAGCTAAAGTCTATAAATTTCTGTTGCTTCACTTTAAAAACAATAGCTTGTTAGTGTCTTTTCTAATTGTGGAGCAGTATCTTCTTTTTCATAGCTCTTTTATTATTTATTTTGCTTATTTATGCATCTATATGTTTCTGTGTTGTCAAGTTTGTATGGGGGGGCTGAAATCCACTTTGGGCATTGCTTTATAGACATTTTGTATCCTCAATTATACCTCAAACATTTCAGTAATGTTCAAATAATTTCCAACAGAATGTTAGAAATATATGTTAATGATATACTGTTACTTATTTATGGATTCACAAACAACTTATTTGTAATATTACTTTGTTTCTGATTGCTAAAGTGTTATTTTTTTTACAAGATGGCAATAAATCTTCGTTGTACTGGTGCATTAGAAGCCAGAGCTCCACATTTGGCTTTCTTGTTTATATTGTACACATGCCGGGAACACATATAGCTTATATGTGCTACTTTTCTGTTCATTGTCAAGAGAAGTCCTGTCATTTATAGATTTTGTATATACATGGTTGTTCTTATCGTAGTGATTACTTTCATACAGCTGATTTCAAATACTATTACAAGCTGCAGGAACATAGTAAGAATTCAGCTGAATACATTAAAGCTAGACCAGGAAAAATCAAGGCATTCTTCCAGAGAAACCCAAGTCTCAAGGAGTTTTTGCTGTTATTCAGCTTTATTAATGCATCAGCTGTCTTTTGCTCTGAAGTTCACATGTGCTCATAATTTCCCCAAGAACTTTTTAACAGTGTATTTTACCTAGCATCCTAGAACAAAATGACAGACAAACTGCTGTCTCCTGGATTAAGGTAAACTTCCTTAGGGATACACTGCCTGTCTCCTAGGCATAGCTTTGTTTCTTGAGCAAATGAAGCTCAGACTCTCCTTTCTCTCACAGCCCAAATGGCATTCCAGAACAATTCACTCAGAACAAAAGTTTTTTTTTTTTTTTTTTTTTTTTTTTTTGCATACCAGCTTCAATGTAGGTTTGAGACAGGTTTCCTAGCTCTGAGCAAAGTTACCCCACCCTGCCAGTATATGGCTGCATAGGAAAATAGACGCAGTTTTATTTTAGTGACTTATAGACTCATTTGCCTAACCATCTGTAAGATTGTAGTTTGAGTACATTTATGATAGACTTGTAATGTTTCACCTAACCATTTATAAGAATATATCTGGAGCACATAAATTCACTTTCTGACTTATTCTAGGCCTTATCTGACCCTATCTCTGGTATTCCCTCCCCTTTTGGTTTGCAAATGAAGCTGGCTATCACAGACCTTGGAAACTTTTCATTGGATTATAAGGTCAGGCTGCTGGTTGGGAGAGACAATTTCTGGGAGAGCAATGGGATGGAACCTTGATGGAGAAGAACCAGGATGAAGATGAGGATCGAAACAGAAAAGAGAGTTATGAGAGGACAGGAGGAGAAGGGAAAGAAAGGAGCTAAGTATAAGAATAGAATTGAAGCCAGGTGGCAGTGGCATACACCTTTAATCCCAGCACTCGGAGGCAGAGCCAGGAGGATCTCTGTGAGGTCGAGGCCTGTGGTGGTATTGTGTTCCGAAAATATTGTGCACCCTAATAAACTTATCTGGGGGTCAGAGACAGAACAGCCACTAGATACAAAGGCTAGAAAATGGTGGCACTCACACATTTAATCCTAGCACTCCAGAGGTAGAAATCCCTCTGGATATCTATGAGTTCAAGGCCACATTGGAACCGGCCAGGCCTGGTGACACATGCCTTTAATCCCAGAAAGTGAGCCTTTAATCCTAGGGAGTGAAGGTAGAAAGCAGAAAGGTATATAAGGCATGAGGACCAGAAACTAGAAGCATTTGGCTGGTTAAGCTTTTAGGTTTTTGAGCAGCACAGTTCAGCTGAGAGCCATTTGGATATGAGGATACAGAGGCTGCCAGTCTGAGGAAACAAGACCAGCTGAGAAGTTGGCCAGGTGAGGTTAGCTGTGGATTGTTCTCTCTCTTTGACCATCCAGCATTTCACCCCAATAACTGGCCCCGGGTATGATTTTATTAATGAGACTCTCTAAGATTCCTGCTACAGAGGCCAGCCTGGTCTACAGAGCAAGACATAGGACAGGCACCAAAACTACACAGAGAAATTTTGTCTCGAAAAAAAATACAACAACAACAAACAAACAAACAACAACAACAAAAAAAAAAACAGAATAGAATTGAATTGAAGCTGTGTAGAAAGAATTTAATCTCAGAGAAATAAAATGGATAGACGAAAGAGCATGGTATACTCATGATATTACTGGTGTCTCTTCTGGGTCCCTAGAAGGAAAGTGAAAGGCCAGCCCTCAATAATTTCTGAAAAAGTAATTATCTTCAAGGTTATTGATTCACAGGAGAGTAGCACCCAGTTTCCCTTGCTCTTATATTGCCAGATTCACATGTCTTAAAAATGTATTTCCTCAATCACTTCTGCTTGCATATGTAAAAACACAGACTAGCTTCCTTAATGATTGGAACAACAAAAAAAACATGGATTAAATGGACATTGAAGAGTGGTAAAATGGCTCCATGGTTAAAGGTACTTGCTGGCAAAACTGACAACTTGAGTTATATCCCTGGGTCTTAAATGATGGAGACAACAGAATCCAGAATGTTGTCATCTGACATCCACACATTTGATACAGTACATATCCCATATCCCATACATATAAACACACAGATGCAGGCAAAGAAATAAATATAAAAATAAATAAATAAATAAGTAAACATTTTTGAAAAGGGTCTTGAATTGCTTACAAAATGGATGAAAATACAGAAGATTCAAAACTAAGAAGGGGGTAAGGAGGGATGACTGCAATCACAATAATTTGATATGTATGAAATCATAAAGAGTAAATTAAGCAATAATATTATTTTAGAAAGCTAAAACAATGCTACCAGAATAGCCTGGATAGATCCACAACCATCTGCAGGCCAATGATACATATCCCAGTGTCACAGAAGAACCTAGGGTGGCCTTATGTCCCTGTCATTAGGTAGCATTTCATCTTTCTGAGGTTTTTGATGGAGATGAAGACTAGATAGTTATAGTTTTCCTTAGTAATAATAGAAGGTAAATTAAATATAAAACTTTAAACTCACAAAGATAAGATAGATAATAGAATATTTTCTCTAAGTTTGCCAAATAAAATAGACTGTATATTGTAATTATAATTCTGAATTTATAATTGTTTCTGTTGTATATAATTTTACTCTTAAAGTTAAAATCTTCCTTTTTAATTAGACAAAAAAGGGGAAATGCTGTGGAATAATCCTTTTGTACACTGTGAAGATTTGTTACTTGGGTTGGTTTAATAAAAAGCTGATTGGTCGTTAGCCAGGCAGGAATTATAGGCAGGACAACCAAACGAGGAGAATGATGGAAAGAAGAAAGGGAGAGTCAGAGAAGACACTAGCCAGCTGCTGAGGAAGCAAGTGAGAAAATTCTCATGTGGAAAATGAGGTAACAATCCCTAAGCCACATGGGAAAGCATAGATAAGAAATACCAGTTAATCTAAATGTAGGAGTTAGCTAGTAGCATGCCCGAGCTATTGGTCAAGCATTTATAATTAGTATTAATCGCCCATGTGTTTATTTGAGAGTTGCTGACAGGACAGATACTTCTACCTAAAACCATCATGAAGACAGTCTTTGCTCTGGCAAGAACTTTAGGTGACCACTTCTTCCTTGACTATTTTCTAAACTCTCCGTAGCTATTTTTAGTGCTATAGTAATTATCTTTCTAGGATGTGTGCATATAAATGACTCATAGCATCAGGTGCTTCTTGGCTTCTAGGGAATAAGGAATGAAAGAAGTTTCCTGTGTCACCTTCTAAAGTGTAAGAATGACAACCAATCAACAACACATACAGTAAAGAATTTTTGCCTCCCAAATAAGTAGATTTGAATGCTAAGAAGCTATGCAAATTGCAAGTATTCATTAAAGTGATATTAAAGAGATTTTCCCCTTAAGTAAGTTCATTTATGAAATGACTGCTGAGTTTTGTGGTGGTATTGTGTTCCCCAAAATATTGTGTACTCTAATAAATTTATCTGGGGTCAGAGAACAGACAGCCACTAGACACATAGGCTAGAAAATGATGGCACTCACACCTTTAATCCTAGCATTCCAGAGATAGAAATCCCTCTGGATCTCTGTGAGTTCAAGGCCACATTGGAAATAGCCAAGCATGGTGACACACGCCTTTAATCCCAGAAAGCCAGCCTTTAATCCCAGGGAGTGGTGGTAGAAAGCAGAAAGATATATAAGGCGTGAGGACCAGAAACTAGAGGCATTTGACTGGTTAAGCATGTGGCTAGTTCAGTTCAGCTGAGATTCATTCCGGATGAGGACTCAGAGGCCTCCAGTCTGAGGAGACAAGACCAGCTGAGGATCCAGCGAGGTGAGATAGCTGTGGCTTGTTCTGTCTCTCTGATCTACCAGCATGGACCCCAATAACTCGCCTCAGGTTTGATTTTATTAATAAGAACTTTTAAAATTCCTGAAACAGAGTTTCTTAGATTAGTTTTCTTTTACTGTTACATACTCTGAAATAGATTTGAAATCTTTGGTATGTGTCATAGTCACTGTTCCACTACTGTGAGGAGATTCCATGACCAAGGCAACTTATAGAAGAAAGTACTTACTTGAGGCTTGCTTATACTATTAGAGGATGAGTCCATGATCATCATGGAGGGAGAGTTTTGTCAGGCAGAGTGTGGTATTGGAACAGTGAGAACTCACATCATGAATAACAGGTAGGAGGGAGAGAGAGAGAGAGAGAGAGAGAGAGAGAGAGAGAGAGAGAGAGAAGAGAGAGAGAGAGAGAGAGAGAGAGAAGAGAGAGAGAGAAAAAAAAAAAAAAAAAAAAAAAAAAAAAAAAAAAAAAAAGAAGAAGAGAGAGAGAGAGAGAGAGAGAGAGAGCCATGTGAGAGTGAGCCTTCACATCATGAATAACAGGTAGGAGGAGAGAGAGAGAGAGAGAGAGAGAGAGAGAGAGAGAGAGAGAGAGAGAGAGAGCCATGTGAGAGTGAGCCTTACCTGGGCTTTTGAAACCTCAGTTCCACCCCAGTGACACACCTCCTCCAACAAAATCACATTCCCTAATCCTTCACAGATAGTCTACCAACTAGAGACCAAACATTTAAGCCTATGGGGGGGGGTGTGGATTCTCATTTAAACCATGACAACATGTCAGTTTTATCCTTATCTAAGTTCCTGACTTGACAGTGTTATCCCATTTTCTTACTGTTTTTCAGGTTTTCACATGCATTCCAGTTCTTCAAAATGTTTACGTGAATCATATTAATACAATTGAAAAACAATCAACTACATGGGTACCAATGTTTAGTGTCTACATGAGGGGTCGAAATTTGAGAAAGTTTATTATAAATATGAGACCTTATCTAGAATGGCCTTTCTAGGTAATTCTCTGACTACTTCCTACCTCTCCCAGTGCCACCTATAACAAAGTACTTTCTTTATGTTGCTTATGCCAGTTGTTGACAGAATCGTCCAAACATGGATTGTCAATTCTTTAGTCTTAGGAAAAAATCAAATCAATGTTAAGTAGTTGGTAAGCCTTAGATTTCCATATAACAAGCACATTTCTATTTGTCCCTGTATCACACTATCCCATTTGAAATGTGTAGTACTTTTCATTATAACTTTAAAATAAATTACACTTTAAGTATGTCAATTAAACCACTTTGCAGTTCTTAATGACTTGAAGAACTGGTGAAGCTTTATTTTCAGAGTCTTGGCATTGCTAAATAAGGTGGCTTCATTTTATACAAGTAATAAATTGACAAAAATATTGGTTAATTAACATTGGTTAATTGAATCATTATGGTAGCAAACACTTGCATAAACCTCAAGAAGAATTAAATGAGAAAATGAAGCTGGGATGTGCATTGTAAATTCTTCCTAATAATGGGTGATGGGTGCAGTAATGTTTTTTCACTGTCCACCTGACTCATCATGGAGTTTTCAAATCAACATTGTTTTCTAACATTATCACATTAATGCTAAACTTTCCATTAATATTATATAGTAATGACAGACAAGATTAGACACATTAACACACGTGATTTTCTTTTTAAAACTCCCTTTTATTTTCATGAAAATATAGACATCTGGTTCCAGATATATGTGTGTGTGTGTGTGTGTTTATCAATGTGTTCCGTAAATTTAATCTGATCATGGATATTGAAAAGTAATAAACTTCTTTTTGTTTGATCAACCTTATTCTTTGAATGAAATATATGTGATGACAGTCATTGAAAAATGAAGAGACAAGGCAGGATATTTACTAAGTAGTATTATTGGAGTGTACTGGGTCTTCCAGTGAGTATACTACCTTGTATACATAAATTTTCTCCTTGAACACAGTATGAAAGCAAAATACACAGTCTTCCTGAGATATACACATTATGGACTGTCAGAAATTTTTACATTCCACATGTTCACTCTTGCCACCAATGCTGTACTTTTCTTCTACAAGTGACCGTTCATTATTAGTTTTGACCTAGACTTAATCCCAGTCACCTTAACATGATAAAGTCTTTTATGCAACTGATATGATGCATATCCAAGTGTTTCCCAATCTGCTACAAGCAACCACATACTGGTCATACAGAGAAGTCTTGTATAATATTAATAGGACCAGTCTTAATATTATACTTCCCAGGGGCTCAGGAGAGAAAAATACAAATGGCGAGAATTATTTTTGGGAAATGAATCTAAGTACACCAAGCTCTTTGTCTGTCTACTTTATTCCTCTGGGATAAAATCCTATCTACACAGCTTCAGTTCTGTTGTCATGTCTAGCTCTTTTTTTGCCTGATTTCTCTCTATATTTATCTACTGTTCCCTCTAAGTTTTATCTTAATTTCCTCATCTTAATTCTGTCTCATCTTGGTCCATCTCATCTCATTCTTACCCAGCTAGTACTTCCCCATCTGGTTCTTCCTAATCTTCCATCTTGTCCACATGTCCTCTCTGAAGAAAATTCTCCATATCCCTCTCAGTGCTCTGTCCTCAAGCTCTCCATTCCTCTCTTTCTCTCTGTCTCCTTATACCTCTAAGTTCTATCTCTGTTCTCTGCAAATAAAACTGCCTTTTTATCCCTTTGACGCTTATCTCTCCAAGCTATCTCTGTTCCCATCATTTCTGGCGAGTGTGCTCTTATGCTAGGCAACTTGGCTAGGTAACTTTCATCACAGCTAGATGTACCTGTAAGTTGGAACACTTTAGTTCTGAGTTAATTGTTAAGGATGGATCTAAAGCTAGAGACAAGACTTTGGAAAGGAGAAAGTTAAGCTTAATTGGCATATCCACCAGGCCTTCTCAAATAAATAGTCTGGATGCTTAAGTCTGTTCTTAGAGAGTACAGAGGTATCTCTGATAAGGTACTTTCCTCCATCTGGGGATGGACCTGGCCGGATGCTGCCAATGATGATAATTACAGGGAGGCTTGAATTGGGTTCTGGCTGTGCATAGCTATCAGCGCAGAAGGTTATCTAAATATTCCTAGAAGCGGTTATATAAGGAGTTAAAGGTCTATAAGTAGGATTGTATAAGAAAGGAGGGTCTTACCCTAAAAAGCACTAGAAATAAAGCTATCTGCCTAACCTAGGAGACAGGTGTTGTTTTGTTTGGCCTTGGATGCTGGATAGATATTTTTAGATAAATACAGTGTTAGGAGTTCTTGGAAGCACACATAGAATTATAAGAAAATCATTGTAGAAACCAGCTAATGTATATACAAAAGCTAAAATATCACCAAGACTTCTTAAGCCATGGCTTGACCTTTGGAGAAGTCCTTGACTTTTTCAAGTAGTAGCCTTTCTGATAGTAGCTGAATTCCATTATGTTTTCCTGCAGCTTGCAGCAGAGAAGGACTTCATATCAATCTATATGTATCCAAACAGATGTATTCACATTTACTATGCATGCATATTTCTTCTTTCCAGTGTGTATATACATGCACACTCAACAGGATGGAAATCCTGCCTGGCACTTGAAAATTAGCCATTCTTCTTAGGGCTAATGAGGTCATGAAACTTAGAAAAGAATCTACTACCACCAATTTTGCTAGATCAGCATAATTCCTTACTGCACTGTAAATCCTATCCTTATAATCATAGACAGGTGTTGCTATCACCACTCATCAAATAAAGTTCTTATAGCAAATGGAGTTCATCACAGAAATCTACAACTGGACACAATACAGAGATCAACCTATCTTGGGGAGATCATGACCAATGAATACATTTCCAACACAGCTCCTGATCACTTGCTCACTGACCACCACAAAAAAGGGAGAAAAAAGACTCCAAGAGTCTGAATACCAAAAAGTCTTCTGGGGAAATGTCTTTTCTTGAAATAGCTATATAAACAAAACTGGAACAGTAGCAATATTATGGACATGGAATTTCCATGGACATGACAAGGGTCAATTTTTGTGGGGTCACACCCCTAAATAAAGAATGATAGACAGTTATTGACTGCTAGCAGAAGGAGAATTAGTCACTTCCATGAATGAGGCCACTACTGGTTGTGCAGTAGGGAGTAGTCAGCCTTGAAGGCATATAAACATAGCAAAAAGAGACTTAACATGTTGTATTTATCTATAATTGTGTATATAGATACATACACCTATGAATTATATAACAAACAATCAAGGTAAAAGAAGCTATTCAAGAGACTAGGGAGGGCATGGTAGGGGTTTGAGGAAGAGACTGGAGAGAGGGAAAGGATAGAATTCTATTTCAATTAAAAATGAAGAAATATGTATACATTATATGTGTGTATGCTGTTTATGTATATAATATATACAATGTATTTCTTCTTTCCAGTATATATGCATGCATATGTGTGATATGTGTACACAAACATAACACATGCACACACACATAAACACACATATATACACACACACTGAATGTATAAGGGGTAATTACAAAGTCAATTATGAGCAAAGTAGATGACATGCATGTATGCATATGTCATAATGAAAGATTTTTATTTTAGTTTAATTCTTGAAGGCATTCAGAAGGGAGATGAACATTATGAGATCTATATGTAGTCCAAATCTTATATGTTTAACAGCTAAGAGATAAATCTTTAATATATTAGAAAGACTAGTAACCAGGGCCCCAAACTAGACTATTAGGTATAACTTCTGGAAGTGGGGGGGCTCTTTATAAATATAAAAAAGATTGACCAATTTTCAGAAAGGGACACAACAAAGAATTCAAATTACATTTGGTAAAATGAAGTTTAAAAAGGGACTAGTATTTTGGAATATCTACCACAAAAGGCAGTAATGATGAGAATCCTGAGACTGCATTTCAAGCACCTTTGGTGGACAGAAGTCAGTACTGTGACTTGAAGTGGGAGAATGAACCATTAAGAGAAATGGGCCAAAGCTGACTATAGGAAATTATGGACTTGATCAGTAGATTCATGTCACCTCAATCGTTTTCCTTGCTAACAGTGTTGTGCTCACCTTGTTACTGGGTTTTGATCTGTTGTCTGCTGCTTTGTTGCCCTCAGTACCTCACATGACATACTTTGCACTAGACACCTGAGATAGTTCTCACCTGCACAAAAGAGTTGTCTTCATGAGAAATCACCGTTCTTCCTTTTGCCTGCAAGGTGAGATTTGAAGTATCATCATACCATGTGAGCATTTTTTTCAGTCTTAAATAATATATGATTTGTATTCACTCCGCGTGTCAGACATTCCTAGGAAAAGCTGGAGAAATTCACACATAGAAATTAGGTAATTAATATTCATTCACCACATTCTCTAGTCAAATATTTTATTTTATTTGGGAAATCTGTGAGTTTCCCGTGAACACATATTGCCAATTTTATGTCAATTATGCCAGATACTGGTAATATCTTTTTCTGCCAACTTTAAAAACCAGTATATTCAAGGCAAAATATTTTATATTTCTCTAAATACATTTTTGTTCTCCACATATCCATGAAATAAAAGTTATCTAAGCTGTCTTAGGCTTTTCCTTATGCCTACATATCATGCTCATGATGAGATATAGGCCCTAGTACCCAAATTCTGACATTTTAGCTTTTAAGAAAACAGCAGAAGTAGGGAAATCACTTTTAAGTTGACCTTGCCCTTCTCTGAAGATAACCATTAAACCTTGGGAGGTCACTTCCGAGCTCATTGCTCCCTTCTCCTCTGAAGGAGGCCACATGATCCTCCTTCAATTTTCTTCTTTATACTCAGAGGAAAGGAGCCAAACTAAGAGATGAAGAAGAATCCAAGAAGAAAAGTCGTGTTGTGGCCCTCCCATTTGTCGCTATTGGATCATACCCTTTTGCCATCAAGAACAAATCTTGCCCAACTGTTTATTCCACCAAATTTAAGCATATGTCTAAGCTTACTTGTTTCCTTGTGTCTGTAGTTTTGTAACTTCCTGAAAATGACATAAAAGTAACCATAAATAAATGTTTATGCTTTTCTTCTACTGATCTTATTTTTTATTATAGAGTTCTGAGCCATGAACCTAGCAATGGGTAAGGAAATATTCTCCTATATATTCAAGCTCTGCTGATCCTCCAGCTGAAATCACATTCACACATATACCTCAATCCTTCCTTTCGATTTCCAGTTCTCACTACTCTGTACCCTAGTTAAAGTTCCCATTATCTCCCGCTTGGATTGTTCCTTGATGCCAATTGATTGTTCACAGAACTGTCAGAGCAATCTTCACAAATAGTGATGTGACCAATAAATTCCCTAACTTTGAATTCTATCTGGCTTCCTACAAAATTTTGAAGTCTTATAACATGCTTACAGAGTACTTCTCATCTCACTAGCACTGGACTGATAATATGACTGTTAATATGACCCCCAATTTAGAGTCCCTTTCAATAGGCATTCTTTGCTTTCCACCTGAAGACATCTCTAGGACATTCACTATATTGAAGTAATAGCTACATTACTGTGGAAAACAATATATTCTATATCAATCTCTTTCTGCCTGGGTCTAAAATGGGCCATCTTTCCCCCTATTTCTATACATGGATAATATTCCAGTACTAACTTTCAGCTTAATAAGTCTTCTTCTTCTACAATTAAAAGTATCAACTCCCCCTACATTGTAATGGTAATTTAGTAAAAATTACCACATCTTCCTGAATATTTTTATACTCTTTATTCCCAAAGGGACATGAAACAGCTTCCTAGTGTGTCTTCCATATATGTAACGCCATGCAGAATTTGGAAAGCTTCAGTTAATTACCAAGAACATGCAAATTTTTTTCTGACAGTTTGGGAATTCTCTCATTTAAAATATTTATAAAATATATAATTGTCAATTCTAACTGAGCTCTTGTTAGAAAGAAAGCTTCAAATTCCACTTCACCTAAAACATCAGTTGTTCTGGAAAAAAAATCTCATCATTGAACAGCAAATAAGCTTGTGAAAAGGGGAATTTATAAAGTAGAAAAAATAAAAAAGGAAGGAGGATAGGAGGAAAGAGAAAGAGATCATTTAGTTGCAACAAGAAAATCTGAGTTAAGTAGAAGAAATATTGCAACAATAAAGGTGTCTAGATAGCAACACATCTTCCTCTTTGCAGATTTCTTTTCAGGAGTCATCAGAATGATATGGCTATTTTTATTTTATACGGAGGTATGATTGTGAGTTTTCTGCTATAAAGTAATACAAATTCATGTGAAATAATATTTGAAATGTAAAAATGGAGATGTATAAAAACACATCTTTTCATCTTCCAAAGAGAGTGACTATTATCTTTTGAAGATACTTTCTTCTATGCATATTTGCAGGTGTCCTTTCAAAGTCCATCTCTTTTTAAAACTGAAATGATTTGCCCATATTGTTAGCTCTAGGTAACACAGAGGATGTTCCTTTAGAAAAGTGATGAAACAAAGGTATAGGGACGTTTTCAGAGAATGCTGTAGATAGCTCTTAAAGAAGGAAATCTAAGAATTTACAACTTCAATATCCATTTAGAAACATTGTAAAGATCAGAGTGATCCACAACTACGATTAACATATTGACCTTATAATATTGCCTTATGAAAGAAAAGTTGGACAAGTCAAATTGTTTCACAACAACCTTCATCCAGGAATGACTTCCTCATGAAAAAGATTTAAGGCAAGCTTCCTATAATGCAAGACTGAAGCATTAAATTAAAGGTCAAGAATATGTTAACAGCAGGTATTCAAAGTCCAGAATTCCCTCATTCCTGACAACTTAGTACTTCCTGACATTCTGTTTGTTGTCCTTACCCCTGAATTATCTTCTGAATCTGACCAACTGGATTGCTTTTCAACTGTATTCAGTAGAAGAATTGCTTTAGGGGTCATAACTATTATAACACTCTGAAGAAGTTACCAAATGATGACTGAAAATGTGTCAGTTCCCAGTAGATTCACCTAGCTCCATGATTATGTTGCTACCTATATTGACAACCTCAAATGTACCACCACTCCCACTTTTATATGCAAATATGGCCTCTGAATTATTCTTAACATAGAACTCAGGAAACAATTATTTCTCAATAGAATTTGTTGCTTGAAGTGAGATTCACTTATTTCTAGAAGCTAATTAAGTAAACTATAGAAAAACATTATGTTGAGAAAATAGACTTCTTGTTACTGGTCAACACATGTAATCACTATGGCTTACGTTGCCTTTGAGGCAGAGGTTCCTTTTGGTTTCCTATTTCCTTCTGTTACCATTGACTCTATTTTCACATCAGATAAGCTACAGTGTCTATAATCCCTTCTGCTCATTCTTAACTTTTGTTTTATTTTTTCCTACATTTATTTATTTATATTGTACATGTTTTGGGGAGGTGAGGGTGGGAATGTGCCATAGCACACATGTGGAAGTCAGAGGATAAATTGTGAGACAGGTAATTTTCTCTTTCCATTATGTGGGTTTCAAACTCGGGTTGTCAGGCTTGGTGGCTGAGCCATTTCATCATGTCTCATTCCTGACTCATCTAAATGTTATTCTGCTATTGTATTGTTCATTTCAGCATGAGTTTCCAGAAAGACTGTTTACTGTTGGTAAATAAATTTCTCTTAATATTGGTTGTAAACTTTTGAAGTTACAATGTAGCGATTTTTGTCCAGTTAAGATCAATGCAACAGAAAAACAAAAGTGTTTCTTCAATAAAAGTGTATCTATGTTTGTTACACCCTTCCTGGATTCAGGTTCTTTGTATTTTCTTATTTTGTCATCATCAATATTGAGGTGCTAGGTCAAATCTTACAACACTTCTCCAGCTGTTTGTCATTAGTTCATAAATTATCTGGTTGCAAAGTAAAGAGAGGGAACTAGAAGGTTTGCCTCTTTTTTGGTGGCATAACCTACAAGCCTCACCACATGTTTATTCAGATATCAGCCACATGCATGCCTGACAAGAGCTGCTGGGAAATTAAACTCTGAGATGATTTGCCTTATTCTCAGCTAAAACTCTCAACACTTCTGTTTTTAACTGTATAGGAGAGAATTCATGTTGGAAATTAGAGACATGTAACCAGTTCTTCTAAGATAATCTTTTCAAGATTGGTCATGTTTCTGAGCTCTAGCCAAATACTTTCCAGGCACATTTGATTCCTACACTCACAGTCAGAGAGAAGTGGCTCTAGGAGAGTTCTAGCCCTCTAGCCTATGCTGGTCTACAGTTGTAGACCAGGGCAGTCAGGCTCAATGAAAACAATACCAAAAGAAACAACAACAATAATAAATAATTCCCTGGAAATCTTGTCTGCTCAATTTGGGAAACACATCATTGTCTCACACCTGTGGTTTTCTTATTCCATAAATCTCTTCTCTAAGTATATTGATTATATTCCTATCTAAGTATTAGCCCAAGAAGTTTGTACTTATTCACCAAAAGAGGTGTGGCGATAATGAAAAAGTTATGTTTTATGGAATCAAATATCTGAAGTGTAGGAACTTAGGAGTTGTACAACCTGTCTAGCTATATGATTTCTAACAGAATTGCCATAAATATTCAGAGATAATAAGTAAAAAAAGAAGACTCCATTAAAATGCTGCCACCTGTCAATTTCCTGGTGATGTTTTACAAATCAATGTTGCTAGTATTGTTAGCTAATGGTTTCTAGTTTGGGCCTTCCCATCAGTGATTTACTTCACCAAAGTCAGAACCCTTAGATCTTCCTTAGTTCCTCACCACTGGCTTAAGCATAGCCACATTGCCTTTTGAATCATTCAGCCTTAGAAAAATTAAATTCTTATTCACATAGGAAGTTTACTGGCATTGGGATTTTAGCTGCACATAAAAGAATGGCAGGATGCTATTTATTTCACAGTTAGTACTCTGTACCCTGTATGAACTCTACTTTGGGCCTACCTAATTAAGGATCTGGATTGTGGTGTCATTTCTAATGCAATGGTATTTAATCTTCACATTTCTTTCCTGGGTCATTTTGTATTCAATCTATTTAGCATAACTAATTTTGGCTATATACAAATTCCATCAAATTATAGCAATTCTGCTGGTAACTATAGCGACGTGTGTTCTCTGTTCCCAATCAGAATGTAGAAACTTTAGTTCATATGAGAGTTTACTTTATGCACCTCAGTAAAACTAATATTCCTAGGGAGTCTAGATCCTATTATGAAGTCAGGAACCTTCTGTTGGAAGGCTATAGTAGAATATATTTAGCCTCTCATAATTTTTAGAAAATCAAATGATATGTGACATTAATTATAGTTTCATAAATAGTTGACCATGAATTTAGATTCTGCTCCTTTAATAATAATACACATTTTGTTAGAAACAAAAGTGACAATAACCATGGTCCATTCTTCAGGATAATGTTACCTTCTGCAAATACACCAAAATGGCAACAAAAGAATGTTGTAAAATAAGTATTTGAAAGCTAGTTTGCATAAAGCATGCTCTGAAGGCTTGATAGCTATCCAAGTGAATGATATAAACTATCTTGGAACTGTTTATTTTCCCTGTCAATGGGTAGTACAAGTGAGACAGAAACAACAGTTATTAAAAACTGATTCTTATCATTTACTATACTATTTATTATACATGAATTTAATTAAAACTTAACAGCAATCCTGGGAGGTAGATATTATTAAATATCTCTTTTCATAATAACAAAAATGAAATTCTGGGAGCTTAAATATATTGCTGAAATTATAAAGCTAGTAGGCTCAGGACAAACCCCAGTCCACTTGGTTGGAAATCATTGTTCATTTTTAGGGTCATATTATATTCTGGAAATATGTAAGAGTGAAATGAATACAAGTGGTTTAAAATAAATATTTTAAAGGTTGTTATATTACTGTTTCCATGCAATTTATAGTTTTATTTTCAGTAAAAAAAATATACTTTCGGTACTGATGAACCATGTAGAATAGTCTATTTTCTTTGTAAGTTGCTGCTGATTAAACTCTAAATATAGAAGTTGACAGGTACAATAAAGGAGCAGCACATTTTGAGTAAATATTAGAAATGTAGTTTTTTGAAGGTTATTAACTTGATTATAAATTAATATCCCAAAAAGAAGTTGTTGATAACTATGTAGTTGAATTACTTCAATATAGTCAGAGAGTAGCTGCAGGATATGTGAAACATGGTATGTATGTTTTCATTCTGCAAACCAATCCTAGGGCTTCACCAACACTGAACATGACATAAGCACTATAGGATTTGAGTCTTTATGTCTCAGGAAGAAATAAAGTTGAATATGTTGGTCTTGCTCTAAATCAATTCATATCTGAAGAGTTATTTGAAAGAAATTATGTTGAGTCTTCATTTTCACTGAAGCAATTATTATTCAGACATAGAAATTTATGTAGCCTAATTTTATAAATATTCACATTATGTGTAACTCAATGCAATTCCTAAAATTTGAGCTATAATTTCCAAATCTAACTAATATCATATTTATTTTACAAATTAAAACACAAATTTTCTACTCTTATGAAGTTTAAAGGATGAATGAATTTAAGTTTAGAAGACGGTGCCAACTAAGAAAAATCGGGGATCAATTCCAAGGCCAGGAGATCCCCATGGCCCTTCCCAACTTTCTAATTTTAGTCATAGAACAAATGCCAGCCTTCTCCTCCTCTGAGCATACACAGCATGTAACCTTTACATGGCAAAGCTCTGATCGCTTTAATTTTACATATCCTATAATATTTGAAGAATGGAAGGAAATGAAAAATTCCTCCTTTCTAAACTTACAAAGCTAGAATCAAGAGTTGTGTAGCTTTTTATTGGCTTGGTTGAGGTATGCTACTGGCTAATCAGAGTTCCACATTGAAAAACTACAATTTTGGTTCATAGTACCTACTGGCTAGGTTAAATCAATTGATGACCTTATATATGAAAGCACAGATTTCCTGTCCATGGTATCTAGAATTTAATATAGCAACCATGTTCACTATGGTAATTCAGCATGAGTTGGGTATTAACAAACTTCAACATGACTTCTAGTTCAAAACCAAAAGAATTAAGTATAATCCAAATGAGGTACTCTCTTAGAGGCTGCTGTCTTTAATGACATTTTTCTTCTCACCTATGTTATAAGAAGATGTTTAAATATTTGCAAAGGCATTTTAGTCTTCTGTATACAGAATGAACTGTGCCCAAACCTCTTCTATCAGAGGAACATTCTCCATGGGATTGGGAGATGTATACACTGAACAGTCTCCCTCTGAGGATGAAATCCAATCTGTCAAGATCACATGCAAAAAGTGTTAATATTTGTGACCCTAGATATCCAATTAATTACTTTTCTCTTATAGTTAAATCCCATACATATTACATCAAGTGTTTTCTGCGATATTACTACTAAAATAAAAAAAAACAGATTGTCTCTTAAGGTTATGAAATATTATGAAGATAAAGCATCCACCATAAGCATTCAGGTACTTTAAATGTCAAACAGACATGATATAATTGAAACTGGATTCTAGGAATACCTGTATTGTTGCTTTCATCTTTTTTGCATTCTTAATTCTTCAAATAAGTTCTTCACCTCTAAAGAAACAAGTAAGCATCGCATGCCAAAGAAATGTTCAATAACATGTCTGTTTTCTTTGCCTCAATAACGAGTATATTTTTTATTATACATTGTATGTGGAGATAAAGAAATAGGCACAGAACATTTACCTAGCATCTCCCCTAACTGTAATGAAGTGAGCTTTCATACCATTAACTCCAATAGAGTTTGGCTCCATAAATGACAGAATATAGGTGCACTATGACCTTAGGCAAGGACATGTGATACCACACCTACAGAAAAAAAAGATGTTGTAAGCTGAAATGAACAAGTGAACCTGCACTGAAACCTTTAATAAAAAGCTTCACTCCCCTTCCTAGAAGGTGGCAAACCAGCTTGACAAGCTTTGCTCAAGCATTCAGTATACTTTTTGACATTAAATCAGAAAGACATGATGACATTTCTGAGTTCACCAACACTCAGATTTCACAGGTAAACTGTAAGAATTGCAAAGAAAGGAGAGATAGCGTGAAAAGCATAACTATGCACAGTTTCTGATAAATGTCAACCTACTGTCCCTCGTTATGCTCTTACCAGAGGGCCTTTGAAAGATGTGAGAAAAGTAAGGCCTAGGAGGGCCTTTCAAAAAGGCTCATTGAGTTTTGAAGGGAATATGTTGCAACTGCAATAATAAAACTATACATTGCAAGTTCATGAAGACAGAACTTTAGTTGAAATACATTTTTAAATGATGATTGTAGCTGAGTTTTTATCTCCAGTTCCCGCCAAGCCCCTGCAGTCCCACAGCCCACTTATAAAATAATCACACAGACTTTTATATTATTTAAGCTGTTTGGCCTAATGGATCAGGCTTCTTGCTATCTAGTTCTTACATCTTTTTTTAATGTGTTAATTTCTTTTTTTAATTTAATTTTATTCCATTCCACAATATCATTTAGTTCTACATAACAGCCACAGATTCCCTTGTTCTCCCCCCTCCTGCCCCCTCCCCTCTCCCCAGCCCACCCCCGATTCCCACAATTAACCCATTTCTATTAATCTATAAGTGGCCATGTAGCTTGTGGCTTACCAGTATCTTAACATGTTGCTTCTCATCACGGCGACTGGCAACATCTCTCTGCCTCAGCCTTCCACTTCCCAGAATTCTCTTCTCTGCTTGTCCCACCTATACTTCCTGCCTGGCTACTGGCCAATCAGCATTTTATTTATACAGAGCTATATCCACAGCAGATGATAAAAAAGACTAAAGAGAAATGAATGAAATCACTCTTAGTATTACCACCTATAAATGTGGCCTATCTCGGTGAAGTTGAGCTCTTTCATGTTTATTAGCTCTTTTTTATATTCAGAAATGGGGTTATGGAGGTGATAATGGTCAGTTATAGAAGTGAACTCTCTTTCGACAATAATTACACTTTATTGATTTAAGATAGATCTTTTACTCTGATGGGAAATGTTGAACAATGTTAACGTTTCAATAGTCTTATATCTCATTGGGATGAATTTCATGTAATTCTCAGAAATCACTTTACATTGTTAGACACCCTGTATATAAAGGGAGTATTTTCTAAACATCTTTTTTGGCTGCTAATAAAGTTAGCAATTGTATTAGGTCATAGACCATCAACTTCAGTTGTAAGGAAGAAGTGTCCTATTCTATGTTGAACATTTGTACTAAAAATTACTTTGATTCCCTCAGCTTGTAGATCTCCTTTTCAAATTTTATCAAGTGGGACTTTCTACACTGAACTGAGAAATACATTGAGAGAAGACTAAAATCCATTTCAATATTACTGTTTTCAAAATTTAAAGATAATTACACCTATAGAAATACAGAAACTATTGGTTTCAATCACTTCCTCACAAACACTCAACATAAAAAAATTGTTCTTACCTAAAAACATATGATTGGAATGGAGAAAATATTTGAAAAATTCACATCTGATAAAGTAGCTTTTTTTTTTGGATTTCATTTGTTTTGTTTTGTTTTCTGTAAGCCAAGAGCTGCTCTAAAAATAATTAAAGTCTAATAATACAAATTGGATTTAGAATGTGGTGGGCTTAACTGAGAATTTCTTGCTCCAAATCTAATTTTGCAAAAGGAAAGTATAGAAAGTAGACATATAATGACTATATCTGCATAGTAATACATATTTTAAGAAAAAAATACTGTGAAAATTGGTTAAAAACAAAAAAATCCATTAAGTAGTCTGTTTCCAGTGAAAATATCTCTGTACTATTTATACTACATCTGTGTAATCCTACTTATCTAAAATCATATATTTTAAAAGTTTTAAATATGATTTCTCCATACTTCATTTTAAAAATCACTTTATGCATGTGTATGGCAAATCATGAGAAAAGATGATATGAACTACATGTCCTCTGTGCTAAATCACAGTATAACATGTCAGACACATTTACTCAGTTGTCCTTCCTGCTCAAAGCCATTCTGCTAAAATTTAAACAAGCATGTTTTCTTAGTACTCTCTCCTGAATGATATCAATATGAAAGTGTCCTCTTATCTGAATTAATCAAGGTATAGTTACATATATCACTTAATTATATCCTATTGAACATCCATTGTCTTTAATTTGAAGGACCACTAATCCCACATAGGACTTTCTTGGGAATCATGTCTAATAATATTTGCAAGCCATTTCTAATTTAATTTCTCAGATCTTTTAACCTCATTTTAATAACTAAACTATTTGATTTCTTCTGATCTGGCAATTTCTGCACAAACTATACATGAATCAAAGCAAAATGTGCAGAATGATTAATTCAGACTAAACCTGATACAGTATGCATGGAGAAATGTGAGTATCCACTCTGAGACATCTTTTGAACTTTTTTGGTTGTTTTCTTTGTTTTGAAACAAGATCTGCAGGCTGGCTCAGAATTCTATATGTAGCATGTGCTGATCTCTGCTTTCAGAGGGCAGGGATTGCAGGCATGTGCCTCCACACTCAGGTTTGAAATTTTGAACTTTGACAGACTTGTTTTTAAGGCAGACTCACACAAATATCTGTGAGGATCAGATATTAAGATTTTAAGAGATGACATAAATTCATGTCAGTATTTTGAAGTCATTAATCAAGGATCTATTAAATAAAATGGTTTTGACTTTCTATACTGTCAGATATACCTTTATGCAAGGAAAAATAAGAAATTAATATTGCTGGTGTAAAAGGACAATACTCACCTCAAAGGAACTAATTAATAGTTTATTCTGGAGCCAAGTATGAGTCACCATGACCTGAGAAAACAAATAGGGTTACTCCAAATGCCATGCTCTAGCAAGGTAACCATTCCATGAAATATGTATAGGAACAGAACAAAGAAAATCGCAGGTCAAGATAGTTTCACATTCCTTGGTGGAAATATCAGATAGATGGGTCACAGTAACTTGGAAAATCTCTGCTATGAGCTTCAGATGTTACTGAATTGTATTCTCTGCTTTTTGTATAGTAAAATCAAGGGTTATGTTTGTATCCTTCAAAAAGGTCATATCTAATGGTCACAGGTATGTTAGGTCACATACAGAGGTGGCCAAAACATACTCATTTATAGGCTAAGCTATTCCAAGATAATTTGACTCTGGACCTGTAACAGTCCAGCTTTCCACAGTCATTGAGGTTCTAATCAGTTAATCAGCCTTGAAAAATGATCACTATCAGGGAAGTTTCTTTTTTTTTTTCTCAGAACTTCTGTTAGCAATATATTCAACATTATGTTTCTTTGAAGTATCTAAAAATTGTTAATTTATCAAAGATTATTCAGTGTTACTATTAAATTCATCTAGTTGTTCTTTCCATGAGCCTGCAATAGTCATATAAGGTAATAAAAATACCATGCTCATTTCATGAAAGTAATCAATCTTTTATTTAGAATGGAAAGGTAACCATTTTACTAAAACAAATATTTTCATATAATGTATATTCTACTGCCAACAACGTTTCAAAGCTAAGGTCAGAAAAACATACATTAGAGAAAAAGACTCTTCAACAATGGTGCAGGAAAAGCTGAATGTCCACATGTAGAATAATAAAAGAGACTTCTAGCTCTCTCCATGCACAAAACTCAATGTAAAATAGAGGAAAAATGTAAATAACTGAAAAATCTGAAATTCCTAGAAGAAAGCACTATATGATGTAAGCATAGATGAGGAGTATCTGAAAAACAATGTAGCTTTGGGAAAGTAACAATTAACAAGTGGGGTTGTTTCAAACTAAAGTACATCTGAGGCAAAGCAAACAATTAGCAGAGCAAAGGAACAGTCTGGAAAAGGAAACATCTCTGCCAGAGGATTCATATCTAGAATGTATAGAGAACTTACAAATTTAAATAACAAAGAAACCTCAAGTAACCCAACTAAATAAAAAGTGCAAATGAAATATCCTTAGGTATCAGAGAAATTAAATCAAAACCACTCCCTTCAATGGCTATCATCAAGACAACAAACTAGGTTGAGGATGAATGAGGAAAGGAGCCCTTATGTCCTGCTGATAAGAAGGTAAACTTATGCAGCCACTGTGGAAATTATTATTGAAGTTGGTTAAAATACTGAAAGTAGTACTATCTTATGATTCAACTACAGCACTCCTAGAAGGAAGCCTGAAAGACCGTGACATAACACAAAGATAATTGGACATTGATGCTTCCTGCTTCACTATCCACGATAGCTAAGAAAGGAACTAGCCTAGATGCCTGTTAATAGATGGATGATGAGAGAAACTATGGAGCATAGGCACAACAGAATTCACTCAGACCCATAGAAAAGCAAATTTATGTCCATAGTGGGAAAATTGACAGAACAGATATCACCCTAAGTGTTATAGGCCAGATCTGGAAAGACAATGACAAATATAGTATATTTCCTCTTGTGTTTCTCTCATTAGACCAAACCTTAAAGAAGATGGGGGAAGGGCGGTGGTGTCTGAGAAGAGGAAACGGAAGAGTATTGGGGGACAGAGAGAAGTGGGGAAAAGAACACAGTCAAAATACATGACACTTTTAGAAAAATATCATTGTAAAGGCCATCAGTCTGTACAATGATGATAAAATTTTAAAAAGAAATATATTAAGGGTCAGCAAATTTTTCATACAAAGGACCAGCCTGTGGTTCTTCTGACTACAACACAATTTTTGAACTCTGACCTTACGTTGTGAATACAGTCATTGATAATGTGTAATATAATTACCTTCCTCAACTTCTGACAAAACTTTGTTCCTTAATATAAATAAATAAATTTACATGTTGCAGTTATTATTCTCCTTTTTTTTACCCTCTAAATAATATAAAAGTTATGTTCAGCCCATGGAACATTCACAAACAAGTGACAGAATTAAGTTTGTTCTGCAGTCTGGAGCTTGTTGACCTCTTACCCAAAGAACAAAAATCTAAAATTTATTTTTGTAGCAGGGATAAAGTTTTAAGAAACATAAATGATCAGAAATGTAAAGTTTTGAAAAATCTATAAAATTTCCCCATGTGTCTTCTGAAAGTTACCTCTAAAAGAAAAAAATATGCACTATAAATTATAATGGCAAATACTGCTTTAAATCAGAATTTTAATTTTAGCTAAAACTTCTATTTTTTTATTTTAATTAAAGCTAATTAAAATTTTATAAAAATAAAATGATTTGCAATTCTAGAGATCAATGCTCATAGAGTTGCCAACAAAGCACATTCCATGTACTGGCTTATGCACAAATTCAGAAATAATATAAATTAAGTAATATTAAAAAGATTTCTAAGCTGTTATGTGCAATTTTGTGATTATCGTATTAATATGTGAGCATCTCTGTAATTATGGTTTTATATGTAAAATGATGTGAGAAAATGGATATTGGCTACTCATAAATGACTGGAAAATAATAAATCATTAGGTAACACTGCCTATTATTGTCATGATATCTAGGAAAAAGGATTAGTTAAAAAAAAAGTTTTCTTCAAATATCTCCCAGAGCTGGAATAATTACTTACCTCTAAGGCTGGGACAACTCAAAAACGCTTCATAGCATGTAATTGCAATCAATTTTTATTTAAAACACATAAATACAAAGAAGATGTAATAGAAGCTGGGTATGGTAGTGCACAGTTAAAAGTCTTTAGAAGTTGAGCCGGGCGTGGTGGCGCACGCCTTTAATCCCAGCACTCAGGAGGCAGAGCCAGGCGGATCTCTGTGAGTTCGAGGCCAGCCTGGGCTACCAAGTGAGCTCCAGGAAGGCACAAAGCTACACAGAGAAACCCTGTCTTGAAAAAAACAAAAAAAAAAAAAAAAAAAGTCTTTAGAAGCCAAGACAGGGAGTTACAGATAAGTCTGGGCTATATGAAAAAGAGAAACAAACGCAAAATAGAATATGTAAAATGTTTCCGGTTTTCTAGTATTTGAACAGTATCTGGTCATGTAAGTGGAGGTTAAGAAGTGAAGGTCCTGTTATGACAGAATGACACACCAGATTTCCATCAACAGTACATTATGTTTCATATAGCTATCTGATTATGTGTGTGTTTCAATACATGACCTGGTAAAGAAGTCTAAATTAATTTCCTGCATAACCTTTCTATCACAAACTTAGCAACTTAAAATACCATGTATTCCCTAGCTGTCCGTTTCTATGGGCCAGCAATTCAGGCACAGCTTAGTGGTGTCTGCTTCTGAGGCTCTAAGACTGCACTCTAGGTGTCAGATGGGCCATAGTGTCATATGAGAATTAATAAGCAAAGTACTCTCTTCCAAGTTCATTCAGTTTGTTGACAGAGTCCAGTTTTTGTGGTTGTAGGATTGAGAGATTCATTTTCTTTATGGCTGCTGGCTACAAACCCTTGTCAGCTGTCAGCTGGATGACACCTTCAGCTTTTGGAAGGCACCCAAAGTTCCTTGCCATGTTGTGCCTCCAAACATGTCTGTTTGCCTCCTGGAAGCCAGAGAAAAGGGAAAATCCCACTGATGAGATTTCAGGTGTGCACTGCTTTGCCAGGATGGAAGCAATATTTGGCAATCTTACACAATCCCTCAATTGTGTGAATGCCATCACATAGATACTGCTGTGTTTTAGTGTTCCATTGATCAGAAGAAAGAAATTCATCAGATATTACTAACACTCAAAGTCAGAGATTACACACATGTGTCCATATCAAGAAACAGGTCATAAAGTCTATTCTAATAGACTGTTCACAATAGAGACTGCTTGAAGGCAACCAAGATGGCACTACAAAATAAGAGATACAATTTTTCACTACATTGAACCGATTTCAGCCATTCTCTAACAGAATACTGAAAAGTGTGATTCTTTTTCAAATTCTGTCCATTTCCAAAAGTAATTGTTTTATCTCTTCCTAACAGTATAGATTTCAGGTATTGTAAGAAGGCCTAGTTGTTCAAAAGGAAGAAGAGGAGAAAACAGACCACAGAAAGAGAGAGAGAATGGCAGGAAAAGGAACAAAAAGAGGGAGTCCCAGAAAAGAATGAGAAAAAGGAGATGGTATTCCAATAAGTGAGTTAGGAGGGGGAGAAAGGGGAAGGGAGGCAGTAGAAAAGCAAAGACAGAAAGGAAGTCAGGGAAATGGGGAAAGGATAGAATAAAGAAGAGGGGGTGGAGAGTGAGGAGAGAAATAAGGGAGGAAAAAAGTTCTGGACTTGGAATCAGACAGTCACTCTTAGAAGGTGATGATATCTTCTGCACAGGTCAAAACAGCCTTCAGTTTGGACAGGTGATGATGTCAGATTTCTGGTTGTGCAATTCAGGAGAAACATTCCAGAGGTTTGTGCTTCATTTTCCTCTCTAAACTATGAGATATACCAACAAAATTGGTCCCCCTGATATCTGATCATGCAGTTGAACTGTCTGAGATTGACCTGTTTCCTGGAAACCTTTTGTTTGTTAACAGACAGGATGATTATATGCTCCTTCAACTACCATATAGGGCTTTTCCCCACACATAGGCATGGTTTTGAAAGAAATAGACAGATGGCTGTAAACAATCAGTCATATAAATGATAATGGATGCTGTTCATTGGTTGTCATTTTAAGTTGGACTTTGCTTAATTCTATTACTCATTTTGAAATTTCAAATTGTGAAACTATCATAAATCTCAGGAGCTACCTAATGGAACACAATCAGCCTTTGTACATGTATAGCCTTCCAATACACAGAAGCAGTGCACAGAACCATTTAACTGTGCATTTAAGAAGCAAAATAGCAATCTCAAGTCAAGATCTTATTTACTATAAAAGAACACACAACATAAGTTAGAGTGCACAGGACCAGTTTGAAGTTGAGAACTAAAGGAACTAAAGGAAAGGTCCCATGAGATGTTTTGCTAATGAGGCCACTTGCCACAAAATCTGAAGACTTGAATTCATCCCTGAACTCAAATGATAGAAAAGGAAATTGACACCAAAATGTTGTTGCCTGACCTCGACAAGCATGCCATGGCATGCAAGACCCCACACATGGACAAAAATAAATGTAAAATAAATTTTAAAAAATGAACTAAGGGAAGACAATCCCTTCACAGTTCCTAAATTTGAAAAGCAGTGCTTAGATGATGTACACTTTTAATGTTTGGATGATGTATAATTTAAATCCTCCCCTTTTGTAACCTTATAATATTCTACTCTAATATCCTTAAACATCAAATCAATCATGGAGTGCAACAACAGGTCACAGGGAAGGGTAGAGGAATTTAGGTTTCTGATGACATTAAAAATCAGACTATATTGTCATTGCATCTTTCAAGAGCAGCCCATAATAAATAGTCAAATTCAAGTGTTCTGCACATTTTAGAATTAGTTGTCTGCTCAAGTGTTATATCTGTTCTGGGAAGAGGAGTAGAAGAAAGATGAGCAGTCATACAGTTTACAAGAGTGGAAAATACTGATAATAGAAAAGGATATAAGTGAAACTGTAAAGCTTCAATAATAGAATACTTTGGCCATAAGAGAGTAACTATATCTCTAGGGAAAAAACTTATATTTGGGGCTATTATTATAAGATCTCGAAACATTTTCAGAAAAGTTCCCTTGTGAGAGTCAGACTAAACTTAGTGAAGATAGACTGAAGATAAATAAATTCCAATTACCAACGTAATGAATAGAACAAGAGTAAGTCCCCATGAATTGTTGCCACCAAAACTTGCATCAAATCCCTTTTAAATGTCATTGTTATTTTGAGTATGTTCATCCCAGTGCATTTATTTCCTCAACAATCAATGAAAAACAGTTCACGGACTGAAAAATACTCCAAACAGCACTTGTTCAGCAAACACACATGCACAAAAAAAAAAAAAAAACCCTTTGTTTGATCATCACATATGTAAATTCTACCTCACTGCTTAAATCAAGCAGAGAACTCCCAAATACTATTCACTATATATTAATCGGCCAAGTAGGGTTTAATTTTAGATTATGGTTTATTACAGCAGTAGCAAAGAGATAAAGAGAAGTATGTGAGAGTCTCTTCTCTTATGGCTCTTACCAAAGGCATATTGCTGTTGATTTTGTCGTACATTGGCTTATAAATGAGTTATTGAACCTGTTTAGAGGTAGAGTTAATTCATCTTATAAAATGGGCTTTTTCCATATCTTGAATAAGGATCTCATCTACATTGGTGTAGAACTGACACAGCAGGCAAAACAAAGTTTTAAAATGCATTTAAATGAGTTTGGCCCAATAACTCCCTGGTTCTGTTTCTTCATAGCAATTGATTCCATTACATACTTAATCAGAAACCTTTTATTTTTAATGTTGAGAAAAAGTATTTTAAAATCACTACTTCTATATGTAGGATTTCCAACTCTTATTAAATGGCTGATTTACAGTTATACTAAATTGACTTTTTATTTTTAATATACCTAGTAGTAGGATGCTATAAAAGCTTTTAAGGAAGGCCATGAATCTTTTGGAGTGGAGTATATGCCATTTCAATCAATCTGAATTAAGCTCTTATTGTCACACATAACAAATGAATTAACATGACAAAATTTTAGGTGCTAATAGGTGAAAGAATAGTTGGTAGATATCTATTTATGATTAACCTTCAGAAACATACTTCTTTTTTGAAGAAGAATGATAGGAATTTCCGCTTGAAAAATATATTCTCTTGCATTTGCCTACTGATTTGTAGTTGCTGTATGCCATTAGCCATTCTAAAAGCCAAAATATGAATGGGATTACAATCTACCTCAAATTTACAGCATCCGGCAAAGAGCTAAAGCACTCAAGCTTTGAAATCATCTACTGCAAAGACTGTTTATTCCCCATATAAAATCTTACTGTATATTGTGTCCTCAACGATATAAGGGCTGCAACCGAGCAGACTGCTAAACATCTCAAATATTCATTTATTGGCTTTCAAGGCTGTGCTCCCAAGCATACAGAGTAGCAGACTAGGGGCTGGTAAGAAAAAATAAATGAGATTTGACAATGCTATTGGAATCTTCTGTGGGTTGGAATTGGAATATTTTAAGGCAACATGAGTTGAGAAAGATATTTTGAACAAATAGCTTCATAAAGTAGGTCTGGTTTTAAAAGCTAGAGGGATTTGAGAAATTCATTTTTATTCTTCAGAAATAATTAGAAGTGGGAAGCAGTTTATTGAAAATATCAGAAAACACAAACAGTGCAAACTCCCCATGGATTAGTATCTATCTTGTTATTGTTTCACCCCAGTGTGAGTCACAGCCTCTCTGGCACAGGTGTTTCTGTCTTCAAAAGACACATTTATCCCTTGGCCTGAGCATTTCATTATTTATTTCTATGAATCTGGCTGGCAACAACATCAGGTTTTGTACATATACAATAGCTTTTCAGGCAAGAAATTAACTGTGCCTTATAACAATTTGCATTTGTATAAAAAAAGGAAACTTTGTGGTTAATCAATGAGGAAAAGTCTCTAGCATAGAGTGTTAGATGAGATAAACTGATTTGAAGAAAAGAGGGAAAAACAGGAAGTTGCTTCTTGCACAGCCTTAGTAACAGAAAGAGCCTATCAGAACAATATACAGCAGTCTTTTTAACATAATAATTTGGAAATAAATGAAAGGAAATGTTATACTTTACCGATTCATCTTACACCCTGAGGTGAAGAATGAAGCAAAAACAAGAGATCCCAAAACAAAGGATATCTCCAAAGACTGATATTTATTAGTTCCCATTCATAAATGTCTGCTTTGATCTTATTTTTGCATTTTCAGGTTCATTGTCTGCCTTTCTTTAATTTGCCTCTATAAATTTCTCCTATTATTCAGATATAGTCAAAGAGATTTCTTCTCTTTTCTTATTCTGTACTCCTTAGAATTCTGAAACAGTGCCTGACTGAATAGAAGCCTCCCATCTCCAGATTGTCACTTTAAAAACAAACTGACCTAGAATTCAAGTAAATGAAGTGACATCTTCGCATGCAACCACACTCTTCCAGCACTAAAAAGGTCATGCTGAGGCTTCAAGACAGAAACACATTTCACTTTCTCAACACATAATTTGCATGTGGGAACCAAGTCCATCTACCTCCTGATAATGAGAGATATTTTGTTTACACGTTTGTTTTCGCCACTGCTTTTACCTCTGATTTCTGTGTAGTCATCCTCTCTTTCTATGACCTCTGTATTGGTCCAACTTGGATCTGATTTCCCAGCTAACACAGTTACCTTGTAACCAGTCCCAGGAGCCACACAGTACTTGCACTTTTCTGCTTTGTAGTGCCAAAACCTTCATGCCTCGCTGGAAGCTGCATAACATTAAACACATGCTGCAGATAGATGTTCAAATTAGAAATGTAACAAACTATCCATTGAGAATCCACTAAATCACTGAAGCAACAAACCTACAGATCCAGAGTTCATATCAGTAAATTAAAATATACTCCCTGTGATGATAAAAGTAAAGCATATTTTATTTTAAAATGCTGACAATAACTCCTAAGCAATCAATACCTTTCTTGAAGTAGGAAAATTGCACAGCCCCAACTGCTCCTGTACATGCATTGGAAAGGACAGATGAACTATAGATGTGAGCCCTTCAGCAAAAACCAGGTATGAAAAGTCTTTGGCATCTGGCACTTAGATTGGATTCAGCAGTCAGCCCTTGAACTCTTTGTGTTACAGGCACTGAGCTTCTCACGTTTGACAGCATGTTGTCTTGCAAGCTTGAGGGATGTCTAAAAATCAAATACGAAGACTCTTCTGACAAATGTGTGACTTTTCCCCACCTCTGCTTCAGGGGATGCAGGCTGAGCTTGTGAGATAAAAGCAAAGCAATAGGTGATATTGTATGGAATACGATGAGGAAAATATGCATTTCTGAACTGTCAAGTTCTTGATGATGATGTGTTACTTCTTTAAGAATTGTTTTAGGGAAGAGAAAGAATAAAACCCCTCTCAAATGAAATATGACTTATCCTGTGGCTTATGTTTCTATCTGTGTGAGGTGAAGTTGGAGGGCTATAAGACTGTCCTTCAGAACATTGTGTGAATATAGTAACTTACTAGTGGAGAAGGCAATGTACAGAGGAACTGTCCTAGGGAAGGTACACATCAGGGTGTCGGTTGGTAACATACAAAAACAGAAAATCTGATTCTTGTGATCACTGTCTAGTTATATTTCAGTGAGAACGAGCTCTCTGCAATTTGCCTAGATGAAACTTCAGCAGCTTTAATTATCAAACGGCTTATTTTCAAAGCCCAGATCATTTGTGCAGTTGTGGCATCGCTACATCTGTAAATGTTTGCAAATACTTTCAGACTTGGGAAATTTGCTTTCCAGCTTTAAGTGCCTTCCTTTATTCTGAGCTAGATACTACCACTTGGAACAACTGATGGATTGCTGTTCACATGCATGTCCTTCACAAAAGTTTGATAACTTTTAGTTTGATGCTAGATAATAATTTGTATTAGGCATATTGAGTCTTTGTGATGTTTCCAATTGGGGTTCACTGAAGCAAGCATCAAAAATAGCTTTGACATTAAAGTATGAACCAGAACACGTCCAAAAGGATGTGTTACAATGCCGCCTCTGGTTTATGTGTTGCTAGAGATGAAATTCAGAGCTTCCTGCATGCCTGGTCAGCACTCAACCTACTGTGCTACATCTCCAGATTTGCTACAGAAATCCTGTTCTTAAAAAAAATCTTTTTTAAGTTGGTTCTTTGACAATTTCATACCCTCCCACACTCATATTGCATGCAAATTACGGCCACCCTTACCATGTTCCTTTCACTCTTATTATCCTCTTTTTCCTTTAAGTGTTTTTTTCACATCATGTCCCTCTGTTTTGCAAAGAACATCAGCAATGTCCCACAAAGGAACACACAAAGTGAAAGTAGTTCATCACTTGCACGTACTTTTGTAGGAAGAGTGTACTAAGACCTGAGCAAGCACACTTAGCCAAGATGACTTCAGTTTTTGCTCCCTGAACTAGGTGATAGCTGTATCTTATTCCATTGGTGGAGTTCTCCTTCACAAGCAGCACAAAGGGAAAGGGAAGTTTTAAGAGATGTTAATCCTTGCCTGATTAACTAACTTTGATAGAAACAACATTTCTCTGGTGACATGCTGGGGAGGATGTTGTGGTCTTTTTTGTTTGTTTGTTTCTTTGTTTTCTGCCTTACTTGTTCCTCCCTTGCTTTTACATCAAGAATCCTTAGTAAAGGACAGGGTTTCTGGGGATCCTGAAATCCTTGCTTGAGATTCTTTTAGGGACCACTTGCGTATTTCCCTGAGAACACTTGTGGCCTGGAAGACAATTTATGACTTCACACAGGGACATGAGCTTGTTAAGATCTTTCTGTGTCCCTTAACCTATTAACTGTCCCTACTTGCTTGACTCAGCTCAGGAACATTTGTAAAGATGCCTTGAGACCCCCACTGTTTCTGTTTTGCTCTTTCCTAAATGAAAATCAATTGTGTGATTTTGTAGTGAAAGTTGTTTGTTTTGTTTATTGTGTGTTACACTTTATTTTGTTTTTTTAAAGCCTATAGAGTCTTCCAACATGTAGAACCTTGAAAAATATTTGCTGATATTCTAGCTTTCTACAAGAATCCCTTCACTGCATACATATTTTCAGTCCAGCTTGCTCCATTGTGCAAAGTTTCTTGGCTTCTCCTCAGTCTAGTCATTCTCAAGTGTTTGATAATGGAAATCAAGCTCATTAATTCCAATGTCTCAGGACAACCAAGGCCATATTGAAAGAATGCTCATATATTCAAATAATGATTTATTTGCCTGAATAAATTAGTAAATATGGTCACTGACATAAAGAAAAGTCATTATTTATGATATGCATGTATATAATCATACTGTGATTCAGAAATGTATGGTTGTTTTTCTGAGGAGTAATATGGGTGAATGTGGTATAGATTTTGTATGGGAGGGAAAATGGAGAGGAATAAAACCTAAATTCTCTCTCTCTCTCTCTCTCTCTCTCTCTCTCTCTCTCTCTCTCTGTTCCTCCTTCCCTCCCTCTCTCCCTCCCCCTCTCTTTCATACACACACAGACACAGACAAAGATACACTCACACAAACACACACACACAAACAAAACAAAAACAATACATAATAAATAAATAAATAAATAAATAAATAAATAAATAAATGGCTTTATTAAAACATCAGTGCTTTTAAATTTGACATTTGGGGGAAATAATTTTTGATAAGATGGAGTGAAAATACCAGCTTAAAAAAATGACAAGTCGCCCCTAAGTTTTTAAGTAAGCTAATTTTTTTTTTCTTCTTCCTCACTCACTTAGGAGGGAAAAGAACATAGTACATATGGTTGCCCTGGTAACAGCACAATAATAACATCTAAAGCAGCCATGTGAGCCATAATTATAGCACTATATTAAACTAGCACATGTTAATTCTTTAGGAAATTCTTTTTATTTTTTACTATGGAGAGTATTAGCTGTTGATATATCACTTTTTAAATCTTTGCAAAAATCAGTTTCATCACAAATAACCAACAAACAGTTTCTCTGATAATATTTACAAAAATGAAAACCAAGACTAGTGACCTAGACATCCTGTTTTATGTTTACTTGGTCAATTATGTAGTGACTATCAGTGATGTGCATATATTAGTGGGGATGGATTTAATTATTTTTTTCTGTATAAAAATAAGAAGTCTACTTATAGAGCTAAAAGGGAAATTAAGGAGATATAAGAATATCATATATAGAAAATGCCATGGATATCAACACATGTGTTTTTACACGCATTATCTAAACAAAGTACTCTAGTAAAATGTTGACATGAACAAAGCACTTCCTGTGGTTTTGCTGAATGAGAACATGCCATAAATGCCATAGAAGAAAATAACATAAATTTGCCAGCTGCTCTTACCTCATATGCATTTTAGCCTTCTTTCTGAGTAGGATCTGCCCCAACTACAATACAGCCATGGTTTATCAAAATTCTCTTGTGCTTTGAATCTCTGACTTCTCCCAAAACTAGCTAGAGGAAATATTTTCTTTTAGGTTTTCTCTGGTTGTTTTGAGTGAGAGTCTAATGTAGTATAGGTAGGCCTTAAGCTCTCTGATGCTGTGCTGAGCTAGAAGTCTCATTCCTACATCTGCCACTGGTGTGTGTGTGTGTGTGTGTGTGTGTGTGTGTGTGTGTGTGTGTGTGCCTCTATTTCTAGTCTGTGTACCTCTACTATCTCATTTTAGGGATTACTGGAGACTGAAGCCATGGCCTTTGGTATACTACCTGGACTTCTAGCCACTAAGCTACATCCCCAGCACAACTCTTTTCTTTAAAACTGGTCACCTGATTATGATAGGCCTACTGTGGTAATTTCCTACTTTATGAACAACTGACTTTGAAGTTTAATTAGATCCACAAAATGGCATTAGTACTTTACCTCGATCAATGTTTAATTGAATACAGTAGACAGGAATCTTAAATGTCCATATTTGGAATGCTGTCTACCATATCAGACACCAGAAAAGGCTACATAAGGTAAAACACAACTATAGCTCCAGTTTGAGAGGATTCAGCATTCTCTTCTGGTCTCTGAGGAACCCTGCACCCACATGACAATATACACATGACCATACACACACACACACGTGCCTTAGCTCTTTTTTTTTAAATTTTATTTTATAATTTAATTTATTTTTATATATCAGCCACGGATTCCCTTGTACTCCCCCCGCCCCTGCCTTCCCCCAGGCCACCCCCCATTCCCATCTCCTCCATGGCAAAAACTCACTATGAACCAATGGTTGACATGCCTTAGATCTTTAATAATTCTCTTGGAATTAAAGTTTTCTGATAAATCAATCTATGCAAAATCTCAGCAATGTTATCCTCTATATGTATATTTTGAGAAGTTTGTGCCAATCCCATTGTCATTTTCTTACTAAACCTGTAAAAATATGTATGTGTGAGAACAAGTGTGTGCCCACACACATATGGTTATCTTTGTGTATCTTATTTTGAATTTTAAATCACTGTGACCTAGTTGAAAATGAACTTTGCAGATGTAAGGTTTAAGCAAGTCGCTTATATTGGTGAGTCCTGATTTGTTCATCAATAAAATTAGGGTAATAGCAAAATTTGGTTCACAAGATAAATGGAAGTAATGGAACATAAACAGATAAACAGAGAGACAGACACAAGCCCATAAAGAACATGCTTAACTTCTTTTAGTACATACCATATTACTTCATTTTTTAGTCATATACAGCTGCATTGTGAACTCATAGTCTACTTATAGTCACCTTTGAGATTATTGGATACTGGCAGTTCTTATCTGACTCCTTCAGACTTGCAATTGGTTTTCTCTTTCTAATTATAAAGCACTGTCAATCTTGCATATCTTGTTATATATAAATAATTGGTTAAAACAATAACCTGATTGAGATAGCAAATTAGATTGTGTTAAATATCAACCCTGTCCCAGGCCACTATTATTACTGCTCAATCTTCATATAATACCAATGACGGCTATTATTTGGGTGAATATTTTCAAATCAAATGATAGTTCTTAGAAGTAATATCAGATATGTCTAGGGGAAATGTAGGAACATATCATTCAGAAGAAAATGTGTAATGTTCTTCAAGTAAAGATAGATTAATATGGTATATGGTAGCTTTTCACTTATCTATATGGCTTATTCACCATTTAATTAAAACAGTGAATTGAGCATCCACTACATGCTACTCACCATGTTTGAACATTACAAAGATGAATAAGACATGATTTCTGTTCTGAGAGACCATATTCATCCACAGGAGAGATGTATGCACATGTAAACATGCATACTCACACACATGATAAATCACAACTTTCTTGATATTTGCTAGGTGATTTTCAATGTTTTTTTCACTTACACTGTTGCATGAGACCATGTTGAATACACACACACACACACACACACACACACACACACACACACACGTCTCTGAACCTGCTTATTTCACAAGCATTTATTGAAGAATCCTTCTTACCAGACTGTGCCACATACCACTATCACAACGATCAGTAAGTTGTAATCTGTACATTTAAGGTGTTCAAAGTCCAGCATATTTAAGAGACTTTCCAAAGAACATTGCACAATGGTGATAGTCTTACATTAGTGGTCTACACACCTCAAGTAAATGTGAGATTTACAGAGTATGGCCTTGAGAAATTAAGTGAAACTATAACTACAGTTCCTATTGTGTTCAAAGCCAGAAGTTACTGAAAATTTTTAATTAACAAAATTTATATTAAAATTGAGTATAATTTCTTGATCTCTGTTTAGGTTTGAATAAGAAATGTCTTACATAGGCTCATGTATTTGAGCACTTCATCTCTAGCTGGAGGCAATGTTCTAAGAGGTTATGGAACCTTTAGGATATGGAGGCTTGCTAGAGGAAGTATGTCACTGGGGGCAGGCTTTGAGAGTTTATAATTGTGCCTGATTTCTAGTTTATTTGCTCTTCTTCCTGTGTATAGATAAACTATGATCAGCCAGCTTCTGATCATAGCTACTGCATCCTATGGAGTGCTCGCTGTGCCATTATGGATTCTGACCCAATGGAACATGTGGAGACCCACAGAGGTTTCCTAGTGAGAACTTACTCAGCATCTGAGAATCTGAGCTTTCTTTACCCAGCAGGGCTGCATAAGGGAATGATTTGACCATGGGTGTGGTTACCAGGTGTTTGGAAGGGTCTACACTTGGCTGTGTGGTGTGCTTTGATCTAGCAAGGGGGAGGTCTTTTGCCCCACCTCTTGGTATTGTTATAAAAAAGCCCCTTTGAATAAACAGAAAAGGCCACTGGGTATTGAAACAGATCCTCCTGAAGCTATCCCATGTTTCTGTCTTTCTCCTTTTTGCTGTCTTTCTATCTAATATATTCTTATTTCTCTCTACTTCTCATAAGAAACCTTGAAAAGATGGGAGCTGGCCTCCCACAGGAACAATAAGCTAAAATAAATACTTTTTTTTCCATAAATTTCTTTTGATCATGAGATTTTATTACAACAGGAATGTTATTTTCTTTCAATTAAATATGGCCTCTTCTAGGGAGGTTTTTCCAAAAGCTAATGTCCACAGAAAGCTAATCTATTATATCAACAACAGACTTGTGATCCCCTTCCCCCACCTCTGATAGAAAAGACTGAAGCAGCAGGAAGATACACAAGGTGTTGGGGAAGGAGAGTGTAGGGAGGGGTTTCAGAAAGTCCTCAGATTACAAGCCTTTGCTGAGGTCTGGAAGCGACATCTCTACCTTAACTCTAGGAGCATTTCCACTGAATCATTTCAACTGCCAGCACTCCACTTCCTTTGCACAACTTTCCTATATTCTCAATCAACTGCTAATAAAAACATTCAATTTCATCTCTTAGCAACAAAGCAGTCTGTATGAACATATATAATACTTTACCTGCAATTCTTTCTAACAAATTATAAATTAATCAATAATAACTATAATATAATTACTTTGAAAAATATTTGGAAGAACATTTATTTCATTTTAGCTAAGTGTATAGCACATATTGCATGAGGCCAGTATGAACAAGTTTTTAATAATAATTTCTACTAAAAGAAAACAGAAGCAAAATTTCTTTGACTTTAAATACAGTATGACTTCTGTTTCTTATTCTTCTAATCTCTCCTTAACTTTGCAAATGTGACATTTCACCACAGCTTCCTAAGATACTTAGTTACAAGTGAGATCATAGAAAGTACTATATATATTTTATATATATATATAAAATATGTGAAATTTTAACAGTCAATATTTTTCATCCTCAGTAATTGGTCTCTATCAACATTATTTCTCTCATAATTTTCTGTCATGTTTCCCCTTTCTTTCTAAATAATTAATGAAATATTGCTGAAAAACAAAACATTCTTATATTATGTATTTAAATACTAATAGCACTATCATTGGAATATCAAAAGAGAAAGCCACTAGGCACATTTCTTTATAACTATACTGACAAGAGAGCTATTACAGAGGTCTAACAACAGCATTTTAGTTTGGAAGTTTTTTAAGACAAATTTTAATCCTGTTTCTTACTATTTCCCTGTCCTTGGATAAGCTACATGAGCATTTCATATATTTGCCAGTATTTTTCCATTTCAAAAAGCATAATAATTTTTATAATATCAAATTAGGGCATTGAGAATTATTTGTCTTTAAAGAAAAAATTTATTTCTGAAAACAAAACTATAGAAAATATAAATATTACATTTATCCTTAAATGTGTATTTTGTATAGCTTTGGTGTATTACCTCTAGATACATTACTATTTGTATCTATAGTGGTACAATGAAATAATGTTAACACTTTGGAGAAATATGCAATTTTGTTACATTACTTATATTTTATCATGTTTATACGCAATTGTTTTCCCATGCATAATTATGAAGTAGCTGAATACACTTTTTCTTGAACATATATTTTATTGTTTACTATTTTATTGTTATCAAAGCAGAATGGAGTGGAATGAACAGTGATGTTAGATGTCAAAATGCCTATGGTTAGACTGGAGGTTTGAAGACCTGATTTTGTATATGATCAACATTTCCTAAGGATAGTTATTGTAAATTTTAAAATAAATGTTCACTAATATATATTAATTTTGTAAATGGTATGTTTGAAAATCTCCAGGAACAGCTGTATTTAAAGCTGATGATTTTCAAAATGCACAATTCTTATGGGGCTGGATACCTTAGTGGTTAAGAGCACTTTAAGCTCTTGCAGAGGACACAGGATAAGTTCCCAGCACCATATAGCAATTCACAATTGTCTATAACTCCAATTCCATGAGATCCAATATTCTCTTCAGACCACCAGGAGCATAGGCCCCTGTGATAACATAGACAACAGATATCAACACAGTCCCCAGCTGCAGCAGGACCATGAACCCAGACATGGCCATTGCAGTAGGTTGGTACTGAATGTCACCATGGGCCCAGGTGGCAGCACAAGCCTCTCCGATTAGCATGGGCCCAGCAACAGCATAGTCCCTTGACTCCAATATGGCCCCAGGTGGTGGCCCAGATCCCAGGCATCTGTATTGCCTTTGATGGTAAGCCATGAACATCAACACAGACCCTAGCTGAGATAGGTCCTTGGAATCAGATATGGCCCTCAGCGGCAGCTTGGCCTGGATAATACCATGGACCTGGGTGGTGATGCAGGTCATTCAGATCAGCATGGCCCCAGTAGAGGCACGTCCCTCTGACCCCAACATGACCACAGGTGGTGGCTCAGAACCCCAGCTTCCTTATGATCTTCTGTGGCACTATGGGCCATGGACATCAACACAGATGCTGGCTGTGATAGGACCATGGACTCAGACATGGTCCTCGGCAGTAGCCTGGGACTGAATGTCATCATGGCCCTAGTTGGCTATTCAGGCCATTCACATAAACCCAAGCTTCCTCACCTTCGCCTCTTCAGATCTGCCTTTTTCCACAAGACATGAATCATTCTGCTTCTCTCTTTCTCTTTCTCCCAGACCCCACCACATGTGGTGCTGAGCAGGTCTGTGATTTCTTCTATCAGCCCAGGGCAAATAGCCTCAGGCAGGCATGTAGTGCCTACTCTTTTTAATCAACTATGTCATTAACCCATATCTAGAATACTTTCTGGCTACCTGTGGTTTTATCTCATGTGGGTGTCTAAAGGTAGGGCAGAATAATAGTGAGCTTATGCACTTTTGATTTCAAATTGCTGCTTTCCATGTGGCATTTTTAGTAGTACTGCTAAGTCATCCCTGACAGTTTCTGCTATTTCCTCTCTCTCCTTGTTCTCTGTCTTCCCTCATCTTCCCTCTCCTCATTTTCACTACCACCTTCACTCCAGTGATTCAAATCTTGATATACATCAGTGAGATCTTACACAGAAGAAATGGAACAGTTTTCAAGGTTTGTTTACTGCTTCTAATATGGTAGCTGCTGATTATGTTCTGATACAGTAGAAGGGAAAAATAGGATCCTTCACATGCTCTCATGAGAGCTCTATTCTAATAGATTATTCACTTCCCACATTGTTTAGGATAGTAGAGAATGGAAGGACATTAAGTGCCTTCAACTTGGGGATCAGATTTTCACACAGGAATTTTGCATAGACATCAAAATTCTAATCAAAGAAGTAAGTTTTCTTTGCATTCTGAGGCCCATAAAAAGAAAATCACATGGAACTGGAGTGATGGCTCAAAGTTTAAGAGCAATAGCTACTTCTTGAGGGGTCCTGATTTCAAATTCCCAGCAACCACATGGTGGCTTACAACCATCTATAATGAGATGTGGTGCTTTCTTCTGGCCTGCATGCATACATGCAGCCAGAACACTGTATACTTAATAAATAAATAAATCTTAAAAGAATTGACAATCACATATGATATCACACCAGTGAAAAGTTATAGTTTTTGTTAATCCAAAATCCTAAGCAAAACATTTCAATTTCAGTTTGAGGATGATTTTTATTACTGTATTGTCTATTTGGGTAGTTAGAGCATGAAAACCTCATTTTGAGACAAGATCTTGCTGTGTGGCTCTGGTTGGCTTTGAACTCACAGCCCTCTTGTCTCTGCCTCCAGAGTGTTAGAATTAGACATGTTCCATCAAGTCTGATTAGAATGTAACAACTATTGATTCTGGGATTGTTTAATTAAAATACAAAGACACTATAAATCCAGAGGACTTAAACTCTATCCCATTGTAGTCATTTATTAGGAAATTACTTTAATGTTATTGGACCTTAGCCACACTGTAAAATGAAGATACATACATTGCCTATAAGGAAATTTCCAACTTGTCTCCCATAGTTACCAGGATACTGGAATGTGATTAATAATTCTAGAATTTCCTTCACATCTCTAGAGAATTGCACAAATAGAAGATTTTTGTTCTTCTCTTAAATTTAGACACTTGAATTTCACCTTTATTACTGCTACAAAATTTTACCTTCTAATCCTGACAATACTATACTCATGAGACAGATATAATAGTCAATTCTATATTTCAAGCAAAAAATTATTTTTATTATCTACCGTGTTATTTTTATTGAAATCAAAATAACTGGTAATGACTTTTATGTGAACTTACATAAGGCCAATTCATACTTTTTTAGTGTCTGAGTCCATCTTTTGATCTTGTTTATTGTCTTTAGATCTTAGCATTAACATTTTGAAGATGATCAGTCTGCAATAGTGTTTTAAACATTTATTTATTATTATTATATGAGTGTATGATGTGTGTCTGAGGAGAGTTTCATATACCATGGTACACGTGTACAGTTTAGTGGAGTCACTATTTTCCTTCTACTTTATTTGTGTTCCAAGGATCAAACTCAGTTCTCCAGGCTAGAGTATGTGTTGCACAAATCCCAAATGGTCTTAATAAAAACCAGGAACCAGATATCAGGGTGAAAGCTGAAAGATCAGAGAAGCAGAGTATACCATAGCCACCACCTCTTACCTCACCAACTCTTCAGACTGAAAGAATTTCTCTCTCCTCCTGCCTTATATTCCTTTCTCTGCCCAGTCATTTCACTTCCTGTCTCAACCTGTCTAGTGCTGGGATTAAAGGCCTGTGATCCCGAGTGCTGGAATTAAAGATGTGTGCTATCACTGCCTGGCTCTGTTTCTCTTTTAGACTGGATTAATCTCCCATAGTCTAAGGTGGCCTTGAACTCACAGAAATTCAGACGAATCTCTGCCTCTGCTTCCCCGAATGGTAAGATTAAAGGCGCATGCCACCACTGCCTGGCCTCTATGTTTTATCTAGTGGCTCGTTCTGTCCTCTGATCTTTAGGCAAATTTTATTTGTTCAAAATATCACAAGTATCTGCTGAACCATTTCACTAGCTTCTGACAGAGTATATTTTACATAAGAATTTCCAAAGAAAAAGTCACAGAGTTTTTTGAAATGCTTTGTTTTGGGGTTATAGATATTGCTTAGTGGTTAAAAGCACTGATTGCTTTTGAGGGGAGACAGAGCTGCTTCTCGGCACCCACATGCTGCCTTACAACGACTTCTAACACCAGTTCCAGGATATTCAGCACATCCTTCAGACCTTTATGAGCACATGGTGCACATACTTATACTCAGGTACACACAAACATATGTATAAATTTTAAAAATAAACACATTGTAAAGGGAAGGCTAGAGAGATGCCCTCATAGTTACAAGTGCAGGTTGTTCTTCCAGAGAACCCAGATTCGGTTTCCAACATCCACATGGCTTATAAGAATCTACAACTCCAGTTCCAGCGGATCTGATGCTTTCATCTGGTCTCCATGGGCACCAGGCACACATGTGGTGCTTGCAATACATTCTTGCAAGGCACATACTCAGGAATACACTTTAAAATAGACAAATCTTAAAAATAAACTAAAATATTCTGCCTTGTTATGTGCACTATGAGAGAACTGAATTTGGTGTGGTCATTGAAACAAAGAAAATGAGAAAACTACTTTCTGGGAAAAGTAAAAGCCTCTTAAAATAGGGAACAGAAGTCCTATCGTGCAGTGGGATTCCAATACACAGGGACAGGAGTGCTTGTACTGCTCCTCATTAAGTTGTTGGACTCACCAGGCCCCTGACTCATAATATGGCAATTTAGAACTGTGGTCACAACGATCATCCAGCTGTGTGCTTCTGCTCTATATCCTTCTTAATATTAGTTTGCTAAATGTGAACCAGTCTAGGCAAGTAATATATCCTGGAAAATTCAACTTTGGTTACAAAGAAATCTTGATTTACCTTCTACAAAGTTAATTTGTGTAGTTCATCTACAATTGTCTGTCTCTGTTTCTCTCTCTCTCTCTCTCTCTTCTCTCTCTCTCTCTCTCTCTCTCTTTCTCTTTCTCTCTCACTGTGTGCGTGTGTGTGTGTGTGTGTGTGTGTGTGTGTGTGTGTGTGTGTATACTTTTTTGGTAGGAAATGGTACACAGTTCCTAACTGTCTGGCATACTGGTGGGAATTATGGCAGTAGACATGAAATTGGTAGCTTGAGTTTTGGAAATCCAGAGTTCAAGCCACCTTACTTTGCCATATAATTGGCTTTGTGTAAGTCACTGTTCCTTTGGGGCCCAATTTATTCTCCTGTAAACATAAAATCCCTTCCATTTTGAACATTCTACACCTGATTTAAGAAAGAAAATGATATAAATAAGAGCTCATGAGCTGCATGAATGACTCATCACTCTGAGTTAATACTGAAACATATTTTAAATTAATATTTGGTTGCAGCTAGTTCTTCAGTAATATAACTAATGTGTTATCATAGAAAATGAAGATATAAAGAACTGATTCTTCAAAACACCTGGACATATGACTTATGCTATCTTGATATTTTTATTATCTAAAGAATCCAATATATGTCAATCTGTTCTCTTGAATACTGCTAAGTCAATGAAGATTTTCTCATTATTTTTCTGTCTCTTTCTTCTTGTTCCATAATGGACTTTAATATCAGATATCAAATACAGTATATTTTGACCCATACTCAATTATTACTGATCCCAGAGGAGTTTACTGTTAAAGATCCATGCATTATTTAAGGCAAGAGGATAATCCTAGGGCCCTTCTTAAATCTTACTACTATAGTGTACTCTAAGCTATCCACACCTTTTGATTTCCTCTGTATTCCAGACATCTTTGCCTGATAGTAATGATGATTGGGGAAGAATCCCTGACTCTCAGTATGTTCCTATTCAAATCACTTAGGAATTCTTAGCCATGATAATTATGTTAGGTAAATCTTTGCAACTTAAAACACCTTGATTTTATGCTACACTTCAACCTAGTTTGGCCTTTTAAATCCAATTGAGAACATGGGTGATATTACAAGTATATAAGTAATATTTGTGTGTGAGATCCACTAAGGGGTATGCCTATGCAAATCCTAATGGTGCAGTTTCTTTTCATGTTGTAAGCTCATTCAGCTTCAGGAGCCTGTGGATAGAAGTTATATCCCATTATCGCACAGGGAGAGAAGGCAATCCACTAATCCTTCTCATTGCTTCTCACTTCACTTGCACCCTCCAAAGTGCAAGTTGCAGAGGCAGATTTATAATCTCAAAGCAAGACACTCAATACTGAAAGTCTAGGGTGGGGAGGCCCCCAAAGGCCCGCAATTATTCTTCCACACATGTTCATAAAGTTATTAGATACCCTTTTTGGGAAAGAATGTCTGACAAGGGACACAGCATGTGGTTCAGCTCCAGCCATGAATTTGATATAAGGGTTTTCAGGAAGTCATAGCAAAGGGCAATATGAGTCTACTTATTAGCACTTGCGTTTTATTTCCACTTGGTGCATCTGCTGATCCTTTGCTTTATACGGAACTGCTTTACAGAATTGCAAATGTCTTCTAACAGAAAATCACCCTGGTAAAGACAGGGTTTGAACTCTTCATTATATAAATCAATACTGTAAAAAATGCATAGAACATAACAAAATGCATAGATAAGTATCAAATATACTTTGAGATCTCCTTTCTGATCATCATCTGTAAGTGATTACAGACAAACAAAGAAGGATGCATACTTAAAGAAACTAAAAATGTGAAATGGAAGTAGAGAAGTATAACTTTGTTTACAAAACTGCAAAGCAAATCATAAATCAAAGCAAGTAAATGTAGAATGCTTCCTAATTTGATGTCACAATCCTAAATGTGAAAAGAGCTTTTAGGTTTCAATAACATACAGATGAACAGTTCACAAAAATTGGCAAGGAAGAGAAAAGACAATGCAAAAGTCAAGAAAATTAAATGGCCAATAATGAGTGCAGGCCAGCCTAGGTTACAGAGTGAGACCTTTTCTCAAATAACAATTAAATGGTTAATAAACTAATAAAAGTAAAATGTCAGAGGCTATGGGTTAGGGAGACAGTCTAGGTTGTAAAATGTTTGACATGTAAACATGAGGACCCGAGGAGGAAAATAGTGATGTGCATTTGTAATACCAGCTCTGGAGAGGTGGAGACTGAAGGATCCTTTTGTAGCCAGTCTAGATGAGTAAGTGAGCTCCAGATTCAGGGAGAAAGGAATGACAGCGAAGGTTGTCCTCTGGCCTTCACATACATAATGCTTTACATACAAACATATTGCTATGTGAGCACACACCCATATATACAAGCACACACATGTACACAATTTATAGGCTATTCCAATATTACATTTTAAATAACATTTTATTATATCATTTGACAAAGTGTTTCAAGAATAGATATTTGCTGCCACTAAAGTTGCAGAAACATGGACATTGGCATCCATAATTTGTGAAATGTGAGTTAATATTCTCTTTCTTGAAGACAATATTTATATTATCAAAAATGTCTTTTTTAACATACAGATTTATTATGAAGACATTACACATGGTCATCAAACACATTTTGCAATATTACTTGTAAAATTAAAAAATGACAAGAGATTATTCAGTAATTTTCACTAAGTAAATACTGTAAATCCCTGCTAAAGAAATACAAAATAATCATTAATATGATACTGACAGAAACATTTAATGAAATAGGAATCTTTCATAACAAAAATCAAATGAAAGATCGTATAGTTGTGAATCGTGACCTTGTTTACTTTTAAAAGAAGACTATGTACATTATATACATTCACATGTACACACACAAAAGTAGGGACTATACACCAAAAATAAGTAAACTGATTAAACAAATAAATACATGCATAAACACATACACACATACATACATACATACAAGCAGAGTGAAGAAAGAATAGCAAAAGATGTTTTATTTCTTTAAATTCAGTTTAGTTTTGATATTTTCTAGAATATATCATATTACAAATATTCAAACATGAAATTTTTTGAAGACTGTGGAACTAGAGCAATTAAAGTTGTATGTTTTACAACATCATATCTTTAAATTACTATATAGAACATGGAATATATTAAATTAACATAAAATTTGAATATTTTCTAATAAATTGTTATAGTCTGGAGTGTTCTCATGGATTATAACAGGTATAAATAATAAAAAAATTCATCAGTTGATATAATCTTTGCTGATTCAATCCCCTAGTTATATTGAATAGAGTATCAATGAAGGTGGATGTGCAAGTACCTCTGCAGTAGGATATAGTGTCTTTTGGGTTATATTTAGGGTGATTTAACCACTTGTGTGATAGATCTATTTCTTGGTTTGTGTTTTTTTTTTAAGAATTTCAATACTGATTTCCATAGTAGCCTTACCAATTTTAACCATCCCTCTTCCCCTATGCCTTCACCAACATTTGTTGTGGTGGTGGTCTGAAAGAGAATGGCCCCCAAAGGGAGTGGCACTATTAGGAGGTGTTGCCTTGTTGGAGGAAGTGTGTCACTGTGGGACCAGGCTTTGAGGTCTCTTTCTCAAGCTTCCCTCAGTGTGACAGTCAGCCAACTTCCTACTGCCTCTGAGTCAAGATGTAGGACGCTCAGCTCCAGTACCACATCTGCCTGCACACTGCTATGCTCCCCATTGTGATGATAAAGGACTGAATCTCTGAAACTATAATCCACCACCTCAATTAAATGTTTTTATTCATAAGAGTTGCCATGGTCATGGTGTCTCTTCACAGCAATAAAAAAATCTTAACTAAGACAGTTTTCATTTATTTTCTTCATAGTAGCTATTCTGACTGCAAGAGAGATGGAATCTCAAAGCAGTTTTTATTTACATTTAACTGATGGATAATGATATTGAATACTTTTTACAATGTTTATTAGCCACTTGTATTTCATTTGAGAACTCTCTATTCAGATCTATAACATATTTTTATTGTTTTTATTCTTAATGTTTAGATTTTTTAGTTCTTTTTATATTATAGATATTAATTCTGTCAGATATATAGACAGCAAAGATTTTATTTATTCCATCTTGCTGACATTCTGCATTTTCTTGTACCTTATAATGTTTTATATTCTATTTTCTCACTAGAATATTTGTACTTCATCTCTACTGGCTTTTGTAAGTATCTTTGTGATCTGACTTATCGAAACTACTCCTATGTTATATAGAGGGAAGAACACATTGAAGTATACTCTGTATACTTAACTTCAAAAACCAGGGGTCCAAATTGATAGAGTTTGGGATATTGAAATATTTTATGTATATAATGCTTCTCATAACACACAAGGGATCCTCAAAAGGACAGCATATTAATAAGAAAGAGCTGTTACAGAGAGCTGAGTCAAATAACGGTTTCAGGCTAGTATATAAAGCCATTTCCCTTGTCTATCTTAATAGTGATCATATCTACATATAAAGTAAAAGCAGTGCATGAGCCCGGAATTGAGAAAGAACCATCAAAGCAGTCAGGAATGTTCATGAAAATGTGAACTCGAACTTTATTTATTTATTTGAGGTTCTGCATTTTCTACGTCCACATTGTTGATTTACAAAAACCCTACTGAGAGCTCCTCTAATTTTTGCAGCTAGAATCAACAGAGTCTTCATAAAGCTATACAAGAGTCTCCAGAATTCTACAAAAAAGAAATTTTGAGTACCATAGTAGTGATCATGTTGTTACAGTTTCCACTGATTACGACCATAATGCCTAAAACATTCTGGCTATTCCTTTAAGTAAAGATCAGCTGGACATAAATTTTTCTTAACTGAAAAATTATCTCTCTAGCTCTGTAAATAGTATTTTAAAGTCTTTATATATTGCCTTGATTTCATAAAATTTGAAAATCATACACGAGAAAAAACCCTACTTAGTAAATAATTTGTTAAAAACGTCATTTTCTCCTTCCACAGTATGGGTTTAGGGGATTGAATTTGAGATATTAGTCTGGGTGGCAGGTAGCTTTATCCACTGAGCTATATATTCTGCCAAAAGAGTTATATTAAAATGCAGAATTTTATTTTAGTGTGTGTGTGTGTGTGTGCATATGCATGTTGCACATGTGTGATAAATGTATATTCATCTGTGCGTGCAAGTACCCACGTATGTACCTTTACATAGGCCATGGGAAGGTATCATATATCCTCTTCTATTACTTACCACCTTATTTTCTTAAGATAGAGTTTGAACGCAAATCCCCATGTTTGTGAGGAGAACACATAATAAGAAATTTTCTTGTGTCGCGCCTGGCTAATAGTTGGGACAAATCTGTAGCCAATCGTGTCCCCCAAGTAAGCATATAAAAGCTTGGTCATTATCTCAGGCTTATTACTGACTAGTTCTTACACTTAATTTAACCTATAATTCTTATCTATGTTTAGCCATGTGGCTTGGTACCTTTTCTTAGTTCTGTGTTCACATCTTGCTTCCTCTGTGTCTAGTTGGCAACTCCTGACTCTGTCCTTCCTCTTCCCAGAATTCTTTTAGTCTTCTCACCCTGCCTATACTTCCTGCCTGGCTACTGGCCAATTAGCGTTTTATTAAACTAGTATACAAAATCACTATCACAGAGCAAGAATAAGCTAAGGAGAAACTTCTAGCCACTCTCAAGAACACAGCCAAGATCAATAATACCTTTAGCTCCCATAAGTTTGTTTGAGTAGCTCAGCTTGCTATTCTTATATTAAATGAGAAAAAATTTTTTTCCTTTCTTTTCTTTTCTTTTCTTTCTTTTTTTTTTTTTGAGACAGGCTGTCTCTGTGTAGTTTTGGTGCCTGTCCTAGAACTCACTCTGTAGACCAAGCCGGCCTCGAACTCACAGAGATCGGCCTAGCTCTGCCTCCCGAGTTCTGGGATTAAATGTGTGTGCCACCACCACCCGGCCATGAGGAAATTTCTTAAAGGTGGAAAGGGACACAAACAAGAAATTTCCAGCATCCAGCTTTTAAAGGGATTGGTTAGGCATCAAACCTAGAAACCATACAATCTAGGGGGAAAACTATGGCAGCTGGAGAGGAAGAAATGAGCTACAGATCAATGGAAACAAGTACATGGAAGCATCATCATCAACTTAAGGATGCTGTTCAGCTTCGTGATTCACAAAATAAGGAGCAATAGCTAAATCCATAATTATTTACTTCTGGTTACAAAATGTCATGGTGCTAATCTGAATATGGCAAAAACTGTCTTAGGGTAATGTGTAAAGACTGCAGCAATTCCCCTGTGTTTGATTTGGTTCACCCACTCTCTCCCATCTGTCCTTTCTTTTGGACCACCTTCATTAAACTGTCAAGTTCACACATTCTTTTTCACATTTGCATTTTATCTAAAAGTACGAAAACACAGCCAAAAAGAAGGCAACATTTTTTCAGAGGTTTTGATGGGGTAAGTTAAGGTCAATGTTTTCAGCATTAACTCTGAATGTCCTTGTTTTTTATGAAGTTAAGTCAGACCCTTAATATACAATTTAAATGCAGCTTTGACTGACTAGGAAATGCTATTTAAAAATCCCCAGAAGACACAGATCAAAGGACAGTAAAAATGCATCCCATATTTGATTTAATGATGCTTTGAATTAAAGTAAACGGAACATATGTCAAAACCTTGATCCATTGATTATTCAAGTTCAGTTTAAGGCTAACCTGCTATAGCTTCACACAAGCCTATTGCCTAATATATAATGCATAGCATACACTACCTGTTAGTAATAAATATCAATGACTTCAAAGGCATTAAAGGTTTCTAAACCTGAATGTGAGTTGTGTTCATAGCTTTAATGTGATGTTTTTCTTCTCTGAGATGGAAGATCCTACCTTCTTCTGTTCAGCCCCAAGGAACTTTAACAGTGCTACAGCCATGGTTTGTGTCTAGTAAGGACTGGAATTTCTTTGTCTGTCTCTTACATTGTTTTGTTTCCCTTACTACTCTTCAGTGAGCTGAGGTTCATAGCTACTGTGATGTTGACTACCACCATTTCCATTATCATTATTTGTTACACTTTTACCATTTATTTTACCCAACCCAGAGTCTTCTGCTATCCCTTTTTGCAATCATCTTGTACATATCTTACACATGTTTCCATAGGAGCAATTCACATCTCTTACTGGATATCCCACTTGCCTCTGCTGCAAACATCTTTCCCTCCATCCTGTTAATAGTAAAATCTTCTCTCCCAGTCTCTCAGGCTTGAGCACTTCAGTCACTCTAGCCTACTTTCTCTACCTGGTCCTTCACACACAATCAATTTCTAAGAGCTCTTGATCTTACTTGCTTGGTATCTCTTACATCTGTCCCCTCCACTCTGATTCCACTGCCAACACTCTGGTTAATGCTCTCATTACCTTTTCATCCTGGGCTACTTTAATAGCTTTCTAATTGCTCTCTCACCATTTATCCCTCTTTACTCCACTGCATGCTGTATTCCCTGTCAGAAAGCCCTCAAGATAATTCTGATCCAGTTCTCACCATGCTCAAAACATTTTAACACCTGCTCATTGCCAGCCAGCCAAGTATTAACTACAGACTCTACCCTTAAAGTCTCCTATGATACAAAACCACATTTCAACTTCTGTAATTCATGTCTATAAAATTTGGATATAACTTTAGGAAAATGACTTATTCCATACTTCCTCTCAAGGCCATCCTTCTCTCTAAGCAACAACACTAGCAATTCCTCCAGGTCCATCTCACACTGACTGTATCCTGATATTTCTTATTTGTCACCCCTAAAGCCATTTTGATAGTCTAAAGTTGTTATTCTGAAAGGATCCTTTGGGAAGCAGTGTGAAGAAAGGTAGATCAAATCTTCAGTCTGATAGACAATAGACTGAAGTTCAGGAGAAGCTTTCTTCAAAGGTCACATGGAAAAATCCTCTATGTGGATAATTATTAAGAAGTAAATGAGAAGATCAACTGGATTCAGTAACATCATGGATGGTCAATACTCGACAAGTATTGTGCTTATCCATTTCTGATGGCCATAGTATATCTAACATAATCTTTTGCCCATATGATTCAAATTAGAGCTTAAGCAATCCTTTGGTTTTATCTTGATAAACATTAATCCATTAATCCGGATAGTTTCCTCTGAGTTGTGTCCTTTCTAATCACTTATCTTTGTACCATTATTTCATTTTGTCTTTAGTTAATATAATATTTTTCTGTACATTGAGTTTTGGGTCATTTGTGTGTTTATTTTATTTTACCTTCTTGGCTTCTAAGATCCTTCAGAGAAACACTGTCTCAATAGTATATAGACCAAAATCTCCATGGAAAACGAAAGTGGAGGAAGCAATCTAGTAGGAAGGGTGTGGCTGAAGGAGGGACTATAGGCTCAGAAGTTACATTTGCATAATACACTATTTTATTTATAGCAATGCACTGGCCTATACTTCTGTAGGGCACCAAGTTAACTCCTTTTAATTATATCATATTCTTTATGTAGCTTTACATAATTTGTCCTTACTGTATACACAGACTGGTTCAGGTATGTTTTCAGATGCTATATGACAAGGACTACCTCAGACTCTCACTCTTCTTTTTACTCTTCCTTTCTCCTTTCCTTCCTTGATGCCTTCTTGGGATCCTTTCCTATTAAAACAAATGCTTTGAGGTTATGAGGGTAGCTGTGGTATAGTGTTTTGTAGATCAAATAAATCTGAGTTGGTATCTGCCTGTATACCTGTCAACAAATGATGCAATCTGTCAGCTCACCATTCTCTTTACCTAGAGATCATTAATACTATTTTTGCTTAACATGCAGAGTGGAGGAGTAATAGCCTCTCAAGACAAATGAGGTACTCATCTAGTAATTTTGCTTATGCTTCCATTTTGTACCACACATGGATATGAAAATTTAGACTTGTGATGGGACTGATTGAAACCAGAAGAATATTCAAACTAGGAACAGTCACTGTGTCTTTAGTATGCTTTATGTACTTTTTTAATTTTAACAACATAATTATGAATTACTCTTTGTTCTTGAACGAATGAAGAACCCTTGTGCAATGAAATGGTACAAATGCTCATTTCACTTATGCTAGTATTTCCAGAAAACCTCGGTGCTGTCTATTTATGATTCTGGAAATGTAGATGGATATTGTTTTCTATCATAGCATCAGCTGTGAAACTACAAAATTTTACCATCCTAATGGGGCTTATCTCAATAAAGATTTTCGGAAATAATTTTGCTGTCATTTGGACATCCTATTATCTTCTCCTCAAAATTTGGCACTAAAATAAATGTTTTCTTTTTACTCATTTGCTTTTGGAGGAAAAATGAAATTCAGAATGTGTTTTCTAGCAAAATGGTGATTGTTTAAAATTTTTTTAGCCAATTTTCTACTCTTTCTTGATGCTTGGGGTAAATTTAAATAACTGGTAAGCAAACAGCTCTATGCAATGAAAACATTTTCTTCCATAAGTATAGGTTTTCCTTTTTGTAAGTGTGTTTTTCTTAAGGAGTGAAGGCAATAACAGACAGAATTGTCTTTGGGGATCACATAATTTATTTAATATATATAACTTGAGCTTTTAACACTCTCTGATTCTCTCTTGACCCTTCGGTGGGATGGTGGCTGCATTGTCAGGCTGACAGCAAAGTGGCAACAGCAATTAGGGCCTCATACTCAGTCAACATAATATCTACAATGAAAACTACACGTATAGATTTTTTTTATTCACTCAGTTTAGAGTTTTGTTCTTTCTTTCTGAAGACTTCTGAGGTAATGTAACATTCTTATGATGTGAGAAAAGAAAGTAAGGCAGTGTGGGTATACAAGTACACAAAGTATTGCATAAAAGTAAGACTTGGCCACCTGCATTGCCTCCACAGTGAGTGTCCTGTATAATACAATTTAATGTAAATAGTTTCTTTGTTGTATTTTAATGTCAAATTGATGCCTTTAAATTTTGATTTATTTTTAATTATGTGCATGTGTGTCTGTATTTGCATTTGTGTACATGTGAGTGCAGGTGTCCTCAGAGTCCAAAAGAGTGTGTGGGATTCCCTGGAGCTGGAGTTACAGATGGTTATGAGCCACCTGACATGGGTTCTTGGAACCAAACTTGTAGTGGCTGAGCCATAACTCCAGCTCCCATACTGATGCCCTTTAAGACTACATTTTCCTCTTTCACTATTTGACAAACTGTAAACAGACATGAAGCAAATCAAACTATTCTCCAAGGAAATATGATATCGTGTGTGTGATGCTGAGCAACTGATTAAAAATTGGAATGAAACAATAGAAATTATATGCCCAATACCGTGTAAACATATTATTTTTGACATTTATGTATTTATTTTTGGCACAGGCTATAATTCTCTTTGAAGCTCTACACATCTCCCTTCCACATTCCCAGATGCATGCTTCTGTGCAGAGCAAAGAGCCAGATATACATGTTGGAATTCTTCTTTCTACCAATATGATATTGAATAAATTATGCAACTTGTTTTGAAACTCAGCTTCTTCTTCCATAAAACGAAAATAATAATTCCTCTTTCATAACTTTGTGGTGATTCAAAAAATAGGATTTTTGTCATTTCTGGTTTTATTTAGCCTCTGAATTTATTTTTTTACAAGTAAACCTTAAAAATAAAGCTTGTAACCAAAATGATATTTGCCAGTAACATAAGCAACCCAAAAATGTGTTTTACCAGCTTTTCAAAAGTATCTTAAACCATTCTCTTTTATATTTCATTTTGACTTCTCAATCTGGCATTTCAAGTCAATCTACTTATACAATTCAGGCCCATTAAACAGGAAGTTGGCAGTTTTCTCATTTCCCTTTCATTTGCTTTATACACATGAAAATTGTACTTTTTTACTGTTTGTTATTGGGCTTATACAAAATACATCTCTTTAACAATTTAGATTGCCAGTCTTCTTGCAACACATTTTTCCCACTCTAGCCCTTAATAGTGAGCTCTTTTTTCCCTTTGCCACTTTCATTTAACCTTTCGTGTCTCTGAGGCAACAACAGGTCAATACAACATTTTGCTCTTTTAAAAAAATGAAAGTAAAAATGCTTGATGATAAATGCACTAATTACTTGCATTCAAGTTCCATGTGAGGGTAAGACTACCAACCAATAGATTTGGTTGCTATGGTACAGAATATAGACCTTTATTTATAACTGCTTCATTAGAAAGTATTTGAAATTAATTTTCATCAGATAAAGAAAGCTGTGGTATGGTCAGAATTATAGATGTCAAGGTAACACTGGTGTTGAAGAATGCCCCCCCCCACCTTGCCCCAGACTGCAAGTGGTGGATTACAGACCACTTCAGGAATGCTATAATGAAGCTTCACTGTGTTTACTTAAAAGAACATTATTAGCATAGTAATTTTGTAAGATTAATATTCTACTAAATTGTCTCAAAGGTTTCAGATAACTCTTCTAATTTTGTGGGAAATTGTTACCAAAATTACATCTCTTACGAAAACACATTAATGTATTAGACAAGATAAATACATTTTAATAAATAAGCATTGTGTTACATCTTATTTGAACCTGGTATAATGAGTAATGGAGCATTTCAACTTGATACAATGAGTAATGAAACCTTTCACCAACACCAATGATTCACTATATCATTAAAATACACTGGAATTTTCAGAGAGAGACATTAAAATCATCACAGACTCCCATTCGGAGTCTATAAGAATAAAGCCTGAATTATTTTCCATGCTCTGCCAGAGCAAGAGACAGAGGCTGCTTGCACAAGTTGTTCCTAGAATTCTAAAAGGAGCAGAGGCTGAATAATTTATTTCCCCTGTAGTGGCCCAATACTGTACTACAAAATGGTATACCTGATGAAACTAACCCTTTGTAACTTGACATCTTAATAGCCTAGTGTTAATTTTGACTAGGTTTTATAGCATCATTTATTTTTCATTATCTCTGTAGATTTGCACAGGCTTTGTAAGACTGTTAACAACTGAATATAAAATTGGAGTTATAAATCAAGAATGAAAATGGGAAAAGTAACTCTGCTATCAAATAACAGTATATTGTTTGCATTTCAATAACAGAATCAACCAAGTATAACTGTTTCTACAGTCCCATTTCTTACTTTTTTTTCAAGAATATTTTTTTCTTCCTGGATTTTTTTTCTAATCTCTTCTTGAACTTTCTGTATGGGTTTTAAATGTTTTCTCCTTCAAGATACATGTGATACCTAATTCGTTGTTGGTGACGACTGTTTTGTTGTAGCAGATAATATTAGACTACAAAATTAGAATGCTATTAGCATCATCATATTTCATTTCAAATTACCTTTTTTAATCTCAGCTGAGGAAAGCATATGACTCCATTCCAAATCCTTAGATACAGGAAAAGTCAAAAGATATTTCAAAGATGGTAAGTGTTAATAGCTTACATTTTAAAAACTTCACCAAAATTCAGGGAATGGACATTTGAGCCTTCTAAGCTGATAACATTTCAGCAGCAAAAGCTCTCTCTAAGAAATCATTTTAAATGTAAGTCAGTTATAAAAAAAAATCCCTAGATATTTTGGCATTGCAAAGAACTTCAGGCTGAAATGGCAACATTCCATGTCTGGAATTTCACAGCCAATCTAATTGTGTCCATTTTGATGTTTCCAGATCAACTCAATGATTTTATTTGCCACTTGGATTCTGTTTGACTCACATAGACATACAGCAGACAGTCACCCTGGAGTAGGTAAGTTGTACATAGGGGAATTCTTCTGACTTTATCAGCACTGATGCAAATGCAGCCATCACCAAACGGGAAAGAAAACTGCTGTGAGTGTATCATGGGTTTAAAAATATGAATGTAAGTTTGGAAGCATAGACATCAATCATGAGTCTGGAAGATAATTGCTTTGGGACACACTTAAGGGGATAGTCATTCTTTGAAACTGGTGTCTTTTTCTTCTTTCACATGTCTATCGGTTTCTTAACTTTGTACATAGTGTTGAACCTACTACCAAATAAAATATTCATTGTCAACCATTTGATAGTAATGACTCCCAAATAATTTTTACACATTTTCCTATCAGTTCAGACACCAAATTGATGAACACAAATGGATCAATGTAAAACTTATCAACAATTACCAGTTACTGATATAACTGCGTTTTCATGTAGTCAATAATTCTTACAAAAATTCATTCCTACCACTGGCAGGAAATTATTTGTATTGATGGCATACTTTCATAAGGAACATAACTGTCACATTATGTATGTGTAGTATGAAATGAACTTCTCTGGAAGTAAAGGAGGAGTGGATAAAGGGGAGTGTGAGAGAAAGAGGATGATGAAACCATGGGGTTACATGCTCAAGGTGCATTATATATTTGTATGAAAATGACCTTGTATAACCCAATATCAGGTACAGTGAATATATACCATGGGGGGGCACAAAAAGGAAGATATTTGTCACAAGCCTACTAATATACATTACAATTTCATAATTTTATGTAAGTATGCCTATGTATTCATGTGAAAATGACTTTTAATAAGAACTATGAAATTTCAGATAACACTTTTCAAAGAACTTGGTAAACATGGATATTGATCTCTTTCAAGAAGTGTCTTGAGAGTGTTGGAATAGCTACCGAAGCTATCAGGACAGCAGCATACAATATATATGAGATTTAGGACTATTATGAGGTTTTGCGTTAGGGGTCCTTTTTTCCTTTTTTAACTTTTAGTTTTTGAGCCAAGGTCTCCCATATCCCTAGGCTGAACTCCAGCTAGCTGTACAACAAAGAGTGATGTTGAAATCCTGAGCCTAAAGCTTCCATATCCCAAGTGCTGAGATGATAGGTATGTGCCACCAGACCCAGTGAAATTCAGTTTTCAGATGAACATGTTTGGTAACAGTGCTTTTAGTTACTCTCACCATATTTTCAAACTGTTTTATCTCAAATCTAACTGGAACTTGCTCTCCAATACCAAATTATTTGTTGATTCATTCCCCCATGTTTATTAAGGTGTCATGCAGGAAAAGCATTCTTATTATGAAAGTGTTCTCATTTTGTTTTCACAGTGTGAGTTTTATTATTCCTTTTGCAATCTCTTTGCCTGACAAAGATTTATTACCATCTATCTTGCCAATATCATCACTAGTATGAATAATGAGTGAGGGTAACTCCCCACTCACATTGGGGCTGGTTTTCATTCAACTTTAGGCAAGATGAGAGGTGAATAATTTTCTAATACTTCTTCAAACTTTTTTCTATTCCAGATAACGAACAAATAACAAGTTTAAAAAATAGGCTATACAAAATGAAATGAATTATAAATGTTCTGCTTTAAATCAGAAAGTGGATTAAGAAAAACAAAGTGGCAGTGATTATAGTATCAAACATTATTTCCTAATAAAGTCAAATTTTAGTTATCAAAATGGAAATTAATGTGAATAACATGATGATCAAATGCAATTATGAATGTATATATTCCTATCTTGCAAAATCATCTCATTTAAATGGCTGGTTTGTGATAAGACTCTTATGAGTGGAGCTCAATTGTAAATTTCAATTCAAAAGGAGAGGGAAAAAATGTCATTTCATCTTCATCGCATGTTCCACACATTTTCTTCTGCAATAAATCCAGAATGTTAGAGTCCTTAGGGAAATGTGAAGACTAATACCTTTTCAGTTGCTCTTGTACTTTAAAATGGTCGTCACAAATGGTATATAGCAGTGAAAAGCATTCTTAAAAGCAAGACATCCAGTGTCACTTTAAGACTTGAAGTTCTCTGCACATTTCATGCAAATAAATTTTAATTTTTCAGTAAGGAGTACACTGTTTAAACTGATGCTGAAGTACATTGATTGACCTAATTAGATATAAAACTCTGTCACCGAAGTCACCAAGATTATATGATCTCATGCCCTAGGTAACACACTCAGTGTTTTTATTATTATTGTATGATAATTCCCCTAGATTTTTCTGTAAGGAATTCTCTCTGGGCTAAGTAATTGGTAGTTTCTCATGCATGTTTTAATAGTCTTCAAAAAAAAAAAGGCTTCTGAACAAATGCCATCTACTATGGAATACCATTTGAACTGCATTTCTTTCTATAGCAGATTTCCCTAGTTGGCCAATTAATTACAAGGTATAAAGGTCTTTTTAAAGTCACTAAAAAAACCAACAATTACAGTTCATTGTTCCCATCTTGAACTGACTCAGGTAATATATGCAGCGTGTATCATACATACCATTTCAGTACTGTTAGGAAAAGATATAAATACATGTAGCTTGTTCAAAGTTGTCATTAAAATGATATGTTCTTTGATTTTTGATCTTATCAGTCTAGGGACTGGAGAACTTAAAAAAAATCTATCTATCTAAAAGCACTTTTGAACACTGCTAAAGAAGGTATTTTGATCTATACAGCAATTCTAACTGTGGGATGCATAAACAGGAGCTATGATCAGCACTGGAAGACTTAGATTTAGATAATTTAAGAAATAAGATTACAGGACACTACAGATTGAATTAATTTCTCCTATTTGTATGTGTGTTCTAGGAACCAGATGGAATTTTTTAATTCACAAGAGGCTGTTTGGAAGTTTCAGTGTGGGGAGTGCAGGTATTTTTTTTTTTTTGTCTTTGGCTGATGAATGGCTCTCAAATATTTATAAATTTTTAGGGAACCCAGCTTAAACAGAGTATATATGATTTTAAGGAAAGTCTTCAGAATAACAGACATGTCTTTACTAGTCAATTAGTCTGTCTTTAATTGATGACACACACAGAAACATAATAATGGTTTTCACTGAAACTAAGTCTTTTTTAATGGACCCTCAGTGGAAGAACCGAAGGTTTCCAGGGCTCAGAGCTAACTTTTAGTGCATTTGTACGAAGCTTTGACACTATAGAATGACAGACGATAGAAAACTGTGATATTTCTACCCTAGTATTTTCTGTATTTAATGCTATTACACATCATCCGTGTAAAGAACTCATTCATATATAGTACATGGCTTACAGTAAGTATATAAATATACTGAATGAATGAATATGGGACTGCACATTACTCATAATACAAGCCATATATTTGACACATATCTACATACTAAATATGTCATCAAGCTTATCCTAATTCTTTTTTAGACATATTAAATGTGATTATTTTTATTAAAACTATAAGTTAACATATAAAAAATGGGTATCACTGTGACTGTCCCATACATGTGGATCTTTTCACTTTAATCACATTTTATCCCATAACCCCTCTCTCTTATTCTAATTCTTAAAACAGCTACTACGTGTAACTTAATAAGCATCTTACTGTAATTTAAGTTGTTATTTATTTATTTTTTAGGTAGCCTTTCTGTTTTAAAAAGATATCAGTTAACAAGTCTACTTAACAAAAAATGCATTTTAAAGTTGAGGAATGGCACTATTCCTCTAAGTAGTGTATGAAATCAGTTAAAAGCTCCCCAGAGGTCTAGTTGATATTTGCCCAGGACAGGTTGTGAATTTTCTCTTTGGGACTACTGCTCTTATTATTAATACAGACACCTCACTTCTTTGGCTCTCATAACAATGTTATTTCCCTTAACAATGGCAACCATGAGTTAGAAATTCCTTTGTGACACTATTTCTAAGGAGACATTAACAAATATCTGTTTATCCTAGATGAGGAACCAATGATAGACCAAAGCACAATTTTGGAATTACCTGCAAAAATATTGGTGAGGGTGTGGTGGTAAGCTAATTGTACTGAAATGTGATTTTGATTGTATGTTAATAAATAAAGTTGCCCGGGGGTCAGAGCTATTAGAGCCATAGCAAGAGTGTGGCGGTGGTGGTACATGCCTTTAATCCCATAGATATCTGTGTGTTCAGGGATATAGCCAGCATTGGAGACATATTCCTTTAAGACCTAGGGGGCTGTACATTCAGACAGTGACGAGGCAGTCACGTGTTTGGGTTTGCAACCAATGAGAAGGCAGAACAAAATACTTTAAATAGACGAACCGACAGGAAAGAGAGTCTCCTTCGGGAAGCTGGGACACCGCAGGCGGAAGGGTGAGATTTTAGCTCTGAGCTCTGACCTCTCGGCTTTCTCTTTTGCATTATTTCTGTGTTTCTTATTTAATAAGACGGTTGGTTACATCTATATGAGGGCTTATTTATTGGAGCAAAAAAATGACTCAAAGACAGACAAATACATCGCCAAAGTCCACCCTAGAATGGTTGATGGCTCCCAAAAGATGGATACTAGAGTGTACTGCACAATCTGTAGGCAGCTCAAACAGGTGGAAGAGTGTCCTTTACAGCTGGCTCAATTCATCTGTGCTTTATCCAGGCAGTTTTAACCTCTTTGTTTTTACCTCTTTTGGGTGACTTACCTGGTCTGACAGTGTCTCTCAGGACTTCTTACAGCATATATATATATATGAAGAACTTAGTGACTCTAATCAGTTTCAGGAATTCCTAAAGCTATTTTGAGTTGTTTATTTCCTGAGCTTAACTAGCATACTTTCAGAAGGGATTGTTTCACCTCCTCTTAGAACATCCTGTTATTTTAGTTTCCTGTAAACATCCTGTGTATTATTGAGCTTCCTTCCAAGGTGAAAGGTTAAAAACTCATAGAAAAGTACTAAAAAACACTGATGCACATGGAAAAGAGTGAATTTTTATTCCTATGTACTGGTATCACATTGAAAAGCATATTGAGCATAAATGTATATGGGGAGGAGAGTCCTATATCTTTAAAAGTAGTTTTGATCTCGATGAATTAGTGTAGTTTTCATATCTCACAAGAAAGGTTTCTTTCTGCAGTAGACAACAATTAACACTAAAACTTAGAACCGATAAAAGAGTAGAGAATTAGTATTTGGGGGTACTCATTCACAAATGAGACTTGTTTTACACTCCCTTCCACCAAGACTTAGGATCCATCTTGGAAGAAGAATTAGAAAGATTGTAAGACCCAGTGTTGGAGGGGACTGGAACAGTTGAGGAAGGTTTGTGTGTGTGTGTGTGTGTGCGTGTGTGTGTGTGTGTGTGTGTGTGTATGTGTGTGTGTGTGTGTGTGTCAGAGAGAAAGAGAGAGAGAGACAGAGACAGAGACAGAGAGACAGAGACAGAGAGAGAGAGAGTTTTCTTTAGAGATATGGCACCTGGTAGGTTGACTATGTTCCCACAAATGGCCTCACACCATTGGGCAGCTAAAATTGTATTCAATAGGTTATTTAAAAAAAAAAAAAACTACAGGAAGCTGGAAGGGTTTAGGGGTAAATGTGGGAGGAATTAGGGGGAAGAGTGGGAGTAATTAAGATCAAAATACATTGTATACATGTAATGAAATTCCTAATGAATTAATAAAAGTCTTAAAAATAGTTTTGGTCATTTTTGTATATTTAGTATCATCATTAGAAACTAACACCCTATAAAGATTAAATAATTCTCTATAGTCTATCAGGAAAGATATAACACAACTGGAATTGGAACTCACATGATGAGGTTCAAGAATGTACTTGGTTTAAGTTCCAGATTTGTAACTTAGCATTTACATTCCCCAAAACATATTGCTTGAACTCTTTGGCCCTTAGTGTATAGAAGAATTCCATGAAGGCTAACAATGCCTAATGTTCAGGGCAATCATTAACTAGTTTATAAATAATTATACTGACAGGCATTGACCAAGTGGTTCACTATCTTCACTTTTAGAAAAGTATAAGAAACATATAGCATGAGTCCTGGCATATAATACATACTTATTACTAAAACTTATGATAATAATATATGAAAAAATTTCATCAGCAAGAAATTTCTCAGAAGATCCTGGATAAAATACATATAAACATACAAAGTCAATTTTACTGCAGTATGCAAATTCTCACTGATCAGGAAGGTAAGAAAACTGAGTAGCACTTAAAGTGTCCAAGAAAGGCATATATGTCATTTTGCTATGGTTTGAGTGGTCCTGGTAGATTTTTAGCAGTCAAATATAACTAATAGGATCTCTGTTGCATAAATTGCTTAGTTTCAAATTTATCGAGCACTAAAGCAACCAGAGGCAGAAGAGCCTCATCATCCTTAAGACAATGCAACAGAGTTTTGTAGATTTTGTAGATTACATTTAGGCTGACGTGATAAATTTGGTTTCATGTAATTTTTTTTAAAAAAAATTGTGTGTGTGTGTGTGTGTGTGTGTGTGTGTGTGTGTGTGAAAGAGAGAGAGAGAGAGAGAGAGAGAGAGAGAGAGAGAGAGAGAGAGAGAGAGAAAGAGAGGGTACATGTGTGGATATCAGACAACAACTTGTAGAAGTCTGCCATGTGGGTCCTGAGGACTGAACTGAGGTTATCAGGCTTGGTGGCAAGAACTTTCACCCACTCTTCCATCTCATTGACCTTTATTTTTTTTATTTTTATGCTTTAAAAATGCTTGAGCATTCTCTAGTCCTGATCATGGCCACAGTCTTGGTTCTTTTGCTCCAGATAGCGAATCCAAAGGGACATAGTATTAACACAAGCATCCAAAGTACAATGGCTGGTGACAAAGTGAAAGTGTAAGTTTCAAAGTGGAAGTCTGAATGACAATGCCTTTGATCTTGATAGGCATGAAGACTTATGTTTCTCCCTCTTCTCTTATTCCTTATCTTATTCCAACCCCAGGGCAAGTACCTCAACGAAATGGACATGTTCTTGGAACCTCCATTACCAGAATTCAGAATTCAGTATGATAAATAGATACATAAGCAACAGCACTATGTAAATGCATGGAGTTTTGTGATGTCATTTCAGAACAGACTACCAAATTCTTGTTTTCCAAATCCCGTTTTGGAGGATCCATTGGTTAGCCCAAGCAACTGATTAACTGACAGTGCTAGGAATAAAAAGTAAGGGTCTCCTGCATGCTAAACAAGTGGTCTTTCAGTGATTTACATTCTCTAGGGGAATAAAAATGGAGATGTGCTGTGTGAATAGATTGTAGCCTCTAGGACATCTCCAATTGAAAATGTTACTTCCTCTTAAGTTTTTTTTCTTTGCTTCCATCTGGAAGCTACCCTGTTCTGATGATGCCAGTGAAGATAACATCCTAAACAATGACTAAGCATAAAAGTGGAAGAAATTTACTACCAACTCTGCAGAAAAGAGTTGAAAAATCAAGTAGATCATTATGTGAGAAGCAAAGAGATATGTTTCATGAATAAATAACTTAAACATCTTATTTAAGACATTATTTTGATATTTCACTGTCATGAAAGTATCCTTTACTCTGATTATTAAACCAAAATAATACAATTAGTGTAGATAAAGAATTGGCTTAATGGATCAATCAGACCTCAGAATTCTAGTGCTGTCATTTCTTGTATAAGTGACATTGATGAATTATTTTAAATGTATGCATTCATTTCCTCATCTACAAAATAATAGTATCAATACCTACCCATATGAGAACTCAAGAAGTCAGTGGAGGTTTGTTATCTTACATGGGGCTTGCAGCAAAGTATGGTGCTTGATAAATATGTTTTCACAGCTCTTTTATCATTCTTGTAAGATAAAATGTTTTTTGCCTTATTATTGGACCAATGGTTTTTATATAATAATTTCCCTATCCGTATTAATCCTATTTATAGAGTTTGATCTAATCAATGTCCAATATTATACAGCAAGATATATTTTTCATTTTAAAATAAGTTTTGACATATTCAGAGTCATTTTAAGAATATGGCAGTTGGCAAGAGAATATCACTTGAACAGACTTTTTGATTTTTTGCAGATCTCCATGTCATGAATATGATGGCTGAGTGAACAAACAAATATGTTTTGTGTCTTCTGGGATGGGATGACTGGCCAGAGAGGCTTTTGTATTAATACATGCTTTGAATCTCAACATCTCACAACATTCTAGTGTTAAAACAAGAAATATGGTTAATCCCTGAAGTCTTTGTGAGATTGTATCATTGTGATGCAGTGTCTAGACTCAAATGGTGAAACTGACACATGAACAAAAATCATAGAACTTATGTTGGTGTAGAAAGAGAGATTGGAACTGGGCATTGTTGGACACTATGAATAATTGACTTGGTGTGTTAATCAGTCTATGTATCAGAAAGGCAATCTGAACATATTACTAATGTGTTGTTTCCAAAGGCTAGGCACTTGTGAAATGATAGCATCAAGCAATTGGGTGAAATTATAACTGAGATGGGTAGCCAGAGATATCATTCAAAACATACCGGATTACACTGGAAATTTCTTATGTGAGCTGTAAAATCAATAATTTGGTATCCCTGGAGCTCAGGTGAGTCACACAATGATATCTCATTGAAAAAATAGAGCGTTGGACAATTTTCTCTTAGTGCACAGGTATTGCTTTTGGAGAGGGCACATAGGTTAATGATACACCAATAGTCTCTGCTGCTAATAAAAATGTGAAAGATTAATATTTTTGGGCACACGAAACTCCTCTCTGATTAACCAACCAAGCAGAGTGATGAGACAGAGGTGGCTATTTCCTGTATCTTGCAATCAACAATGCCCACTACCTGTGAGGGTTTTTCCTCCCCAGATACTTGGAGGAATTGCACTATGAGTTATTTTCCATCAAATAGGATTAACTTTGTTCTAGATGGAACACTCTTGATTTTCTCTGGCAAGAAGTAGAGCAGTTTGGTGTGTCATGCATTACTGCTCACTACAGACCGTCAAACTCATTTCGTTTGTGACAAGAGCTGGAATTAAAGCTTGTTCTCCAGAGATGTGATGCCCATGTATTAATCTCCTTTGAGCTTCCTTTCCAAGCTACCCTGTGTATTGCCACAGCAGCTTCTCTTTTAGCTGCTAAATCTACCTTGTTTGTTTGTTTCAGGAATAAAGAGAAAAGCCTTCCTTGTGTGTGTTTCCCTAACTATAGAACAAAATTGCATTGCTTTTGTTTCGGCATGAGCTCAGCCTTCGACTAGTCTTTGGTAGACCCAGTGAAGTTACCTCATCAGAAGTCCTTTATTGGATAGGTGATTCTCTGGCTCCTTCATCTCTAATTTAGCAGCTTCTTCAAATGTTACAAATAACATTAAGCACCAAAATTCAGAGAGTTTCAGATGGTAATATGTACTTAGGTAAAAGGACTATTATTTTTTACAATTATAAATCATTACCTTTATGCAGACCAGATCACATACTCTAAGGCTGGAGGATAAGTTGGTTACTGTTATTAAAGACTTTATAAATAAATGACTGGGATACATTTTTTTTTTAATTCTACCTGTTTATTTAATTCTTGGGAGTGGATTTGACCAAAACACACTATTTGCATGTATGCATTACAAGTTTAAAATGATATGTACATTAAAATGTATATTAAGTTTTCTCCTCTAGAATTTTATATTTTCAAAATATCTGAAAATAAAAATAATCACTTTAATTTTTTCCTAGCATTTTCTAATTCAAGAGCATAAGGACATTTTTAATTGTCTTATTTGATTGTGAAGTTGCAAAAACTAAGAGATTAAAATAGGAAACAAATGTGTTATTTGTAATGCACAGCCACTGGAAATATATATTAGTTTAAATTTTGGTCAGTCAAAAGCAAAGCCAACATACTTGAGTCACAGAGTTTTAAGGAAAACTCTGAATACTATTATTTTAGAAAATGGTATTTCTTGTGAAGGAATATGATTGGAGTTAATGCACTATTAATGGTCACATTTTGGAGTTCCTGACATTTTAAAACACTCTTGTGCTAATAGGAGTGCCAATTCATGTTGCTTCTAAACTGCTAAATGTCTCTTGATTGTTATGTTGGGATGTCTTTTCCCCCCATTGGCATAATGTCTCAGCATAATAGAGTTGGAGTGTGCACCTGTTGAAAGGAGTCTCAGATAGGCTTCAGCCATTAGACCATCAGCCTTCTTGTTACATTTGGTTTAATTTGCAAAACCGTGTCAGAACATCTGGGCACATAGCTTTTTTAAAAAATGCAACTTGAGGCCCAAGCCCCCCTAGAAGAATGTTCTAGTCAGACTGTATTCATAAAGCTTTTTAAAACTTTTATCTGTTTGCACTAGGATGGTTTTGTGCAAATTAGAGAAAGTAATTTTATTTAATTGTTAGACTAAACATAGAAATTAACAGAATGTAATTCTGTCAGTAGAAGTACTGTGATAAGATTTTATCCTTTCTGTCTTGTAACATACATTCAAATTGTGTTTCACTGATATGCTTGACAATATAACATCTTTCTAAAGACCATCAAACACATTTATAGATGCAGAGTCCATCAGGACATACTTTCTCTCTACTTTCCTTCAAGCGTGGAAAGGAAGATGTAACAGGTAACAGTTGCCTCTAGGTCACAGGAAGATGTAAGGGACTTCATTTGTTCACAGCACACCACTGGAAATCCTAGAAAGCTGCTCACCCACTATGGAGAATTACTGAATACTTTTTCAATCATGGGGAGTGAAACTACTTGTGTAGTTTATGGCCATGAAAATTAATCTTTCTCTTCTCTTTTATGAAAAGCTTTAAAGGACATGCAGGATTTCTGCACAATAGTTACTGATATCCAGATTCAATGAAGGAACACATATTCTCCTTGTGGAAGATTGGTGTGTCATGTTGTAAGAAAATGGCTCAATTCCTATAGTCATTTGTGGGACACGGACTCTGGCAAATTCTACATAGGTGAAAATGACATATTGTCTTTGCTCATATCCATGCTGGCATTTGTTGCTTTCTTAATCTTAGCTATTCTGACTGGGATAGGATGAAATCTTGTTTTTCTGTGAAGAATGACTCAATTCTTAAGTAGAGTGATGGTATCATGTGGTCATATTATTACTATGGTTTTTTTTGCATGTGTTACAATTGTTCTGATAATATCTGCCTGGCAAGTGTTTTGATAAATAGAACACATTATATAAAGTTATGGTACAACTGTGAAAAGACACATGTCAAACAGCATTCATTGAAACATTCTCTTAACAAGAATGGAGTATGCCTTGGAACATAACTCAGTGGCATATCACATGCTGAGCAATTTGAAATCAAAAGTTTAATTCCCAATACTACAAAAAAAAAATCAGCACCAGACTGGAAATGACAAAACTGTTCAGACCAGGAGAGCAAATAAACACCTTATGGTACAGAGAGCATGACATGTGCATGTGTGTGTTTGAGCACAAAAGTTTACATTTGAATGTTGACTGTAAAACAGCAGATTGGAAAGGAGGTTGATAATATGATTGATCCAATTTTTATGAAAAGAAATGTTTTTATACATGTATATGTCTGTATTTGTATGTATATGCAATATGTTTAAGCATACTTGAGAAAAGCACAAGGTTGGAAAGATGGCTCAGAAGTTAAGAGTGCTGACTGCTTTTGCGGAGGACTCAGGGTCTCGGCCTCATCCCATGGTAGCTCATACCCTTCTGTATCTCTTGTTCTAGGGGCATCTCTCCACTGTCTTCTGCCACTATAAGCACTGTGTGCATGTGGTACATATACATACATAGAGGCAAAATATTCACACACCAACAATAAAACTTAGTAAGTCTTTTTTATAAGTGCTATTGGTAATTAATCTCTTAACAGTGTACATGAAGGGATATTATACTTTATTTCCAATATTTAATTTATTGAATGTTTTTTAAATTAATATGCTAATTTTTAAATTAAATTAAAATTAAGCACAATATCCCCATTTCTGAGCCTTACCTGCAAAATAAGCCCAAATAAAGCTAACAAACTTCTGTTCTATTTTTTAAAGGTGAGCTAGGCATTATCCACCCTGCATTAGACAAGCTTCCTGTTCTGATTTGACTGACAGTGTACTAGAGAGTAATTTTGTATATCAAAGTCATTGCCACATGATGTGTTTTATCTTGGAGATTATATGAATAACAGGAATAAATAAATATATAGATTCTTCTCATCATTCGAAAATTCCCCTCAGTTACTGATTTCAAAGCCTCCACTGCTGCGTTCATGCAAGCAGCTTCTCCTCAGCTGCTGTCCTACCCTGGGGGGATGTTCCTGCTCGACTCTCCACCTGCCCTTTCCTGGGTGTCTATTGCTAGGCTCTAGCTGAAGGGGAATCTAACTAGGATCTAAAGTATCTGCTGTTCTTCTAATACCTACTTGAAGGAGAGATAGGACTAGCAGAGAGAATTTGTCCTGTTTCAAGAGGTTTTTGTTTTTCTAGAGCAAATACAGATGATTTTCCTATACTGATAGATGTTATTTTTAGGTGAGTTAAATTTTTGTCTTACAGAAAGAAATCTGAGTAGGAAAGACTTGAAAAGCTTCTAATTTTTTAGAGAGAGATTACTAAGGTTTTGTAAGAAAGCTTTCATTTTTGACAGAAAGATTACTAAGTTTCCCCCAAGACTTCTGTTCCCTAAACTTTGACTTCATGGCCAAGAGGAAACTAATTCTGATGGTACGATATTTTCATACAGTAGCAATGTTAGCAGAGTGAAGAGTTGTATTTCAGCTGCATCCACCTCAGGGAAAATTCTTTCCCTGCCATTCAGGACTCAGATCTAAGCTATCCACAGGCCAAAAGCTTCCACCAGAATCTTTTTCTGCCCATTTTTCTCATAGTATTCTTTCATGACTCCCATTTTCCCAGGAATTTGTGCTCATGATCCCATAGTTGAAAAATCAAGGACATAGTTCCTCTGTCCTGTTGCTTATCTTATCCTAAGTTTTTTTTCTTAAAATATATTCCTGTATTCTACCTTATGTTTTTTCCTTCTTACCCTAAGTTTTTCTACACTATATTCCTACATTCTACCTTATATTTTTTCCTTAATTTTTTAGATAGAAATTAAGAGAGAGAGAGAAGAGACCCTGATGAAAAGGGGAGGGAGAGGGAGAGGAGAGGGAGAGCGAAAGAGCGAGATGATTCACTGCAGCCTCACTTTTTCACTTTGGGCATCTTTATAGTCACTTACTTTCATCCTGAAAATAGAATACCAACACCTTAATTTTTCAACATAATTGGACATGCCCAAACTTCCTGAGGGACCCTCTATCTTCCTTTCACCACATCCCTGGTCCCTGTTCTTGGTGCATCTGTAGGAGACATGCTTCCACTTTTTCCCCCCAGGGTACTCTTGAGAAGGGTGAAGTGAGAAATATTAGATAGAAGGATAGAGAGGAGAGAAACAAGTAGAAATACAGGATAGCTTCGGGAGGGCCTGGGTCCAAACCCATCAGCCTGTTCTGTCGCTCCTAATGGGCTTTTTAAAGGAATGCCAAGGAGTGGAGCAAAAGACCTCCCCTAGCTCAGCCAAGTGTAGACCCTTCCAATCACTTAGTAACCATACATATGGTCAAACAATTTTCTAATGCAGCCCTGTTGGGTAAAGTAAGCTCAGATCTCACTAAGACACCTTTGTGGGCCTCCACAACTGACTCATTTTTTTTCTCATTTGTTGACGACATTCGTTTTGTTCTCCCATATCAGTTTTATCAGTTCCAAATCCATTAAAATTTTGGTAAATTTGGTCTTGTCAACCTTTCAAAAGCAGTTAGAAGCTTTGCACTGCTACTTGGACTATTGCTTACTAGAGTAGCTCTCTTTCCTTCTTCAAACTTTTACTACTAGATTTCACTTCAGTGGCACAGTTGGACCCAACAACAGCATTAAGAAGGAATGCATTATGTTAATATAAGTGTTTTCTCTCATATTTCCCAATCCAATGACATTTTTCTTGCAAAGGTCTTTTGTACAAAAGCTAACACTTTTCTCCTGTTGGCGCTAGTGGTCATTTCATACACTAAAGAAAGATAGAAACGAGGTGGTGTCCTGCTGAGTTTTCTGACTGTTAGACTTCTTGACCATTATAACCAAAAGCTTTTTTTCTCAGACCTTTCTTCTGTCCCATCCTCCATCAGCCCTTCAAAAGGGCCCTTTGCCTTGTAAAGTATAAAAGATTAAGAAAAACATCCCTGCTGTGAATCAAAGCCCCAAACTGTCCACTTTCATTTTTAAACACTGTATTGTGAAGTTGGAAGAATTACCACAATAGTAGTATATAGTGAAGAGTATAAAACATCTCAAGCTTAGAGCATAGCAAAAGTCTCAAGTCTGCTCTTCTACTCTTAGAAACTTGAGCTGAAAAGGAGTTCACACACACACACACACACACACACACACACACACACACACACACTCCTATGTACCAAGTTGTGAAATTCAAAGTGGAAAAATGAAGATGACAATAATATTTAGGATGATTTAAAATTGAAATGGATGAAAGCATCAAGAGAAGTGTGGCATTTACATAAAGCAAGGTGTGACTTGCCTAAAACACAGTATTACTAGCTAACTAAATAGAAGACTTCATAAGAAATTTAAACATGAACTGAGCAGATAACAGATGCAGAGTTCAGACCTTCTGAGACATATGTGGGCCAGTTATAATCCCCCTTTAGGCTCCTTTCCCACCAGACTTCCTGCACTTACACTTCCTCTCCCCATCTGTACCTTTTCTGTTCCTTGTCTTGTTGACACACTCGAAATTCACTTTTTCTATTATCTTTTGCCAAAGTAACAACACAGTTGTTTTTGTCAGATTATCTGGCAGGTCTTTCTTTCTGCCTTCCTCTTTTGGCTTCATCTAGATTCTCATAACCTCTCTCTCAGCCTGGATGCTTTTATGTCTTCTATCATTTTCTAACTGATTTGCACTACAAGGTATTAATGAAAAATCAATCATTTTCATGAGAAAATTATACCTTTGACTTATAAAGCTGGGGCTATCCTTGAAGAAGAAAAACATGGTAACTACATGTTTGGTTGCTAAGCTGTAGCCAAACTAAGGCCAGAGGGTAGGCTGTCTGCCTATGCAAACTACTGCCAGTAGGAGTTCGAACAAAATGTTTTGGCTGCCATCCTACAGTCGCACCAGGCTGTGTTATTTTTTTGTGTGCCAGGTTCCTGTGATGAGGACCACAGGAGACTGTCACTTTGAGATATATGCAGAACAAAGCATAATAAGATTTCTTAAATTGAAATGTGAGAGGTATATCTTTTTTAGTATTGGTTTCTACTGTGAGAGAATGCATTTCTTTTAGAGACTTCCTGTTGTCAAGACAAAAGCAAGACTACAATCTAAGAAAATAGGTTAGGTTTTAAATGGTTACTGCCTGAAATATTTTCATTGTCTGAGAAATCTCTTTCTTACAGGTTAAAGTACCTAATCCATCTATGGCTGCTAAAGAATTGCCAACTAGAAAGCATCGAACCCCTGCAGTGCTAGCTCGTCTACTAATGACTCTCAGTAATAGTTTAATGATGAACTATTTGTCAATGTGATGGTTGAGTTTTTTCCCATTTTGTCACACAGCCATTTTCAAAGTTCAAATTCTGTGGGTCTGTAAACATTTGAATCCACACCCCCAGATAGAGCTGTAATTATTTCTAGAGACAAAAGGTTTTGCTATAATTTTCTTCTACCAGAAATATCGACATTAAGAAACATGCAAGTCAAAGACATATTTGAACTGTATGAGAATTCTACACAAAACCGTATAAAAATTGATATTCTATAGTCTTCCAATCTAGAAAAATAGTTGAGTAAGATTCAAACTCTAACTTGGCATCTGTGATTTGATTCTTTGTAAGTGAATAAGAAAGCATAATTTTTTCTTTATGTAACTTATTGAACTAAGGTCTATTTACATGATTCTAAAACCATAGGTTAGGTAAACAAACTCAATCAAGTATCCAGTAAACTCATCTGTTTTAGAAATAAAGTCTTAGAAACAAATTAAGTTTTTCTCATAGTCCAAAATCCATTTGACAAACAGCCCTCCTCTTATTTCCCATTTTGCCAGTTGAATTGTCATTGTGAAGAGGGATCTTAAGGCCATGATTACTAAGTTAAGGTTGTCTACATGAATGTCAAAGGCTGTCAAAAAAAATCCTCAAAATAAAATTACTTTTAACTCATTTCAAGTCATAAAATATACCACATAGCACAGTTATTAGAAGTTCTGAATTCAAATGCTTAAAGTATGATAATTTCAAAGCAGACTAGGAATAAATGAATCAGCCCAACACAATTATAGGGATATTTATTTTAAAACTTGTTAGTGAATTTCTAAAAAAAGAATTGATTATTTTTTCACCCACTGCCTCTGCCTCTTGCAGTTGTTCTGCCCCTTGTAAAACAGAAAGTTATATCCCATTGTGAACCAACATTTGAATGTGGGGAAATAAACACAGGTCCTCTGCAAGAGCAACAAGTGCTTTTAACTATTGCACAATCTCTCTGTCCCTTAGTGGTGACTTTTTAAAGAAATTTGCAAAGGTTGAAGAAAAATATGCCTACTTTAATTGCAATGACTCCTAGATTTCTTTTCTTAAATGGTTTCTTTTTGTTGTTGCTGTCATCGTTATATTACTATTGTATTTCTTGATACCAATCAGAAAGTTCCCATTAAATATTTGAGGACAGTAATAATACATTTAATGCATATTAACTCACAAGTGAAAATGTTTGCTGAGATAGGTTAGTGGTACTGACAATGACCCATGTTTGATTCCAACCACATGGTAGAAGGAAAGAACCAACTTCTGCAAGTTGTCCTCTTATCTTCATGTACACATGATCACTCACACACACTAAGTAAATAAATACATAAATATATTGTTTTGAGATACAAAGTATTTAGGTACACTCAGAGATAAATTCAGGTTCTTATTTCATCAACATTTGATTTTTAGCTATAAATTCTGTAAACTACTGTAATGACTGGTCTGGCAAGGTATACTCAATACAGCAATATTAGCACTAATGTCTTGAAGGCAACAAAGAGCTGTCTGATCAGATTTAGGGCCTGCACATTAGGAAGGAGCACATGCCTGTTATTATAAAGCTAGATAAGAAGCCATGGCAGGAGATGTAATAGATTCTAGAGGAGAACCAATTAATGTTATTTTGCTAAACTAATATAATGCCCTAGTGCTTTTAAAAGACCTATCCTTATATACATAGATAAATGCAGTTCTCACTCCTCATCAATGAGGCTTCTTTATTAGCAGATGGAAGCTACTATGGAGAACCAAAACTGGTCAAAATGCAGAGAATGAGTGATTGTGAGGTACCCAACTCCAAATGGGACATCTGTAATAGAATCATCACAACCAAGGCTCCAGAAACAATATGGCTGCCTAAACAACTCCACAAGACCACACCACTCAACATGCTGACACAAATGGGAAAACCACTAGTTGAAGAGCAATAAGAAATCAATAGCTCCTGGAGAAGGGAGAGTCAGCTTTCATCAAGTATGAGGTCCCTGACAGGCTGCCCAGGCCTAAGTGGGCAACTCTAAATCTAGGTTCATACAGACAACAATAATTAGACTCAATAGATTGCATACATATATAAAAAATAGTAATTACTAAAAAAGTAGTCATGAATTAGAAATGAGGGACATGAAATGAGTTGGAGGAGGGGAGGTGGAATTGACACACATTTGATTGCCTTAAATCGCTTGGCTCAGCTTTGTCTATCATTGTATTTGCTTTTCTCTACAAAGGTAGAGGTGTCATGCTAGTAAGTGAAATGTTAAATCTCAAAGCAAGTAACATGGCCATAAAAATTAGCTCAACAAATTCTTTTATCTCACTCTGATTTGCACTGAGTACTGTTCAATTAGTGAAAAAAAAAATTACCTTTGTCAAGGATCAGACCTAGGTTATACATCACATGAAAATGAAAGATGATTGATCCCTCATCAGAATGTTTTTAAAACATGAAACATGAACATAGATGTTTACTGGGCAAAAAGAAAAAAAAATAGTGCTTATTTCCACAGTATACATCACATGGTACATGTATGTGTTGCTGTTTCTGTACTTCCATGTAGAAGTATATATCATGAAATTATGATGTTATATATTTGCAAAACAATGTTAAGATGGCAGGCACTGTTTTGTTTAACTTCCCTTTGAAGACTATGAGGGGTAGAGTATGAAGCTGAGGCGCTCATGAGATTAGGAATCTGTTGAAGTGCTGAAGCTTGTATAAGCTAAGTTGAGGGAAAATCCACAAGGCTTCTTGAGGTAGAAGGAAGAGAAAAACACTATTGAGAACCTCAAGCCTTTGGTGACATTATTAGGAATATTCACATCTATTGTGATATGATTTTTTAAGACTTACTTTTTAATTTCTCTCTCTCTCTTTCTCTCTCTCTCTGCGTGTGTGTGTGTGTGTGCGCGCGCGCGCGCGCCACATGTATACGGGTGACTGGAGAGGCAAGAAGAGGGCATCTGATCCCTCAATGCTAGACTTGTATGATGTGTGGTTGGGAGCTGCTGAATATGGGTGTTGCAAACAGGGCTTGGGTCCTCTAACTGTTGAAATTGTCTCTCTGACCCTTATACCCAGTGTCCTTAAGTTTCATAGAAAAATAAGGCAGTTATTTACAGATGAAAAAGGTAAGGTTCAATGGTATTAAATGATCTGCTCATAAACTCAGAAGCAGTTAGAGTGCAAGCTGATATGAAAATGCAGATGAGTACAGCCTGAACGCCTGCACTCTTGCACTTCAGTTTCTCAGCACTCCTGACTCATATTGTACTTACCTATATGCAATTTTATATAAACAGGCAAAGTAGTATACTTTGATCCTAAGATGTACAAATGGATAGAATGCAATCTAAGTAAGAAGAACAGAAGCAGTCCCTTGCCACATGAAATCTGACAACAGCAAAAGCAGTGTTCAATGTTGGAAGCAAAAAAAGAGTAGCTTCTCTCATTTGACAAGCCTGGTGACAGCACTAACCACATTAACATCCCAGAACATCCTTGATCTCGTCATCTCACTCTTTGATTTCAAGATAACTGTACCCTGGAAATTAAATATTATTCTCATCATTGATGCTACGTATAATGTGAATAGAAAGCATTACATTAGCTTTGAAACCCCTTTCAGTAATGTTCCTTACCATAGAAGTTAATGCTTAAGGATAACTCATTGGAGAACAAATCACAATCAGCCACAGAAATACTGAACAGGCCTGTTGCAACCGTCAACTCCATCATGCAGAAAAATCATGCATTATTTATACCATCAAATCTGGGAGTTATTACAGAGAACATACTAAAAAATACATAGACAGGGCTTCTCAAATGTTTTAAACTCCATGTAGGTTTTTGGTTTGGATCTTGTAATATAGTAACAATTTTTTTGCTAGCAACCTCTGTAGTCTACTAACCTTTGTTTCATATTTTTTTCTTTTCTGAGTATGAAGAGGCTTTTTAAAAAAATGTCATTTGTATAATAAAATGGGTCTCAGTGCTGCAGGTTTACATTCTAGTAGGTGGCACTGGGCAGCTTTCTGTGGTGAGTTAGTTTGTCAGCAATTTCATTATCAGCATTTCTTTTTTCCCTCTGAGCTATTTCACAACCATTCTAAATTGTTTCTGGACCAAACTTGGCATCGAAATTGCCAGCTTAGATAGAATTCTGTCTCAAAGAAAATTCCAATGTCAGTCTAATGAGCTGAATTGTGTATATATAGCACAGTGTTTTTTAGGTAGCTCCAATCTCTATTTTTAAAGGCTATAACTAAAGCTTTGAGATAATTATGATATACAAGCCATGTTGATGAGAAGACTGTTCCACATTAATTTATTAATTATGCTTCTCAACTAAGGCCAGGAATCTAGGAATTATTGTTTTCATCCTAAGGAGAAATTGATTCCTTTTACCAATGTTGTCTTGAAAGTATTTTTCTTTTGCAGCTGTTATTTAGCATAATTCACCCAGGTGAATGTTTTCTAAAGTGTTACAGTTTATCTTCAAACTTTTTGTTTGAACATCGACTCAGGCTGTCTTCCCATAGTTAAAGTGGGACAGAATCGATGCATTGTAGGCTTCCTCTGCTGCTTTGTGTGATAAACACTGTCTAACAAGTCTGCAAAAATCCATTTTGATGCTACTTCCCCAATTAGACCTGTTAAATGCTCTTTGAATGACTGAATTTGCCTTTAGTTTTACACCCAGATACATTGTTCAACTAATGTTTCAAAGCAGAGTGAACTACAGCACCATTAACATTCCTTTCTAAAAAGTGATTTTTTTTTTCTTTTATCAAGCCTGACTATGAGCAAATGAAATTGTAATTGTTTTCTTGAGATTCGGTATAACTTGATTACCCTCTAACTACTCAGTAATTTTGGGAAATTTTGTTCATTCAGTCTGAACAGTTGCAGATGACTTGTGTGTGTATAAGTAAACTATGTCATTAGTGCACGTAGTGAGAAAGCCTATGAATATGTTCACATATTTGGAAGCTCCTGAGGGAACAAATGTTGCATTCATTCATTCAGTGAGTCTTTGTTACACAGGCAAGACTCTGAGATGGGTTCTCCAAGGGTTGAAATGTGATAAGACAGCACACAACACTCAAGAAGCGTGTTATCCACTGTGGTAAACAGCATCTACATAAAATCTTAAAAAGCAGGGCTTTGTAAGATAAAGATCAGAAAGAATGTGCAGTCACTGAGAAAAGCTCCAACCGTTCATTCTTGCTCTCTTCCTAACACAGGCAATTCAAATGCACTGTTTTAACATAGTAATTTCAACCCCATGTTTTGGTATGAATCGAGGAAGCCTGATAAATCAGGTTTCTGGAAGATGGCACATGATTTACTGGGGCAAATGAAACTGCTTCACACACTTGGCGATTGTCAATCCTTCTGTAGGCTTGGTCCATAAATTCTTATAGCACTGTAATTTTTAAAGAGCCAGATTAAAATCAAAGCCATGTTTAAGCTATTAAGCTATCACCACTGTGACTTTACTGTTGTTTGAATATCTACTTCCAAAATGATAATTATATTTAAAACTGAAGTGGTGCCTATTTCAAAACTGGACCCTTGTGGGTATTATAATCCATAGATACAGGTAACATACTTGAAAGAGAGAGAAGAAAAACTGAGATGGTTGAAAGAGTGAAGTATTACAAAGAACAGCTATAAGTCCTTACATCAATGATAACGATAAAATAGCTCCACTTTAAAGATTTCAGAATCCAAACTCTCTCCCTATGGGAAAGTTAATGCTTTTAAATTATGGTTATCCCTCTAGATGGCATCCTGAACCCTAGAACAGCCATATGTTCCTACTGATGATACACTATTAATTTATCAACCACCATGTCACTTTTGAGGCAGAAAAAAACCTTACTTCATTACTACACATAAAAAGGTAAATGTGGATATAGTATGAGAGATTTTGGAGATGCTAGAAAAATTTAAGTAATATCTTTAAAAAACTGATTCAAGAGAAATAAGGACTCACACTGTAGAGATTTTGAGCCTATTCTCTTTAAAGAAACCATTTGGAGGTAACAAGAGAGTTTAGACCATGCCACTCACATTTCCACAGCCAGGTAAATGTGTCCTCATGTCTTGGTGCCTTCAGATTTCCTTGCCACACAATATTCAGAATTCTACAGAGCTACCTCAGAGTGCTCACTAATAAATCTAGTAAACTACTCTTCACTCGCTGAGAATTTACCAATATATTTGTTAAGCTTTAATAGGAAACTATTACTCATACTTTAGGTAACAGTTGACTTCATTCTACTGAAATGTGACAGATTAGGCTTGAGAAGGCATTCAATCTTATTCGGTCCCCACCGATATTATTACAATATTTTATTACTAACATTAAATGTCTACTTTTCAAACTGAAGAGTGTACTGTTGTGTAGGAAAGGGTACTCACAAAAAGAACCACTTTAAGTCAGTAATCAGCATTTCTCTAACAAACATGGATACAATAAGGGTAAAAGGAAAATCTGTATCAGTATTCAGATAAAATGGGTACCTTCAAAGAAATTTTCATCATACAAATAATTCTTAGATTATGACAGTTAACTATTACCTCCATGTCATTGGATATATCAATCATTTTGTTGGAAGCAGCCTGAAAAGGAACAAAAACTTGTGATTTAAGGGATAGAAAAAATAATTCTAATTTACAATCCCAGAAAGAAAAAAAAAAAAAAACTCCCTACTCCACCGGAATGATTCAAAATCTATTGTTAAGATTCAGAAAGAACTCCTCCTTTTTAGACAAAGGGTAATTCTTTTGTTAGCCTTTGGTTGCTGTGACAAAATACCCAACATAAACCAAAAGGAGACCATATTGACTTTGCTTCAAGTTTTTAGTGTTTTAGTCCATGGTTACTTGACTTCCATGGTTCTGGGTTTGTGTTGCTTATGGTTGCAGTGGAACATAATGTGGTGGCCTCAGCAGAGCAGAATCGCTCATCTCATGGCAGACAGCAAGCAAAGAGTGAGAACAAAAGAAAAATACTGAGATGGAGACTTCTTTCTGTACCATCCCCAAGCCTGTTAGACAAGTCCCTTAACATTCAACCAGTACCTTCCACCCTTGGGCACAGACTTGCTGTTCTGGTTGTCAGTCATTTCTGAAACCACCCTCGAAGAAGTGTTCTCTATTAATCCCTTTGGTATCTTGCAATCTGATCAAGCTCATCACCAGGATTACCCATCATAATTAGAAAATAAAAGGCTTCTTATATTTATTCTCTTGTCCATAGTAATGAACTACGGAGTTAAGAAAACTAAGAATAGAAGCAAGGAAGATCTTTAGGATAGGACAGAGTCTTAGGTCAAATTTCCCCTTAACAGTAAAAAATTCTCAAAAGGTCTAGAAGACAAACTTAGCCTGTTGGTTTTAACTACCCCAAGGTTACGAGATATTCCTAATTTTCTGTGACTAAACAAGCTAAATTTATTTCCTGTAGGTGCCATAGACCCTCATATATATTTTACAGATGGGGAAATATGAATTCTCCAGACTTGCTTATAGTCATGGAGCCAGCTTGCCCCTTTCTCCTTTGATTTCTTTTTGTTCTTTGAGGGTATTTTCCGGTAGTGTATTATAGGCCTTCCTAACTCATTACACGGTAATTGAGCAATTTGAACCAGGTGAAAGTCTTCAATTGCCTTCTTTTAAATACAAGAATTTTTTTTTCATTTCCCTTATTCTGAGAAGTTGCTAGAGATTTGTATGTATGAATATTGGTCCTAGACTAGAGTGACCAAGTTAGTTTCTTTTTAAATCTGCATACATTAGTTTAAAAGAAAAGACAACAACAATTGTAATTGTAAAGAGTTACAACAGTGAAGTTAATTATGATTTAAATATTAAAGCTGTTGTTTTTCTGCATGATTTTTTTGTTTGTTTACTGCTTCATTGCATACCTACCCAGGGAGAAAATTCAAATAGGGCTCCAAATCGTTAATGTGGATGTGTTTCCAATTTTACAAACATAAATGACTTCAGTATTTAGGAAAAAGATTCAGTGAACACATATAACAAATGCAGGACAGTGTGTATTGAAAATGAATTTGCTGAAGATGAAACTAGTCTACTTTTTCTCCATAGTAACCGGCTATTTTTCAAGTGGGTTGACTGTTCTCCAGAAGCCTGGTTTAGAGTTAAGTCATCCAAATTTATTTTCATAATCTTATAACATCTTAAAAATTAAATCATATGAAATATGAATTATGATTCTAAACTATTGATGCAGTATTGACAATGCTTGCATTTAGAATTGTACTACATATGCTGTAGGGATATATACATGGTAAACACAGAATTATTGGTGTAACAGGAATCTATTGTACTATGAATTGCAATAATAACTTATAATAAAAAAAGAAATCAATGGCACAACATTGGAATGTAAACAAGAGATGAATTTTATAATCCCCCATTAGTCTGGCCTAAAGTTTTCCAGTTGTTCTCCAGGGATAGTTTGACAAATGGCAGTATAAAACCACTTAGATACATTTCTTCTTTCAAATAGTTACACTTGCCTGGACAACATAATTATCTGAATATAAAAGCCCAAAAGAAGACACCTGTTAATAAAGTGCATTGATCCCAATTCAGTTAAGTTTTCAGATTCTGACTCTGATTTTTAGAAATTAAAATACAGAATTTCTATGTTTGAGAGGAAAATGGGAACTCTATGTGCTGATTGCAAAACTCATAGTTTAGCCAATGTTTTTGAGAATATTATTGATATTTTCTCCAAATGTATGTGAATAAGTTACTGTACTTATTGATGTGACAGATACTTGACAAAGGCAACTTAAGGTAGGCCAGCTTTATTTTGGCTCAGAATTCTAGGGTACAGTCTAACATGGTGAGAAAAGTCATGGCAGCCAGAAGTTGAGGGAGCTGCTTGCATTACATTCACAATCAGGAACCAGAATGAGATGAAGACTGCTGCCCCATGGCCTTTCTCCTTTTTATTCTCTCTGGACCATGGAATGGTGTGCTCACATTCACGGGGGATTTTTCTACTCTTTTGGTTGTTTGATTTTTGTTTTTGTTTTGTTTTTTAAGACATGGTCACACGAAGGAGCAATGGATGTTCTGGAACTCTCTGTGTAGACCAGGCTGGCCTTGAAGTCATAGAAATCCACCTTCCTCTGCCTCTTGAGTTCTGGGATTAAAGGTGTGCCACCACATCCAACTTTTCCTATCTTAATTAAGTCAGTCTAGAGCAGTGGGTCTCAAGCTTCCTAATGCTGTGACCCTTTAATATTATTCCTCATGCTGTGGTGACCCCTGACCATAAAATTATTTTCATTGTTGCATCATAACTGTAATTTCGCTACTGTAATGAATCACAACCTAAATATCTGTGTTTTCTGGTGATCTTAGACAACCCCTGTGAAAGGTTCATTTGGCCCACCCAAAGGGCTTTCGACTCACAGACAGAATTGCTACTCTAGTAACTATCCAACAGATATGCTAAGATCCTGTCAAGCTGACAACATTAAATGTTTCATTTTTTTAAAAAAATAAAAATCCAAATTCACAAAAACAAAAGCTTTAACAAACCACAATCAAAACCTTTTTGAAATGTAATCTGTTTAAAATTTAAATGGTGAAATCTCAGGATTTTTTCTTTATTATAAAATAAGACTACATTTTTATCATGTTCCTTTAGTCTTGAAAACTGCATACATGTACACAATGTTTTTAATTGTATCTGTCCTTCCACCTGTTCCTGGGCTCTGCTGCAAACACATCTCCTTCCCAACTTTTGTTCTCTTTTCTTATATATAATAACCCACTGAGTTCAATTCATGCTTCCTATATGCACATGGATGTGGCATCATCTACTGGGGCATGAACAGACTACCAATATACAAACACTGCCCCACAATAAAAGCATTTCCTTGATTTCTCTAAACCCATCTTTTTGTCTTTCCTTCTTTTATTCCAGTATTGAGGATCAACCTTAGGTTCTTGCTCTGTAAGTACTCCTTTTTTTTCTTTTTCTTTTTGATACAAGGTTTCTCTGTGTATCCCTCATTGTCTTGGACCACAATATGTAGACTAGGCTGGGCTTGAGCTCACAGAAACCTGCCTGCCTCTGCCCCTAAATGTTGGGATTAAAGGTGCGCACCACCATGTCTGGCAAACGATCTTTTTAGTATATCTAATTTGGGTGTGGTAACTTGGTTAGTGTGCTCTCCATCAATTTCATGTTTACTTAAGCTATGATACTATATGGAAAGTGTCTTCATTGTAAAAACTAGTGAAGGTCCTGTGGATGAAATTATTCAAGGTTGAAGGTAGGCATAAATCCACTGTCACTTTAGCTTTGCAGTTATAAGGAGAGGACACAGACGAACAGAAGAGAAGACAATCCATGTGTAAGAACTCACTACACCATTCTACTTACAAGCCAAGATTGGCAGGAAATTTCAGGCAACATCAGTAGCTGGGAAGGAGGATTAGAAAAATTTAAGTCACAGACCGATGACAGAAATATATCAAAGTCCCAGGCCAAGATGACATGAGAAATCAGGTTTCAGCTAAAACCATTTCAAAAGAAATGTTTGGCCTTGTTCAAGCTGTACATATTTCCCCCAGAAATATCAAAATCTCACCAGGCTAAAACGGGATACATATAGTATTTTAGGCATGAGAGCTATATTTCTCATCAAAGCTAGCCAGACACCAAGTGTCATCTTACCCATAATTCTCTTGCCTTTCCAAAAAATTGTTCGTTCTTATTATTTTGCCCTCCCTTTCTGAGTGCCAAAACCTTGAATTTAAATTGTAATCTCTTCAATTTTGGGAGAATACATTATTTTTTAATTAATTTAAATTTAAATACAGAAGAAGAAAAATGACATTAAGGATTTCTGAAAACCTCATAAGGAATCCTACTATTAACTATATATAACTTCTTTCTTTTACTTTCTTCTGTATTTTATTTATTTATTGTAGCATGAATCTTAAAAGGTCTTATGAAATAAAAAAATATGAGAGCCAGATATTGGGGTGAATGCTGAAAGACCAGAGAAGCAGAACAAGCCACAGCTAACCTCACCTCGCCAACTTCTCAGCCCATCCTGTTTCCACTAATCCTCAGACTAGAAGCCTCTGAATCCTCTCCTCACCCGAACGGATCTCAGTTGAACTGCTGCTAAAAGCATAAAAGCTTAAAAAACTTCTAGTTCCTAGTCCTCATGCCTTATATACCTTTCTGCTTCCTGCCATCACTTCTTGGGGTTAAAGGCGTGTGTCTTTCCCAAGCAAGACATGAGATCTCAAGTGCTGGGATTAAAGGTGTGTGTCACCATAACTGGTTTTTTCCAGTGTGGCTTTGAACTCACAGAGATCCGGATGGATCTCTGCCTCCAGAAGGCTAGGATTAAAGGTGTATGTGTTACTACTGCCTAACCTCTATGTTTAATATACTGGCTGTTCTGTTCTCTGACCCCCGGATAAGTATATTGGGGTGCATGATATATCAATCACAATTTATTTATTTATTTTACATCCATACTGCAGTTTCCCCTCCCTCTTCTCTTTCCATTCCACCCCTCATCTCCCTTCCACCCTTACCTCAATCCTTTCCTCCTCTATTTCAGTTCATAAAGGGCCAGACCTCCCATGGGTATCAACAAAGCATGGCATATCAAACTGCAGTATGACTAAGCACCTTCCTTTTTTTGAGGCTGGGCAAGGCAAACTAGTATGAGGAATAGGCTCCCAAGGGCCAGTCAAAGTATTAGGGACAGCTCCTGCTCCCACTGTTAGGAATCCCACAAGTAGACCAAGCCATACAACTGTCACCTATAAGCAGAGGGCCTAGGTCAGTCACGTGCATGCTCTCTGGTTGTTGATTTAGACTCTGTGAGTTCATATGAGCTCAGGTTAGTTGTTTCTGTGGTTTTTCTTTTAATGTCCTTGACTCCTCTGGCTCCTACAATCTTTCCTCTCTCCCTCCCTTCAGCAGGATTCACTGAGCTTTGCCTAATTCTTGGCTGTGGGTCTCTGCATTTGTTTCCACCAGTTCCTGGAAGAAGGCTCGCTACTGAAAAAATGGAGTAGTCACCAATCTGATCACAGAAGATGACAAGTTTAGTCTACATATCTAGTATTCCTAGGAGTCTTACCTGGGGTCTTCCCTGTAGATTCTTCTTGGGACTTTCCCATGCACCAGATTTCTGTCTGTCATCTGTTTCAGTACTCTCTCCCTCCATCTCTGCATCAATCTTATCCCTCATGTTTCCATCACCCTTTGGCCCCAGTCCATCCAGAAGATCTGTTCTATTTTCCCTTCCCAAGGAGATCCATGCATCCCCCCTTGGACCCTCCTTGTTACCTAGCCTCTCTGGGTCTGTGGATTGTAGTATGGGTATCCTTTATTTTACAACTAATATCCACTTCTAAGTGACTTCATACCATGTTTGTTTTTCTGGGTCTGGGTTTCCTTACTCAGTATGACTTTTTTTTTTTAGTTCTGCCCTTTCACCTTTAAATTCCCTGATGTCATTATTTTTAAGAGCTCAGCAATACTCCAAAATAGCATAGTATTGGCATAAAAACAGACAAGTGGATCAATGGAATCAAATCAAAGACCAACACATAAATCCACACACCTATGGATACCTGATTTTTGAAAGGAAGTGAAAATTATACAATGGAAAAAAGAAAGCATCTTCAACAAATGGTGCTGGTATAACTGGATGCCAGCATGTAGAAGAATGCAAATAGATTGAAATCTATCACCCTGCACAAAATTCAAGTCCAAGTAGATCAAAGACCTCAACATAGATCCAGTTAAACTAAATTTGATAGAGGAGAAAGTGGGAAATAGCCTTGAGCACATTGGTACAGGTGACAACTTCTGAATAGAACAATGGTAGCACAGACATAGGATTGATAATTAATAAGTGGGACCTCATGAAACTGAAAAGCTTCTATAAGGCAAAGGACACTGTAAATAGGCCAAAATGTCAGCCTACAGACTGGGAAAAGTTCTTCACCAAGTCCATATCCAACAAAGGCCTGATCTCTAAAATATATAAAGAACTCAAGAAACTAGACATCAAAAAAAAATGATCCAATTAAAAATTGGGGTATAGACCTCAACAGAGAATTCTCAACAGAAGAATCTCAAATGACAGAAACTCTTAAAGAAATGGTCAATATCCTTAACCATCTCAGAAACACAAATCAAAATGACTCTGAGATTCCGTCTCTCAGAAGGGTAAGATCAAAAACACTGGGGACAGTTTATGCTGGAGAGGATGTGGAGAAATGGGAACACCCCCATTGCTGGTGGGACTGCAAACTTGTACAGCCACCTTGGAAATCAGTATGGTAGTTTCTCAGAAAATTGAGAATCAGTCTACCTCAAGACACAGCAATGCTGCTCTTGGGCATATACCCAAAGGATTCTCAATCATACCACAAGCACACTTGCTCAACTATGCTCATGACATCATTATTCGTAATAGCCAGAACTTAGAAACAACCTAGATGCCCCTCAACCAAAGAATGGCATCAACTACATATCTCTTTTTTTTAAAAAAAAAAAAAAACTATAAAACACATAATTCTGTGTGCAATTATACATATATTTTTTAACCAAAATTTTCTCATCTGGGCAAGTGGTGTTTCCATTAACGTTCAAAGACCACCTATCAAAAATTGCAACCTCAGGTATGAGAAGCTCTGTTTTGAGTTGTTGATCAGGATTGTTCAGGAGACTCCCACAACATAGACTATTGTTATTGCCTTGGTTGACCACTATATGTGGGCCACAATTCCGTATGGCTGGAGACAGTATACACTTCAGCAATTGTGTCTCATGTCAATAGAATTCTAAGTTATTTAAATGTCATATTCTCTAGGTCTATGAAATGTTTGAAGATTACCTATCTATCTGAAATATATCTATGTATACCTAGAAGACTTAACTAACATGGCTACAAATATGATTATCATAGATGACTAATTATTAATCTATTTTTAATTATCCATTACAATTTTAAATGAGTTACATAAACATAATACCTCAAACAAGAATAAATATATATATATATATATACAGTATAACAAAATTAACTTCAAGTTTGTATCAATAAACTAAAATTTATACCAATGTAAAACATTTTAAACAAGTTGTTGTTCTTTAAAAGTAGGATCATTAATCAACCCTTTTTCTTATCATCTCTACATCCTATATATCTATATCATATCCCCTTTTCTTTTTTAGAAAGAGATCACATTTATAATCAAACTGTTTTAAATGAAAATATTGGTTTTTCTCTGTCCCACACCAGAGGGCTCTTCTGATTTGGGACACAAGAATCTCTTAACCATTGTTTTTTAAGCAATATGTCTGGGTTTAGAGGGGGAGTGAGCCAATTCCACCTCTAAAGCCAGCTTGGTATATTTGGGAATTTGGGTGTAGCATCTCTTACTACTTCCTGCTGGAGGGGGGCGCTGTATCTTATGGGGACACAAAGAAAATTTTAGGTCTATAGGGTAGTCCTTGAGGCTGTATTGTGGGAGCCAGTTGCCTTGAAACCGATCTGGATGTTGGATCATCTGGGCCATGGTGTCATCGGAGATCTTTCAGGGGGTCTTGGCTGGTGAAACCTGATGTATCTTAATCTGGAACAAATCCATAGTCCCTGGCTTTCTGTGGAGACAAAAGCAGAGCCTCCTTTCCAAAGCAACAAAATTTTGAAGTCAAGGTACCTTTAAAATATACATTTCGGCATAACTCAACAGCTTTTGCAATCAAATGTTTTTCTTCAGTTATGAATATCAAAGAGAACATAATCCAGATTCTCCGTGTGATAGCCATCTTTATGTGGCTTATTTTTTATATTACCTTGAGCCTATTGCTTTAAACTGCAGCCTTTTAAGCCTAAAACGGCGCTGTGGCTGCTGGCTCCGCCCACTTCAGCTCCCCAACATGGTGGTGGTACATTTTCTGCCAGCTCTGGGAACCATCAACTCTCAGAAATAGTGGGTCTATGCTTCTATAAAGGCAGCGTGTAGCTCAGAAACCTCTTTTTGTTTTGTACTAGCAAAGGCTAAATCCACCATGCAGCTTAATGTGCTACTTGCAGAAGCCTCATTCCCACCATACTGCTGGTCAAACACACAGGCCAGGAACCGACCAGTAGTTCAAAGCGGCGTTTTGAGGCGTCTAGCCTTTTAAGGTGGAAACTCGAGCCCTTGGGCGCCATTTTGTTGCTGGAGGGCTTCTCTCCAGTTTCTACCAAGCCCTGCGGTCCCACAATCCACGTATAAAATAATCACTCAGACGCTTATATTACTTATAAACTGTATGGCCGTGGCAGGCTTCTTGCTAACTGTTCTTATATTTTAAATTAATCCATTTCCATAAATCTATACCTTGCCACGTCACTTGTGGCTAACTGGAGTCTTTACATGTTGCTTGTCCTGGTGGTGGCTGCAGTGTCTCTCCCTCCTTCTTCCTGTTTCCCCAATTCTCCTCTCTCCTTGTCCCACCTATATTTCCTGTCTGGTCACTGGCCATCAGTGTTTTATTTATATAGAGTGATATCCACAGCAGATGTCCATTGTTTCTTTTGGCCTATCACTTCAGAATGTTCCATATTAAAGAGAAATAGATAACTAATTTTCCTAACTGTACAGCCAATGTGCATTTTTAACTACACAGATTTGAACCATCTCAGCTTTCACATTGAAATCTATGTTCTCATGTTTCACATAAAACAGAATAAAAAAGAAAAGAAAGACTAAAAACTACACTTCACAGTGAAATTACGGAAGCATTTATATCTTGTTCATTTTAGAATATCTCCAAGCTGAACTCTTTTTCCTATTGTTGTTCATTTCAATTTTACTAAATTTTAGGTGTGCTTGTTAGTTTTATTATGTCAACTTTACACAAGCTAGATCTTCTAGTAATAGAGAAACTCAAAAAACAAAATGCTTCTATAAGATTGTTCCATAGGCCAGTCTTTGGGGCATTTTCTTGATTAATTATTGATATGCAAAGACCCACTCCCCATTGGTCAGTGTCATTCCTGGGCAGATGGTTCTGAGTTGTATAAGAAAGCAAACTGGCCGGGCAGTGGTGGCGCATGCCTGTAATCCCAGCACTTGGGAGGCAGAGCTAGGCGGATCTCTGTGAGTTCGAGGCCAGCCTGGGTTACCGAGTGAGTTCCAGGAAAGGCACAAAGCTACACAGAGAAACCCTGTCTCGAAAACCCAAAAAAAAAAAAAAAAAAAAAAAAAAAGAAAGCAAACTGAACAAGCCAGGGAGATCAAGCCAGTAAGCAACATCACTCCATGATCTTTCCTTCAGATCTTGCCTCCAGCTTCATGTTTTGAGTTTCTGCCTTGTCCTTCCCTGATGGTGGACTATAAGCTCTAAGATGAAATCAAGCCTTTATTCTAAAAGTTGCTTGTGATTATGTTGTGTATTTCACCAATAGGAACCAAACAGACATTGTGTGAAAGAAGAAAAGCATGTCAGCATTCATACTGTCTACCTAGATATAAAGCCGAACTCCAGCCTGATTAGCTGACAGTGTATGACAATATTTAACATTGAGAAATGCTTTTGAACAAAGAAGTTATGAAGGTATCAGTCTTAATTCCCTGGTTAAGCAAGTAGGTGCTGTCATTTCTGCTATACTTGTAGTTTACCATACTGAAAATAATATTTTCAGTTCAAGATTTTCTGTGATACATGCTCCATAGAAGAACAATAAGATCATGGTAATGGTACAAAATAACAGTAGAATGTAGATATGTATTCTGAATTCTTCAAAACCCTTGGTGTTTAAAGTCTTGTTTGAAATTTAAAGTGTGTCCTTACTTTTTATCAATGTGAATACTAAAATCCCCCAGTTATCATATAGAGAAATCATATTACTATAGTGCCTTAAGGCACTGTTGCTAGATCCTAATGGCTCCCTTGGGGGAGGGGTTGAGAAGATGCAGTATCAACAGCAGAGACATAAATGTTTTGTTGAAGACAAACAACAAACTCATTTATTCAATAATGGGGAAGGCCTTATATACCATCTTCCCAGTCTGTGTCCCAATCTGGTGGCATTGCATGGTCATCCCTCATTGGCTGGACATGATCAGGAACACTGACAGCACCTGTTGTTAGGCTTTCAGGCAGACTCCAGGTTAGCTCATAAGGAAGTACATTATGTGCATGCCTTGGCAACTGGTCAGAGCAATTTTCCTAAACCCTATGGGCCTGTCCTACTACAAGGCATCTATTTTGTTCTAACAAATTTCCCTAATATATAGTGGTTCAAATCCACAAATTTTATATCTTCTTCTCTATGATCCAGGAATGTAGATGTGCCTCAGTTGTGAAGGAGGGATATATCTGTGCCAACATCTCTCGCAAGGCTACAATTAAGTTAACACCTCAAGGTCCTAAGAAGGGTTGGTCCACTTTCCATAGGGCAGCCCAAAACATTGCTAACATTTTCTCTTACAGTAAGTGACAAGATAGCAAAACATGAGGATGTACAAATACACAAACTCTTAGAGATCTACTTTTAGTAGGGACATCATATCACGTTTTCTATATTCCCTTGTTTAGAGCAGAGATGCAAGTTCTGGCTCCACTCAGAAAGAGAGACTGATAAAAGGGCATGAATATGTAGAGGTAGAAATCATTGCATGTCACCTGCTATACATGGCTAAAATGTCACTGACTAAAAGGGCCATATGCCCTTTCCAGACTCATTATACTTCTATATATGAATTTATTAATATTTTAAGGGTTTTCATCTCATAATTATTTAAAACATTGTGATTTTCTCAATGTTGGTACTTCAATACTAAGTGTACTTATTCCTCAACTTGATTTGTTCTTCCAGTATAGGACATTTTAAATTGTCTCCATGAGACTCTTGAATAAATAAAGCTTGGGTTTTGGTGACTTACTTATTGCCAGATATTTCATTATACATTAAAAAAGTGAAAATTCTTCATGTCTGTAAAGATAGTATTTCATGAAGAGAGCCCTTTCACATTTTGAAGGTACCAATAAGGTCAATAAAGGGGGTGAGAAAATGAGCCTGAGTTAGACTTCATTAACAGAGAAAAGCAACGTGAGGAAATATATTAGTCCTTTTTCGTTACAAACCTTAATTTTCGTGGCTACAAATCATGAATGTAGTCTCTGAACTCATGATCATTTTGTATGCCTTTCTTGAACAAGATTTTAGCCAACTTGGCAGGCCACAGAACTTCCATATAATTCTTATTTTTTTATTTTTTATTTTATTTTATTTTTTTTATTTTTTGATTTTTTCAAGACAGGGTTTCTCTGTGTAGCTTTGCGCCTTTCCTGGGACTCACTTGGTAGCCCAGGCTGGCCTCGAACTCACAGAGATCCGCCTGCCTCTGCCTCCCGAGTGCTGGGAGTAAAGGTGTGCGCCACCACCGCCCGGCTTCTTCCATATAATTCTTAAAATGCGTTTTACATTATTTATTTCATGTGAAGTTGGAATAGGGATGGCTTGAACATCTCTCCTCATAATATCACATCAGTCCTGAGCATACAAATCATGCCTACTTTATAAACCACAGTGTCTTCCATCAATCAGTTTCATTAATCTCGCATAACCAGTGTCTTGCATAACATTTCAAATGAATGAGTTTAAGTCAAGTTGGATGAATATAAATAGTTTAACCTATCCTGTATCTTAATGCTGGTCCTTAGTTTAATTGAATGTCACATAATTTGCAATGTTTTGCTTTATGGAAAAAATCTTTATAATCACATATCTGCATTCAAGCCTGAAAATTTTTCTTTTTATTTTTCAGTGAAGGTGTTATTGATACTGATTGAACATACTTTAATATTTTTTTCTGACATGTTTTTAGGCTGTGCTAGGTTGGTGAATGTTTATGAGCTTATCTGATCCGTGTACATAATACTTAAAGATTTGTTAAGAAAAATTATGTTGACTGACAATGTTGTGACAAATATGAATGCCAGTGGTAGAAAGGATGAAAACATTTACCTGTGAAATGACAAATCTTGATAAATAGGAAAATCAGTCCTGGTGATGAGGTTTATGAAGGGGAAAAATATGCCTAGAAAAAAATAAAGGGCAATAAATGCACCTGTGCTACAAAGCTAAATGTTCATGATGCCAAATCACTAATAAGCAAGGCACATGGAAAAATCACTTGCTGCATGAGAACTGAACAAGATTGATGAGAAAATTCACCAAGTGATTAAGATAAAAATGCCATTCTATTAGAATTACCACATTACCCAGAAGTAGAAACAAATGGTAGGGAATTGTCATATTAAGGCAAAAAAGAAAAATTAACAGAATTCCAATTGTGATAAATAAGGAATATTGGCAACAATTGATAGGAAAAGGATGTAATAGATGTAAATAAGCTATGACTAATAAAATCCAAATTTAAGCTCCTAAGACAGTATTTAGCGAGGAGCATAGTACTTATATCATTAAAGTACAAATGACTGTGTTAGAGATACATGAAGCTGAGATGCACACAGCTCTATTGCATTTTTCTTTATACTCCTTTATGAGAGATAAAAGCTATTTTTTAGGGATTCCTGCTGAGAAACATGAAATCCTCAAACAAAGGCAATTATATTCATGCTGTAGCAGGTAGCTATGGTATAATGAGAATGATTAAATGCTAGTAAAGTCCAAGACTTGAGTAAAGTAGCAATGAGTTCAAAGCAAAAATCATTAATGAAAGATCTGCCCTTTGAAATAATTTGGGGATGTTAGAAAAATTCTGGACACAACACAGCCTGCAAATTTAAAGATAATTTTAAATGACACAGATAATAGATGAATAAAAAAACATGTTGAATATCATAAAAATTCAGGCAAATGTTGCAATTTATTCTGCCTCATTCATCAGTCAATGTTACTCATTTGCTCAGTAACCACTGTGATCAATTGGCCACTTCTGCTCTCTAGGCTTATAACGTGTGGTCATAATTGATCTATTATTCCAAAACTAAATTTCTTCTTCAACATCACCTCATTGTATGCAAGTACATAGAAATCTACCTCTTTCTTGTATTAAGTGCATGTAATTACAGGTAGCATGAATACAGAGCATTGTCTTAACTATGACAATAATCTCAGACCTTTAACAATGTTTGAAATTCCCCTGTCCATTATAAGCAATGCTGAGGTAAACATACATATTCATGGCTCATTGTAAATGTGTGCAAACATATACTTCTCTGAGAAATAGTGAGACTTCCAGAAAGAAGAGTATGATTGCCTTAGTTAGGGTTACTAATGCTGTGATAAACACCATAACTAAATGCAACTTAAGGAGGAAAGGGTTTATTTACTTACACTCACTGATCATAGTCCAACATAAATGAAAATCAGGGCAAGAATCTGGGGGAAAGAACTAAAGTTGAGGTCATAGAGGAATTCTGCTTCCTGGGTTGCTCTCCAAGACTTGCTCAGTTTGCAATCTTATACAAATGAGGACCACCTGCTCAGAGGTGGCAATTCCCATAGTAGGCTGAGCTGCCTACATCAGATCATTAATCAAGAAAATGTTCCATAGACCTGCCTACAGGTCAACTAGATAGATGTATTTTCTCCATTGAGGTTTTTCTACTCAGTTGTTTTGAACTGGTGTCAATTTTATAAAAAAACTAACCACCACAATGATTGTTTTAAGTTTGGATAGATACTATAAAGAATGCCATCAAAAGGCTGTTCCAATTTACAATAGCAACTTATATGTTAACATTCTTTTCTTCAAATCCTTAGCCATGCAGAACACTGGGAATTCTCTTGTATGCTGTCTCTTACTTGACCTTCTCTTTCCTATCTGACAAGAAATGTATATGCCATAAATGTGTCAGTTTGTATTTCTATAACTATTCATGAGACAGAGGGTCTTTTGATATGCTTATTATCAATTTCTATGTCTTTGTGTGAATCTATTCATAACTTTTGTATATTAATTTCTCTTTTGTATTTTTGTCTTACCCTTACATACCACATTTCTTATATTTTCTCCATACTAGATTTCAAATCTTTGTCCATTATATAAAGCATAAACATTTTGCCCAGTCTAGAATTTTTCCTTTAAATGTAGTAGCATCTTTTAGAATCCATATGTTTAAAATTAACTTAATCTTATTAACATATTGCCTATGGTAATCAGCCAGAAAATAAAGTAATATATATATATATATATATATCACCATGAAATAAACAATTATTTAGAGTAAATATTGAAAATAAAAATGAGATAAAAACAAGCAGGGAGAGGAGAAAGTGAAGAACAAGCAAAGTTAAGCAAAAGAAAAAAAGGGAGAAAAAGAATTTTATGAAAAACAATTTCCAGTACTAAGCATATTCAAAAACAAAATTAAATAGATGTAAGATGGAGAATAAAAGCTAACAATATATATTTAAAGAAAATAAAATAAAAGCAAAGCCAAAATTTAGTAATATAAAGATAATATGGCAGAAGGAATAAAAAAAGAAATTTTTAGTGAGGAGAAGAAAAGAAATAAGTAGAAAGAAAATTTATTTGACAGCAATGAAAAATTCATGAATAAAATCAGATTCATGCATGAAGGGGAGTGAAAACTTTAAAAATGTGTATAAATACAATAAAATAAGAATAAATCTAGCAGTGTAATAAAAAGAGGTGAAGTGTGGGAGAAGATTTGGGAGCATCAGACATTAGTTATATAAATGATGTAAGCCGGTTGAGTTCCTGGACTCTTCTCTATAGCGTATGCTGGTGTTACATCTCTATTGTACAAGTGCTGATGTCAGCCAGAGCTGTCTCCTTTGCTTTCGCGTCTTCCCTCGTTGAGTGCCAGGGTCATTTGTGGGCCACAATTTGTAGTCTGTAGGGCCAGCTTCTTCACCTTCCTCAGATTTCTCAGCTAATAGCTGCTTGGTGTGGTTTTTCTTCTAGCTGCAGATTTTTCCAGCTTGCCTTGGAAGTTGGGGAAAGAACCATGACACTATGATCTATACAGGTTCTAAATCTGTCTTGAAATTCCAAGTCTTTCTGACCACTAATCACACAGAAGTAAGCTTCAAGTAACCTGTAGTAGCTTTAGCATTTTCCCACTGCAGGAGTGACTAGCAGATAGGTGGCTCCAGAAGTTTATCTACCATGTGACCTCAGGCTCAACACTCTCATACACACTTACAGCAAGTGAGGATAGTGTTGCCTTTCCCTGTGCACCTCACTGTCTAGCACACACCTCTTGCCATAGATACTTTCTCAATTCATCAGTGTCTAATCCTTTTGTCCTCCACAGCTGCCTTCCATGGCTATCACTTGCCCTGAAGATGGAGCAGATTAAACTCAGCCTTCTTATTTTGTGGTTATTCCCTGTTCTCTGCACCTAAGTCAGTTCATTTTCCAATAATAGCTTCTTTCTTGGGATGCCACACAGCCTCTGCCCTGTGAGTCATAATATGACTCAGAACACATAATATTCTTGTCCACTTCTAGCCCATCTTCCAGAGGAATCATTGTATCATCAAAACCTACAACTACTTTTGAGGCTTGTGGGGGTTAGGGGTTTATCCTGAATGCTAGATTGCCACAGCTGTGTTCTGTGTGGCTTACTTCCTTTTTGCTGCATCATTACTTTGTTACATTGCAGTTTTCACCATCCCATCATTCTCAAAGTTTTTACTCTCTCATTCTTTGGAACATACTTCACTTCTTAGCCTAATCCATGGAACCAGTTTCTTGCCAACCATTTTAACTGGAAGTGTTTTACTTTTTCTTTCTTTTGCTCACTTGCTCACTTGCTCATTTGCTCACTTGCTCTCTCTCTCTCTCTCTCTCTCTCTCTCTCTCTCTGTTTCTTTCTCTGTCTCTGTTTCTCTTGCTCTCTGTCTCTCCCTGTAATTTCCTGTATATGGAAATACTTTAACTGCACAGCTTAATTTTATTTACTATATTTTATTTTTTAACAAAAATCATGCAACTTATGTTATAATTTTTACTTTTCTGTAAAGAAAGAAATATTTTTTCCGGCAGTGGCACTACACAGAGGAAACAAATTTATCAGAAAATTGTTTACAGTTGCAGAAAAAGAGACAACCTATGGTTTTCAGGCCTAAAAGCTAGCATTTTATCCACTCCAAACTGGAACCTCCTGTAGAGAAGTGGTCAGAGAAAGCATAGCTTTTTTGGTAACAAGAAGTTAACATAATTATATAGATTATTTTTGAGAGCTTAAAAGATTTATATATGGTCAAAATGTATCTACAAATTTGAAATTTAAAACATGGACAAGTATCTAGTTATCAAGACTTCTGGTCTTGTGTTCAGTTTTAGTTTCCTGTTGCTTTGATAAAACACGGGCTAAAACCAACCTGGGAATTTCCTTAATCTTGCATTTTATCATCCATCAAAGAGCCAAGGCATTGCAGGATCTCAAGGCAGGAACCTTGGGGTAGGACATAAACAATGACAATGGAGGAGTGCTGCTTACTGATTTACTTCCTATGGCTTGCAAAGACTGTTTTATTATACAACATTGGACAACCTGTCTAGGGTATCACTGCTCCACACTTTTGCCTACAGACCAACCGGCTCTAAATAATTTCTCAATTGAAATTTCCTTCTTCCCAGGTGACTCTAGTTTGTGTCAACTTTACAAAGACTAACCTGTAGTCAGAAGTTTTCCTGTGTCCCAGCTGGCTGGCAGTTGGGACAAATCTCTTCCACTCTCGTCTCCCAAGTAAGCACACAGAGTGATTGATTATAAGCAGGCCACGGGACTGCAGGGGCCTGGCAGGAACGAAGAAAATTCCAGCTACACTAACCAGTACATATTTCCTGATAAATACCTCTATATATGGAGAAAATGCATGAGACTATAGAAGAAAGCTTGAGAATTAACATATATATATATAGTATATGTATATACCACTATGTATGGCCATATAGAAATGACTAATGTACAAGAAACTTATGAAGAATAGTGACATGAGAGTAAACTTCACAAGTATTCATTTTAGAGCTGAAGCATCATACTTTCCTTATAAATATTAGCTACTCTACGATGATATCTGAGGAAGGACACAAAAAAAGGTTCATATTTTTATTTTTGTGGCTATTATAGAATGCAGTGATGAAACAACTTCAAGAGAAAGCAGTTTATTCCATTTACTATGACCCATAATTGTAAGTGGAATAAATTATTTTCCCTTTCAGTAACTAGTCATATTCACAGTTAAGAGTAGTGAGCAATAAATGTATGCATGCCTAATACTCAACTCACTTTTCTCTGCTCTATAGGGCTAGGGCTCAAAACCTAGGGAATCATGTCAAGCTGGGCCTTTAAACATCAATGAAAGCAACCAAGAAAATCCCGTACAGACATGCCCATAGGCAAAACTAACCTAGACAATTTCTCACTAAGAGTCCTTTCCTGTTGGTGGGAATTAGGACTATTGTGAGATGGAATGTAATGACAGTTCTAGACAATAAATGCTGGTGTAAATGTAGGACAGATGAATTTTTACATACTGCTGATGGAAGTGTAAACTAGTCCAGCCACTTGAGACGTCGTTCTGGAGAATTCTCAAAAAAAATTGGAAATAGAATTGAATTACCATATGATCAAGCAATACCACTCCTGGACACATACCCAAAGGACTTGTTATTGTCTTACTACTGGGATACTTGAACATCCTTTTTCACTGTTTCTCTATTCACAATAGCTTGGAAATGGAATCTACCTAGATATCCATCAACTGATGAATGGATAATGAATGTGTGGTACATATACACAATGGGATATTACTCAGCTATAAAGAAAAATGAAACCATGAAATTTGCAAGTACATGGATTAAACTGGGGGCAGATATACTAAGTGGGATCACCCAGACACCAAAAGACAAATGCCATGTAGTCTAAGTGTTCTAGCTTCAAATATTTTCTTTTGTATGTTTAATATGGAGTATATGCAGAAGGTAGAAAACTAAACATAGGCCACTGGCAGGGGTTGTGCACTTAGAGTGGAAGATAGAATATGAAAGTAGTAAGTGGATATACTGGAGACACGTGTTCAAGCAGGTACTTTAGTGATGTGAGTGAGGAAATGAAGGGCCAGTGGAAGGCAAACCAACTTTAAGGGTGCATGAAAAAGCTACTTTGGATCATGCAATTAAATTAAAGAATGTAGTAGGAGTTGATAGTGAAACATATGTGATATGAAAAAGCACAATGGGAGGTATTCCTGGAGCTAAAGATTTAATCAGAGATGGGAAAAGGATTATGGTGAAAAGGTTCAGGAACTTGCTTCATGAAACTCAACTAATTTTTAAGCTAATTAAAAAATTTAAACAGAGATACCACATATTAGTGAACAATTCTGCTTAAAGAGATAGTTTATTAAATGAAAATCTCAGTGTTTGCTATTCCTCTTGATTTCCTACCATAACTAGATGTCAAGACCCTATTACTGAAGACAGCACACAAATTGGTTTCATGACACAGAGAAACCATTATTGAACTGATCAGGAAACTCATTCTCTGCTGCCTAGGGTTCATACGCTGGAGGTGCTATACAGGATCTTGAAGAATAAAAGAGACTGCTGCTCTTATAGAGAACTGGGCCTGCAAGGCAAGAGACATCCAGTATTGTAATAGTGGCACAACTGTTTATGGGTGCAATGAACTGTTCTCCTCTCTGGAGTGAATTTGAGGCCTGCCCCACAAGAGAGAATCCATGCCTTTGTTATAGTCAAAACCCATGGCTATGAAAGTCTTGTTTGTATTATTATTACAACATTATTATTGTTTTCCAGATGGTCATGTCAAACAGATTTCTTAATATTTATGTTTATGTCCATAGAATTGTGCTGATCCCAACCTTTGACAGAGAAGGTTCACATTGCAATATTCATACAGAGAATCATTTCTGTTCAGATCAGATAATAAGTTACAGTGAGTGCTCAGTCATAGCTGGGATATTTATATCTATCTCCCCTATGTCAAGACTCAGAGAGCATCATAGAGGATGGTCTAGAAAGAATTTAAGTGCTGAGGATGTTCATGAATGCTATAGAATTCTTTCTTCTGCATATGACTTGCAACTGTGGCAACCTGCACAAGTCCAGCACAAAACAAGACCAGTTATAAATTCTGGTAAGGAGTGGGGAGGGCACCAAAGGCCCCACAACTTGCTGAAGAACTGTTGGTACTTGATGACTACTAAGAGAAAGAGGGTCATTTTTATGGGGATATGGTCACTGATAGGTTCCCCATATATTAGTGAATGACCTCACACCCATGCACATAGGAGCAGCACTAATTAAACTCAGTTGATCAAAAACCAATTATTTTAAAAGAACATGAAATTTTGATTGGGGTTCTGGAGAGCGTTGGAGGGGGCAGTGGGGGATAGATATGGTCAAGATACAGTTTAATTAGGTATTTATATATTGGTGAATAAACTGAGTTTTCTCCATATACTCAAAATTAAAGTATATCATTACAAAATAAAAGACTCTTTTCCTAGGTGATTTTAGGTTAAGATGGCAGTTAAAACTAAACATCACAGGAGGTTTCCTAGAGAAACGGGTGAAACAAAAACCTAAAAGAGGAGCAGTGTATGTTCAATTCACTTGAACATATTAGCTTGAGTGTTTTTGAGTTGATGTCATTCATCGTATTATTATGTCAGCACTTAGCCTGAATACATGTTTGAATTAACATAAACAAGATATATATGAAAGATGCTGTACAAATGTGCAGTAGTTTTACAAAACATTGTCAATGCTGCTTTTGTTTCAAAATAATGCTTCAACATGGATATGTAGATCAGTAGTAGAGACATACAAGAGACCCTATGTTCAATTTCTAATAATGATAATAATAACAATGATGATGATGATGATAATAATGCTTTAATGAAGTAATCCCTGGCTGATAAACATCTATCTATACAAATTTGATATTTCCTTCAATTTTAAAAAAAAAGAAAACCAAGCTTTCTTGATGGCATTTATTTCTTTTGCTTTAGCTTTTGAAGATAATATGTGTGTATTTCTGGCAGATGATAACATTAAACAAAAAGTATTTAGTATTTCTTCCTAATAGGCTTGAGCATCTTCTTTAATATGAGTAATTGACTGTATAAGAGCAAACAGGCGTCTAGAAATAAACAACATTTATTTCTCAGTGTTCTCCTGTCTATATTGATAAATACTCAATCCCAAGAGTACATAGTATGACAACTACTATGCAACCATTGTTTCTCCCTTGTCATTTTACCTCAAATTAAGTAAGAAAGAAAAAATCCAATGTCTGACTATCACCGTACATCTGCCTATTTCTTTCTCCTGGGTTCTTTTCTTTGAATGTTGAAATTCTGTCATGAGATACATGACATTTTTGGATTTTTGAAGCTCTGATAAGTTAATCTCTTTGTTCTTTATGGGCTTACGTGTGTGTGTGTGTGTGTGTGTGTGTGTGTGTGTGTGTGTGTGTGTGTATTTGTGTATAGGTGCCACAGCACACGTGTGTAGGTCAGAGAACTGCTGAAGGATCAGTTCTCTCCTTCATTCTTGTGAGTCCTAGGGATCAAACCAATGTTGTTAGACTGGAAAGCAAAAGAGTTTTCTTGTTGAGCAATCTTACTTGCCTCACTGTCTTGATTCTTATGGAATGTCCATCTCAACCCCTAATAGTATCACTATAGATACTATGTAGAAGTCTACTCTAATTGTTGTTAGTATAGTATTCTAGTTACTATACCTTGCACCATATACTTGTCTCTCTTTTTTATTATTAACATCTGATGTTTTCTTTGAAGTGAAATTTATACATGTAGATGTCATAGAGACAATGCTTTAATTGCTTTATTTTTACCCAATCTGTGAATGTATGACTATAGAATTTAAAATTTTTTTCTTTTACTTGGAAACATTTCCATATAATGTTTGACACAGAAATCATCAAATAGAAGTATACAATGTTGACAGGAGGCAGTACATTTATAATTTATAACCCCAAATGTATTTATAAATTAGAAATGGAAAGATCTACAAATGAAATTATGAAGGTTCACCAAAGTCATTTAATCTGTCAGTTTCTCATTCATTTTTATGTCTTAATAATATTCTATTGTATGAATAAGCCACATTTTATTTCTCTCCAGTATTTGATAGCTATTTGAGTTGTTTTAAGCTTTTTACTATTAGCAACACACTGCTGTAAACCTTCATGTACATGTTTCATAGGTGCACATTTTCAGTAGTTTGAGGATATATTCCTAAGGGTAGAATTGTTGAGTAACAGAGTAACAATGTTTTGCATTTTGACCAACCACCAAACTGTTTTGCCAAAGTGGCACACCATTTTACAATCTCACCAAATCCTTGTTTTTAAGGCTCTGATTTTTGTACAAAAGCATTCAATCATTCTGTCAGACCAAACCAGGAAAAGTAAGCTATAGTTCAGAGCTGTTCTATTCCATTTACTATGCAAAGCCATTCTTGGCGTTTGCAACTCTCAGCCATTTTGAGTATTCTTGCAGTGTTCACCTTTTCCTCCACCACTTTTTTTTTTCTTCTTTTTTTCTGGTTTATTCCTATCTATTACAAATGTATAAAAAATCCTCCATCAATGCTGCTGATAGCAGCAGAACCTTGAGAAATATACCTTTGGTTTGCCTCAGAAAAGGAACACATATTGTATTGTAAAGTTTATAAAATTGGCGCAAAACATTGTGATAATGTTACAATACCAGTTTTAAGAGTTCAGTGACTAATGGGGAGCCGATGGGATACATGCAGAACTGTGAAAGCGATCTCACTTAGCCAGCTGTACACGTAGACTGTAAATCTACATTCAGATCATTTCTGATCTAAGACTATCATCTCAGTTTATCTGTTGAGGTCAACCAGGAAACCCTAGAATATACCTTGATTTTTGCAAAAAACAAAATAGGGGGAGGGGTTTTTTCAGCATTTCAGTCCACGAGTAACAGTATCCTAACAGGCAAAGTGTTCTCTCACTGTCAACATAGAATGAACTGCTGCTGGAGGTCAACTTGGGCTTTAATTTGCATTAGCGCTTACATGCATAGTAGTCCAAGTTGTTGACCTCATGACTTTAAAAAGTAACTCTAAAAAAGTAAAATGGCCCTTCTTGAAGACTAAAGAAAGACATCCAGCCATAGTTGTAAAAAGTCTCATCAAAACAATATACCCTTTTATGAATTACGCCTCAATTAAAAAAAAAAAAGTAGCCCCAAATAAGAAGCAGTTCTGAAAAAGAAAATATAACTTAAGATATTTGAAAAAAACAAGGTGAATACAGGTTCAAAAATAATTAAGATGCATTTTCTTAAGGCTACCTAGAATTAGGCTTTAAAGAATTCTACCATTTCAAGTTTACCACTAGTTACTAGATACCTATTTACAAACAAGATGTTCACCTTTTTTGTTCCTTTATCAAGAGAAAAATCTACCTTCAGATTATGAGGGTGGTGATGGGGAGGGACTAGAAAACAAGATTCAAACAATCCCATGTAAATATCACATTTTTCAAATGGAAGAACTCCAAACTGCACTAGAAGATCCAATCACTAAGACACTTTCCATTGAAATGATTTAAGTACAACTACATGGCACCAAGGTTTAGGCCTAATATAGGCCTGACAACCAAGTCCTTGTTTTCTGGAAGAAAGGCCTCAAAAGTCCCACTCAATTCCACATAACAATACTTCAAAGATCAATTAAGTTTTCCTTTCCTTAGTATTTTTGTTTTTGACTTCTAATCTTAAAGACTAGATTAAAACTTAGCTCATTTCCCAGAAGGCATTGCTTCCCTTTGCTCTATGAAAGAGTCCACCAAGACCTCTTTCTCAAAACCATCTAGCCCCAGCCTCCAGCCTGTGCTTTCTCAACATCCTGAAAAAGTAATGTAGGTAAAATATGCTCATGAACATTAAAACTAGTTGTTAGAAAGACGTAACTAGCTTTATAATTTAAGTTTTAGAACATAAATACTTGCAGCTTAATCTGCACTGACAATGATTGTCGAAGCCTAGAATTCAACATTTACAAATTCTCATTCACACACACACAAACCACACTATTATCACACAACTTATGTCTTGAGAGAATCTTCTGCTTTTTAAATCTTTGGCCTCCCAGTCAATCCCAAGTTCAACCAACTTTTCCAAGTTCTGGTAGTTACCTGGACCACTGAGGCATTGCCACAAGACTTCTTCTCTTTTGAAACATCCTTTTTCTCTAGATATTAGGATAGCTACGCCAGCTTGTTTCTTCTGTGGTGTATGTTGGTGTGGGATTATCTATTGCTTGATTTTTCATGGATGTGTTTAGCTTCTTTGGGTTGGATTTTCCCTTCTAGAGCTTTCTATAGGGCTGGGTTTGTGGACGGGTATTCATTAAATCTGGTTTTATCCTGGAATATTTTGTTTACTCCGCCTATGGTGATTGAGAGTTTTGCTGGGTATAGTAGTCTGGTTGGCATTCGTGGTCTCTTAGTGTCTGCATGAGATTTGTCCATGATCTTCTCGCTTTCATAGTCTCTATTGAGTAGTCTGGTGTTATTCTGATGGGTTTACCTTTATATGTTACTTGGTCTTTTTCCTTTGCCACTCTTAATATTTTTTCTTTGTTCTTTGTATTTAGTGTTTTGATTATTATGTGGCCAAGGGACTTTTTTTTGGATCCAGCCTATTTGGTGTTCTGTAAGCTTCTTGTATCTTCATAGGTATTTCTTTCTTTAGGTTAGGAAAGTTTTCTTCTATGATTTTGTTGAATATATTTTCTGTGCCTTTGAGTTGGTATTCTTCTCCTTCTTCTATCCCTATTATTCTTAGGTTTGGTCTTTTCATGGTGTCCCAAATTTCCTGGACGTTTTGTGTTACGACTTTTTTGTCTTTAGTGTTTTGTTTGACTGACGAATCTATTTTCTCTATCGTGTCTTCAGTGTCAGAGATACTCTGTTCCATCTCTTGCAATCGGTTGGTTATGCTTGTTTCTGTAGTTCCTGTTCATTTTGTCAGGATTTCTATTTCCAGCATTCCCTCAGCATGTGTTTTCTTTATTGTCTCAAATTCATTTTTCAGATCTTGGAATGTTTCTTTCATCTGTTTAATTGCTTTTTCTTGGCTTGATTTGATTTCTTCCCATTTTTTGTTGGTTTTTTCTTCCATTTCTTTAAGGGAGTTTTTTTATTTCCTCTTTAAGGTAGTTTTTCATTTCCTCTTTAAGGAAAGTTTTTATTTCCTCATTGAGGGAATGTTTTATTTCTTCTTTAAGGGCCTCTATCATCTTCTTAAAGTCATTTTTAGGGTTGATCTCTTCTGTTTCTTCTGTCATGGTATGTTTAGGTCTTGCAGGTGTAGAATCACTAGGTTCTGATGTTGCCATATAGGTCTTTATGTTGTTGCCTGTATTTTTGCACTGGCGTCTACTCATCTTTTCCTCTGTGCGGTGCAGGTGGTGTCTGTGTCTGAGAGTGCCTCTCTTGTTCTAATTTTTAGTCTTGGTTTAGTAGGAGTTCTTGGTTAAATTGGTGCTATTGGGCTGTTTCTTCAGGGACAGCTGATTTCAGTCGGTGAATTATATACTTATGATTCTGGTGATCTGGTTTAGTGGCTGGGTAGCGCCTTCTTCTGTGTTCCCAGGTCACGTTTTGTTCATTTGTCAGCTCCTCAGCTGATCTTGTTTCTTCAGACTTCAAACTGTAGGCATCTGAATCCTCTCCCAGATGGGTTTCAGCTGAGCAGGGTAGTCTCACCAACACCTCCAAGTTGTTGGGTTTCACAGGATCAGCAGTTGGGCCCTAGGTTGTCCCCAAAAGGAGTGCCCAGACTCGCCCTGGTTCTGACCCACGGAGATAACCTCTTCCCCAGGTGTTGGGGCTAGGGGCGTCCCCGTTCCAAGCTGCGTCTGCCCCTCTCCGTCCCCGGGCCTGTCCACCCCTGTGGCCCACCGCCACAGGCCCACCTGAGTCCACTTGTCTCTGCTGCCGGGCCTGTATGTCTCTGTCAGCTGCCGCTGGGTCTGTCTGCCTCTGCGGGCGGCCCATGGGCCTGTATGTCTCTGCCGGCTGCCACCGCGGGCCTACCTACCCCTGCCCGTCACTGCTGCCGGGCCCATCCACCTCTGCGAACTGCCACCAGGCGTGTATGTCTCTGCCGGTTGCCGCTGGGCCTGTATGTCCCTGTCGGCCGCTGCCACCGGGCCCTTCCACCTTCGTGAGTCGCCGCCGCGGACCCACCTGTGTCCGCCCGTTTCCGCCCAGTGGCCTGTCTACTTTTGTGGGCTGCCCGCCGCCAGGCCTGAATGTCTCTGTCGGCCGCTGCCGGGCCCGTCCACCTCTGTCTGCTTACTCCGCCACAGGGCCTGTCCACCTCTGTGGACCGCCGCTGGGCCTGAATGTCTCGGCCGGCTACTGCCGGGCCTGAATGTCCCTTTCGGCCGCTGCCGCCTGACCCATCTACCTCCGCGGGCCGCTGCCACAGGCCTACCTGCGTCTGCTTGTCTCCGCCATCTTGAATCTTCAGAATTTAAAATTTTTTATCTTACTCATATGATTGGATTTATTTTTCAGGAGTCAGATATCGAGGGTGAAAATTGAGAGATCAGAGAAGTAGAGCAGCAGCCACTAGAACTTTCTTATCTTTATGAATCATCAGACTGAATAGGGCCAGGATTCTGTCTCCACACACCTTATATTCCTGTCTCCAGCTCCCTAGTGCTGAGATTAAAGGTGTGCCCCACCACCATCACCTAGCTCTGTTTCTCATGTAGAGTGGTTCAATTTGTGTAGTCCAGGGTGGCCTTGAACTACTGATTTTCTTGCTTCCTCCTCCAAAGTGCTGAGATTAAAGGTATGTGTCACCACTGCCTGGCCTCTATGGTTAACTAGTGGCTAGGTCTTCCCTCTGATCTCCAGGCAAGCTTTATTTGTCAGAACACAAACAAAACATCACACAACAATGTAACTTAGTGGTAGAACACTTCTCTGGTATGCATAAGGCCCTGAATTTGCTCCCCAACATCAAAAAAATAGAGAAAACTTACTTTTATGAACCTCAAAAGAAGAGAGAGTAGGAAGTACTCTTGAACGCATTGGCATAGGAGATCATTTCCTAAATATAACACCAGCAGCACAGACACTGAGCACAACAATTAATAAATGGGACCTCCTGAAACTGAGAAGCTTTTGTAGGGCAAAAGACATGGTCAATAAGACAAAAAGACACCCTACAGAATGGGAAAAGACCTTCACCGACCCCACATCTGACAGAGGACTTTTCAACAAAGTATATATAGAACTCAAGAAACTAGACATCAAAATGCTGAACAATCCAATTTTAAAAAATGGGCTAAAGAGCTAAACCAAGAATTCTCAAAAGAAGAATCACAAATGGCTGAAAGACATTTAAAGAAATGCTCAACATCCTTAATCATCAGAGAAATGCAAATCAAAATGACTCTGAGATACCACCTTACACCTGTCAGAATGAATATGATCAAAAACACTAATAACAGTCTATGTTGGAGAGGATGCAGAGCAAAGGGAACACTCCTCCACTGTTGGTGGGAATGCAAACTTGTACAACCACTGTGGAAATCAGTATGGTGGTTTCTCAGAAAACTGGGAATCAAACTACCTCAAGACCCAGCCATACCACTCTTGGGCATATATCCAAGGAATGCTCAATCATACCACAAGAACACATGCTCAACTATGTTCATAGCAGCATTATTTGTAATAGCCAGAACCTGGAAACAACTTAGATGCCCATCAACTGAAGAATGGATTAAGAAAATGTGGTACATATACACAATGGAGTACTACTCAGCAGAGAAAAACAATGACATCATGAGGTTTGCAGGCAAAAGGATGGAACCAGAAAATATCCTGAGTGAGGTAACCCCGACTCAGAAGGACAAACATGGTATGTACTAACTCATAAGTGGATACTAGATATAAAGCAAAGAACAATCATACTGCAACCCACAGAACCAGGGAGGCTACATAGCAGGGGGGACCCTAGGATGACGGTGGCTTATAGTAAGTTTTGGTTTTACTCAATTACTGAGCAAGCCTCAGTGAAACATTTCACTATTAGGATAAGAATATGTACTGTATCAAGCTGATAATAGAAAAATAAATAAAAAAAATACAGATAGAATAAAAAGTATGTCTTAGGCTGGACGGTGGCACTCGGGAGGCAGAGGCAGGCAGATCTCTGTGAGTTCAATGCCAGCCTGGGCTACAGAGTGAGTTCCAGGAAAGGCGAAAGGCACTAAGCTACACAGAGAAATCCTGTCTCAAAAAAGAAAAAAGAAAGTATGTCTTAGAAGAACATATAGTTCTGACTATCTTAGTTTCATTCATTAAACCAATTATCAAGCACAGACCATTCACTAATAAAAGTGCAAGCAAAGCCAAAATATTGTCCTGTATGTTTTACAAATTTCAAATAATACCATTGACACATATTTACTTTTATTTTTATTAAATGAATAATTTTATATTCATTTTATTGGGGGATATTCAGTTATTCAGTCATCCCACACTATTTTTTAAATTTTGGTTTATATATTGTTTATTTTCGATACTTCAATAGTTCTTGGATTCAGAAATAATATTATAATGTGTCCTCTTGCTATTTTTGTTCAAGTATCAAATGCAAAAACTGCTAAAAATGTCAAGTGGATTGATGTGAAATAAAAATAAAGAACTATTTTTGTCTAGATTGTGAGGCCAGTTTTTCAAGTGAAGGGATTCAGATCTCATTACTTAAAATAATTACTTGAAATACTAATATTGTGGAGTTTTTGGATGATACTCAGCATGTGCTACTAAAAATAGCTAATTTGGAAGATCATCACAGTTTGTGGAAAATACATTTAGGCCAAGATTTATAAATATATGCATCCCCAATTTTCCTGAGCCCTTATTAATCAATCAACTATTTTCATGTCTCTCCTTGCTACCATTAAATCATGAATATTATTTATATAAACAATAAATGTAATAGTCTCCAAAACCTTATAAGAAACAGTTGTCTCACTATTATAACCAGAAGTGGAAGGTTAGTATTCTGCCATTAGAAAATAAGAGGAATGTCCTTTAGAGGACTGTGTTCTATAACAACGATAACAAAAAATACAAATTCTAGAATGAAGTGGGAGGAGATGAAATGTTAGACCAAGAGCATGACATTTACTTCCTGCTTCCCAAAAAACATGGTTTTTAACATGTAATACTATACAATATATTAGTAGAAACTAATACACTTTATAATTTAAATTAGTTGAAAATAAATGAATGATTTATCAACTTCTTTAGCCATTTAAGTATATTCTACAAGGACATGTTTTCCAAGGACAGAAGATATGCACACAACATGCTTTCCTATTTTTCTATTATAAACAAAAATCAAGATAATCAGTCATATTAACGACAATTTTCAGCCAGGTACTGTAAATATACGAACAGCTGGTTAGGTCATGGACCCTAGAGGAGAAACTAGTATGCCACTTTCCTGAATCAGTACAATTTACAACTATTCTAAATACTCATTGTTATATCTACAGATATATGTAGCTTCCACTCCTCATCAAAGAAACTTCTACAGGATCCAAAACACGAAGTGAAATGACAATGAATTTACACATCTGAAAACATGAGTCAATATAAAATATTCCTCTCTTAAAGTGTTCCCAACCCCAAGCAATTTTACTTTTATTCATTTCTCTTTTAGCCAATCATGAAATTTTAGACTAATTTCTGGGGTGGGAGCAGAAATAAGGCGGTGTTCAGAATGAATGTACCGTGGCCTGATTGGGTTGGACTGATGAGATATAGGCAGGGCAGATCCACTAGAGCAAATGAAGGAACAGGAACTGCCCAACCACCAGGCAAATGATGTGTCATGGACCTCTTACATGATATCCTCAGTGGCTTCTAGCATTGGTAGATCAATTAAGCCATCATCTGCCAGGTAGCCAGGATGCTACCTTCTTAAGCTTAGCCTTTACCACAAGTCTTGCCCACTCTGCTTCCTGTTGAGCATCCTGTTCCTCCAAGATGAACTCACAGAGCTTGTTCTGTGACATCATCAGATAACTGCCTAGAGACCTGGTGTTCCTGGGTGATTAGTTCTAAAGCATCCAAGTGAGCCACCACCAACCTAAATACCTCTGTGGTGGTATATAGGAGTATCTGCTCACCATAGTCCTGATGGATACTGGTTTAGATCCCAGGAAGCTAGCTCACAATAGACTGGAAGACAACACACAAAGTAATGTTGATGATGCACAGAATAATGTTGGTGCTCTATTATATGTTCCTTAGTTGACAGTAGCAGTAAAAGACTTTCTGTAGCCAAAGGATGGAGAATGTATGCCCTTCCCATACTTCAGTGTAATGTAAACCATGGGGATTGGTCAAGAATGGCAGCTCTGTGCACAGAATCCTCATTATATACAGCAGAACTCACCATGCCTCCTTGAGACTGGTAAAGCCAAACAATTTTCCAATGGTCTTAAATACTTTGCATGCTGTGTTCCTTTCTGTTGGACACACCCATAGCTGCATTTCTTCTGCCTACTAGCCTACTACATGAACTCCCCTTTAAGTTTTATTATTTATTTATTAGGTATTTTGTAAAAAGAAACTTGTTAACACAGAAAATTCGTACCGAAGAAGTGAAGTCATTACTTTGACCCTACCTCACCATATACTAAGCCATTAGAATTGGCTTGCAGGATGAAATCAGGTAATTTTAGAGATGTAGAAATGCTATATGAAACCTAGAATGCTTTAGGTACAGTTTAGTGGCCGATACGGGTTGGAGCTCAGAAGACCATAATGACAATAGTAACTTAGAGAGTAAGGACTGTGCTTGTGAGGTTTTTAAATGGAAAATTGGACTCTATTTGTTTTTTTAAAATGGAAGCTAATACAGTCTGTAAGGTGTAACAGTTTCCTCCCAAGTAAAAAGAAGTCCCACTAGGCACACTAAAAAACTGGCATATGTCTCTACACATTTTAGTTAAGAGGATGCATACTTTTTAAGATCATGTAGACTTTGGCTTTCAGGAATAAGGGGAAAAAAGAGTATTTTGCTTTTATTTATTTATTTTATTTATTTATTATATTGGCCTGTACTACCCGTATTTCATGTTCCTGTACATGTAGGTTTTGAAGATGTCATAGGTGATAGAATTTCATTCCAAGGTAGAAAAGTGAAAATAGTTGTGTTTAAAATCTTTATATGTGACAAGTTACTTGATATTTGGCTGTATGTCATAAGTGTGTTAAAAGACACTTCAGAACAACAACCTGATGACATATGAAGACAAAGTGTTCTTCAAAATTACTAGAGTGGTTGATGAGGCTTTGCTTTACAATGACTATCTCAAATATTTGTTCAAATGATAATGAAAATCAGTGATTTTTCTTCTAATACATCAATTTAAGTGTAGCATCAAACCCTAGATGTATATTTTAGTATCTATTGATTGCCTAACACAAAACAATAGGATGTTTTTCTCTTGTGATAAATTTGTGTTAAAAAGAATGCATTTAAAATATATAGAATATATTTCTCATAGTACTTATGCATTGAGATTTAATATGCTTATAAATTTCCTTTAAATATAGGTTTAAAGTGTTTTCAATAGTTATGTCTAATTTCCCTTATAATGAAAAATTTGTGCAACTTATTTTTCTCTGGAAATAAATAAAGTATAGCATGCTATAGTGTATATATGAGTACTGGATAAATAAGCTCATTGATCATGAGCTCAGAAGTTACTGTGCTTCAGCTCAAATATCAGGCTCTCACTTAGTAATTGTTTCCTTGAGTAAGCAACTTAAACTCTATGTACCTCAATTTTCTAATGATGGTCCTGAGCTCATAGTCATTTTGTAAGTATTAAATGGTGTTTTTCCATGTCAAGTAACTGGAATGGTATGCAACATTAAGAAAACAATAACTGTGTTTGTTGTATATTACTCTTGTGGTATCTCTAAGTGTATGGTAGGCCCACAAGAATTATCCCTGAGTAAGTTGGAAAAGAAAGAACAAAAAAATCATGATCAAAAGTATTTAAGATGCCTCTACCTTGGTATACTTTCCAGGCCCTCCACCCCATGCGGAAGTACCAGTAAGAAAACAAACAATAACTCCTGGCTATATTCTTCCCTCAATTTGCCTACCAACATTCCCAACCCACCATTACACTTCTGAATCCCTCCCTAATTTACCAAACACACAACAAAAGATGCAACCAGCAACCTAACTCCAGAATCCCAGGTCCAACTGTAAAAACACAAAAAACAAAACAAAAAGAAAAACATGAGACAATGTGTCTTTACTGAAATATCAATAAATAGGAAGTGGTTCCCAATAAAAACAAGTTAAATGAAATTCAAGGCACAGAATTTAAAAAAAAAAATATATATTAAAATGGTCAAAAATTCAAAGAAAAAAAGTTCAAACAGGGCACAGATTCAAACACTTAAATGAACCAAGGAAGTAAAGGATTTGAAACCCAAGAAAACATAAACAGTTAAATAAGGGAGACAATTCAGGATATAAATATAAAATTGGATAAAAGGTTAGAAATATTAATACAAGTCCAAACAAAAATGAAAATTTTCAAGAGTCAGTGAAAAACATCACCAATAGAATGGATCATTTATAAGACACAGTAGCAGGATTAAAAGGTTTTAAAATTCATTGAAATCAAATATGCAGGATCCTTGGGATACCATGAAGACTATAAATTATTTGTATCCAAAAGCACAGAAGTTTAAGGTCATATTACAGAAAATATTTTAAATAAAATAAGAAGCCAACTCCCCAAATCCAGAGGAAGAGATATCCTTTTAGGTAAAAGAACCCCACAGAACACCAGAAAGACAAGACCAAAAAAGGAAGCTCCCAGTCATACTATAGCTCAAACCCTAAATACATGGAACAAAGAGAAAGAGTACACTGAAGACTGGGAGAGAAGGTCCAAGTAATATATAAATGCAGGTCTATCCAAATAACAGCACATTTGTCAACAGAAACATTAAGGCCAGAGGAGCTTGGAGCAAAATGCTTCAGGTTCTAAAAGAATGAAAGAGGCAAATGAAGATAGTTTTACTAAGCAAAACTATCTCTCATGATTAAGGGTAAAAGATAGAATTTCTATGATGAAAGCAGGCAAAACTAATTCATGAACACCAAGCCAGCCCTATAAAGAATACTGGAAGGACTATATCATCATCAAGGCAAGGATAAACATAACCTAGAGTCTACACTGTGGAATATATTTGATAGAATTTCCATTGTTTTGATAAAACATCATGACCAAAAGCAAATTGGGGATGAAAAGGATTATTTCATCCTACACTACCATATTATAGTGCATTATCAAAGAGAAATCAGGGCGGGAATTCCAGGCAGGAACCTGGAGGCAAGAACTGATGTGGAGGCCATATTGAAATGCTGCTTACAGGCTTGTTTTCCATAGCTTGCTCAGCTTGCTTTCTAATGGCACCAAGACCACTGACCCAAGGGTGGTACAACCCACAATGGGCTGTGCCTTTCAACATCAATCATGGATGAATAAAATGCACTACAGTTACATCCACAGGCAAATCTTATGAAGGCATTTTTCTTAGGTGATAACTGACTCTTCACTAGTGTCAAGATGATATAAATCTAGCCAGGATAGGGAATAAATAAATGATGCCAGTATACAATTTATGAAAACCAAGAATAAGAAAACAAACATCACAAAATCATATCAGTCAATGCCAAACTTTCAATAATGACTCTGAATATTAATAGCATCAATTCCCTCAATAAAGAGATTGAGAGAACCAGGTTGGATTAGAAAACAGAATCCTACTTTTAGCTGTTCAAGATATACTTCATCATCAAATAGACATGACCTTAGCATAAAAAGATGAAAACTGTATAACAAGAAAATGGAGCTAGGAAATGAACATGCATAGAAATTCTAATAAACAAAAAAAAACAGACTTAAAGCTGAAATTTATTAAAAGGTAAATAAAAGGTCATTTCACATCAATGAAGGGAGTAATCTGTGAATAAGATAGTACAATTTTAAGTATAAACATACAGCAAACACAGGTACACCCACTTTCATAAAATAAATGTTACCAAATATAAAGCCATGGATTAATTATAACATAGTGATAGTAGGTGACCTCAGCACCCCACTATCACTGGTAAACAGGTCATCAGGTCCAAAAATAAAAACAGAAACATTGAAGTTAAATAACACCACAAATAGACATCTATAGAACATTCCACTCAAACACTAAAGAATATATATTATTCTCAGGAGACCATGAAACTTTCTCCAAATGATATTATATATTAGGACACAAAACAGGCCACACAAACATAGAAAAATTGAAACAGTGTCTATTAGGTTACAGTGAAATAAAATTAGAGGTCAATGTCAAACAAAACTTCAAAAGGTATTCGTACTCAAAGATAATTAAATAGCACACAATTGAATGATGAATGAGCTACTGACAAAATCAAGAAGGAAATGAAAAATTCCATGAATTTATAGAATTTAAAAACATATCTTTTTAACATATTTTTTTAATTTATTTTTTATTCATTTTACATACCAACCACAGAGGTTAAAAATAGATTCCCTGGTAAACTCTACTAGATCATTAAAGTAGTAAAACCATTAATATTAAATTATTTAATAAAATAAAAAATGAAAGAATGATTACAAACTTTTAATGAAGCTAGTATTACTCTGATATCAAAACCAAATAAAGACACCAGCAAAGAAAAATGCAGATGGAATTGTAGGCAGACTTTCTTCTGTCCTGTCAGTCAGCTCCTAAATAGCCACATAGAGACTTCTTGTTAATTATGAAAGCTTGACTGATAGCTTAGGCTTGTATTTAACTAGCTCTTATAACTTAAATTAACCCATATCTTTTAATCACATTCTTATGTGATTTGGTTGCCTTTACTTTGTAAAGCCCACCCTTCTTGTTCTGCATCACTAGAGTCTCCTCAAAACTCTGCCTTTTTTTCCCCAGAGTTCTATCTTCCCTGAAAATCCTGCCTACTTATTGGCTGTTTGGCTTTTTATTAAACCAATCCAAGTGACTTTTCTTCACAGTATACAAATGATTATTCCACAACACCAACTTCCCTTATTAAGTTAAAAGCAGTAATTATCAACAAAGTTCTGAAAACTGAATTTAAGGTTCACAATATAAAGATTATGCTTCATAGTCAAGCTGGCTTCAATCCAGAGGTGCAAGGGTGGCTCAGCATACAAAATTAAGACATATAATTCATTACATAAATGTTCTCAAAGTTTTAAATCACATGTGCTGTGGGATGTTCTGTATGTCAAATGTGTTGCTCTGATTGGTTAATAAATAGAACACTGATTGGTCAGTAGCTAGGCACGAAGTATAGGCAGGACAAGCAGAGAAGAGAGTCCTGGGAAGTTGAAGGCTGAGGCAGAGAGACATTGCCAGTCACCGCCATCACAAGGGAGATGTAAGGTAAGCCAAGAGCCACGTGGCAAAGTATGGATTAATAGAAATGGGTTAATTTAAAATATAAGAACGGTTAACAAGAAGCCTGAGCCATTAGGCCAAACAGTTTAAATAATATAAGCGTCTGTGTGTTTATTTTATAAGTGGGCTTTTGGATTGCCGGAGTGTTGCGGGTCCCGAGAGAAAACTCTCTAGCTAAACATATGATAATCTCAATAGACATTGAAAAATTCCTTGCCAAACTCTAACATCCCTTCATAACAAAAGTTACAGATAAGCTCTAGATTGAGACAATATATATCAACATAATAAAGCCTGTACACGACCAACTTATGACCACTATGAAATAGAGAGAAATAGAAACATTTATACTAAGAATTACAATAAGACAGGGGTATCTACTCTTCTCTGTTCCTATTTAGCATCATGCTTAAAGTCTTAGCTAGAGCTAAGGCAATGAAAGAGATAGAGGATAAAATTAAGACGATATAAAAGTATCCCTATTTGCAGATAATGATTTTTAATGTAGTTGATCCTAAAGACTACATCAAACATCTCTTAGAGCTGATAAACTGAGTTGTTCATATTCCTTTTTAAAGATATATTTATTTTTATTTTGTGTGTATGAGTGTTTTTCTTACATGCATGTATATGCACCATGTGTCTGGTCTCCTTGGAGGCCAGTAAAAAATGTATCATATTATCTGGAATTGGTGTTACAGTTGGTTGTGAACCATCATGTCAATTCTGGGACCAAGCTCACAATCTCTGCAAGAGAAGCGCATGCATTTATCTGTAAGTCATTTGTACAACCCTAGGATGAGTAATTTTGACTTCTTTGTTAAAAAAAATAAGTTAGCTCTAGGTACATGGGCTTAACATTTGAACTTTTAGTATATTTACATTGATCTGTGTGTCTGTTTTTATGTTAGTATCATACTGTCTTTACTTATGGATTGAAAGCATATTTTAAATCCATTATGTTGATTCCTTCTCAGTTTTCATTTTCTTCAGGATTGCTTTGGCTGGCCTTGATTTCTTTTCTTTTCTCTTTCTCTGTTTGTGTATTTTGTGTGGTTGTTCCTCCATATAAGTTTTAACATTGCTTTTTCTATGACTGTGAATGGTCATGGGATTTGATTAGAAATGTATTGGACCTGTAGATTGATTTCGATTAGAAGGCCATTTCACCAGTATGTGTTTTTATAGTCTTTGTACAAGGAGGGAGTATCTTTTCACCTCTAGCATCATCTTCCATATTTTTCTTCATTGTCTTAAATTTTCATAGCTTTCTTGGTTAGGTATATTACCAAGTGTTTTGTTCTTCCTTCCTTCCTTCCTTCCTTCCTTCCTTCCTTCCTTCCTTCCTTCCTTCCTTCCTTCCTTCCTTCCTTCCTTCCCTCCTTCCTTTCTTCCTCCTCCTCTTCCTCTTCCTCTTCTCTTCTCTTCTCTTCTTCTTCTTCTTCTTCTTCTTCTTCTTCTTCTTCTCTCTCTCTCTCTCTCTCTCTCTCTCTCTCTCTCTCTCTCTCTCTCTCTGTCTTCCTCCCCCTACCCCTTGGCCTCCTCCTCCTCTTCTTCTTTCTCTTTTTTGGGGGTGAATATTGTGAATGAGATTGTTTCCCTGGTTTTCTTTTTTTTAGTATGTTTGTCGTTACTATATTGGAAAGCTGTTGACTTTTGTCTGGCTATTTTGTATCCTGCTTGTTCTATGGGAAAAAATCCATACTTGGTACTGAAAACCCAATCCATAACGCATGATACAGGGTTTCATAGGCACTGAGTGGGACTTATCATTATTATTTAACTCAATTGATACAGTATCAAACTGTCTTCTACATAACTGAGTTTATATCTATAGACAAATGCCACTCTCAACCCTATTTAGAGAACCATCTCTTTGTAGTGAACTAAAGTCAGTGCCCAATCTTAGTTAGTCAAGACACCAAGAATAAATGACAGTTTAGAATGCATCCTTAAACAAAGTAAATTTACCACATCCTCTAACATTCAAGAAACTTTGAAAAAGAAGACGAAAAAGACTGTAAAGGTCAGAATATAGAGACCTGTCATTATCGTTGAAGTCATAAACATTCAGCAACTGTGGTTACTTCTGCCAGGCCTACATAAGACTGGTCCCAACGATATACAATTGTCAATGGTGGAGGAGCTTATAAGATACTCTCCTTTACTTTTAGACTATTGATTAGTCATGGATTCTGGAACAGCAGAGTCATTACCTTCAGTTGTATACGCACTTGTGAGTCCTACAGGCTCTAATGGCTAGCCCCAACCTATGATTACACAGAAAGTCCTGATTAACTTCAATGAGTCCCAAAACAAAATAGAAAATATGAAAGGAGAAAAATGTATAGGGAGGAGGTGGTAGTGACAGGGTTCAGAGGAAATAGGAGTGGGTTTTGCCTGAGTACTTAGAATGAATGCATAGTGTACATATATGAAATTATTAAATAATACATTTAATTAATAAAAATATATCAGAACATATATCTAGGAATCTCAATGAAAACTTCAAGAGAGATCTGGAAATATGGTGGCACATGACTGTAACCCCAAACTTGAGTGATTGTGTCAAGAGGTTCATAACTTTAAGACCATCCTAAGTAATGCTGGAGTTTTAAGTTTACCTCCAGCCACAGAGGGAAACCATTTCTCAAAACAAACAAAAGGATAATTTTACATCAGGCAATGTAAGCTATTGCCATGCAAAGTAGCCAAAGGACTGGTGTGCTTAATTATGGGTGTGCTGCAGATTTTATCTTCTGTAAGAAAACGAGTATTAGGCAGCCTACAGTGTCTTCACACTCTAAGACAGTGGATATCAGTTTTCCTAATGCTGCAACTCTTTCATACAGTTCCTCATGTTGTGGTGATCCCCAACAATAAAATTATTTCATGTCTACTTCAGAACTGTAATTTTGCTACTGTTATAAGTTATAATGTAAATATCTGCTATGCAAGATATCTGATATGTGACCCCCCAAAAGAGTCATGAACCACAGGTTAAGAATCACTGCTTTAAGAGCTCCTTACCATAATATAGCTGTTGACAAATAGCTGAATCATTGAATTCATTGTTAAAAATGTGTCTGGTAAATAAATGTGTGTGTGTGTGTGTGTGTGTGTGTGTGTGTGTGTGTGTGTGTGTGTCTTAGGGAGAGAGAATGTGTGTGTGTGTGTGTGTGTGTGTCTTAGGGAGAGAGAATGTGTGTGTGTGTGTGTGTGTGTGTGTGTGTGTGTGTGTGTGTCTTAGGGAGAGAGAATGTGTGTGTGTGTTTAATTAGAGGGGGACAGGATTCTAAATATCAGATCTAGGGATACTTTTCTTATATAGTGCTGTACCAACTTACAACTCTATCAAAGGTAGGATCAAATAATCAAGAGGTATGAAACTTATTCAAGTCTATACTCTCATTACTTTTAATGAAATCTCTACTTCAATCTTTCCTTGGCTGTTTTCTACATTTGTAGATAAGCATAGCTCCTTTCTTATCAAAGAGATTCTGAAGTAAGCAAGCACAGCAAAAGGGCAGTTGATTCATTTTACACCGTATCCAATTTGTGCAGAAAGTTGTTTGAAGGCTATGCCTACCTCTGTTGCATGTGAAAAATATCAGTTTGGGGAACAGAAATAGTGAAAAATTCCACATTGTTATGCAAACTGATTTAACAAGTCTTTTGCAGATGCTTTTTAGTGCGGCAAGAGTTCCCTGTGTAAACTTTCCAGGATCTTGGTACCAAATTAAACCAGGAAAAGAGATGTTAATAATTCCTTTGAGATTGAAAGAGGAAATGAAACATTAACATTAATTAAATCCCCATTGCTAGGAAGTCCAGGGGTACTTTGCAAAGATTTCTGTGTCTTGAACTTGTGTAGAATTCCAGCACAAAGGAAGCACAAAAACTACATTACGAATACTCAGTGATGCAATTGACATAATTCAAAAACTCAATGAGCTTGCTCTCATACCTTGCACTCCAGAATATAAGACAGCAGTGTAAAATGCAATCAAGCAAGTTCTCTAAGCCCATAGGTGAAGCTTTAGAGGATTTGTACAGTATTTCCTTAATGATGATCCCATGACTGTATTGCCAAATTGTGCAACTTAAAAAGTGATATGCTGTGGGATGGTCTATATGCTGTAAATGTGTTGCTCTGATTGGTTGATAAATAAAATGGTGATTGGCCAGTAGCCAGGCAGGGAGTATTAGTGGGATAAGGAGAGAGGAAAATTCTGGGAATAGGAAGTCTCAGTCAGGAGAGACACCAGCAAGCTGCCAAAGGAGCAACATGTAATGGGACACAGGTAAAGCTACGGAATATGTGGTGGCACATAGATTAACAGAAACCAACTGAGTTTAAGGGTAAGAGCTAGTCAGTAATTAGCCTAAGCTAATGGCTGAGCAGTTTTAATTAATATAAGCTTCTGAGTGATTATTTTATAAGCAGTTGCAGGGACTGTGGGTCTGGGCAGCACCAGAGAAAACTTCAGCTACAGTGATAAATCATATCAAATTGTGTCCCACTTGAATTGCAACCCCCAAAGTAAATACACAGGTCCAAGTGGCCTTATACAATTGTTTAGTATAACATTCCTATCCATGAATGTTTAAACATCTAAGCTGGAGTTCTCATTAGCTCATGGTTCCTATTTTCATTGACAACAACATCAAACTTGCCTATTTAAAAATTACCCCTACTATATCTTCTACATAAGTAACCCCTCCCCTGTCTCCATAGAATCCAATTGGAAATAGGAACAGACATCTGATTCCTTTTAGTAAACAGCAATAATGTAAGAAATAAATATAAAAAATTACCTTGAAAGAGTTCATGGATAATTGTGTTTTACTCTCTTTTCACTGGTAGAGTCTGTTCTACCATGCATACTAGAAGGGACATTGAGACAACTTCAAATTCACCTATTAAAAGTATTTGCAAAAGGGAGATGACAGGATTTAATGAGTAATCTGGACCAAGAGACTGTATCCATTTATTATCATATCCCTGCACATTTCATTGCAACATCAAAATGAGTTGAAATGTGACAGATTGGTGAAGATGGTCAGGACCAGGTGAAAATGAACTTAGTATGCACATAACTGAAAAGAAAATAAATTGAGTTCCTGACACCCATAGTGCTACAAGCCATTAAGAAAAATTTGAAATCTAGCAAGGAAGCAGTCTCTTTTCAGCTCTGTAGAGACCTAGAAAACTAGTTTCTTTCTAATTTCATTTCAGCCTCTTAACCACTGAGAAGGCAAGCAAGTCTATGTAGTAAATAGAGAAATTAGAGGTTTATAACCTTTAATCCATTGTGTGGGTTCTTCTCTCTCAGTCTACCTTCAGGAATTGGAAGGAGTAGTCTGGGCTTCTGTAGTGGGTAGCCATTCCAGCTTTGATCTGGAAGTTCCAACCCCCATTGAGGCTTTGGCAACTGTCATGCCTACAAAGCAGGGCCAAGGGATGCACCTGAAGACCCGAGATCTGGATGGGCCAGTGCTCTCTCTGTTCCTGGACGGTGGACGGTGGAGGTGTTCTGAGCAGAGCTCCAGAGAACACCGCTGGACTGTGATACACCTTCCCCAGACCCTGAGACCTACCTATCCCACTAAATAAATCTTCCTTTTAACTATATGGAATGGCCTTAATAATTTCACCAATAGGCTTCATTATGACCAATGAGTAACATCACTACCACAGTATTTCCCCACCTTACATAGTAGAGCCCAGATAATGTTTCAAGAGATGAATAGAGGTGGAGTTTGAGCTCTCTTACTCTCCAAATGTTCATTTTGTCTTTCTCCAACTTCTGATTCTTTTATCAGCTCCTTGATGTTCTAGTACAAAACCAATTGAGGAAGATATTGTACTAGAAGTCCGAGGAGACATGGTTGGAACTTGGCACTGTTGCTATTGAATAGTACCCGTAAAAACATGAAAGCTGTGGGAGACAAATTACAGTATCCTGCCCATGAACTCCATCTTTGGAGGTTCACAACTTTCTATAGTTCTGTTTCTGTAAATAAGCATGGCATTTGTGGCTTACCTTGAATATAACAAAGGAAGTGGAAGGCCATTCCCATGACAAAGATGCATCCTGTAAAACCACCCTGCTAGCATACTTGCTTTTCTTTCCTGGGTGGCATTGAAGACACAAACTTCCATGAAATACAAATGCATGTTGGAGATATCCATGTAATAGGATAATGTAGGTGGTTTTGAGATACTAAGAAAAGCCTCCTGAATCAGGAAGACTTTGAATTTGGTAACAATATGAATGAATCTGGATATAGATCTTTTCTTTCTGAGATCCTAGCCTTAATCACACCTAGATTGCTGCATGAATGAAATTTCATTAAAGCTTATATTTGATTTTAAGCAATGAAAACATATACCAAGGAGTTTCTGATAGCTATCATAGAACATCAGTTTTCTCAGCTAATACATTATAGATTTATCAGTAAGTCCTTTGAGCTGAATAACTTCTTTGAAACCATAATATTTTATAGTATGGGCATCAGCTAGTATTTGCATTACTATCTACAAAACATGAATCAAAACAAACATAACAAGATAACCAATTTTTTGTGGGGAATGGGATGGAAGAGTGTGAAGGGAGACTTTTCTTGATTCTATGAGACTTTATTGTACTTTCTTCCTCATTCTCTCACTTATTGTCCATTGCTTTCTAAAAACAGTTCACACAGCCACTGAGTATTCCATCTCATTTTTCATCCTGTGATCTTTGTTTCTAGCTCTACTCATCTCCAACCTTGTCTTTTAGTTTCAAAGTTTTGAGAAAGAGGAATGGGTAAAATATGAGTTTCTAGTTATATACAAGAGACTTAGATAAGATTTTCTGCTTCAAGTCATTTACCCATCCCCACCCCTAACAATTTTTTACTATTTAATTTGAAAGAGATAGTTTGAGAGGGTGCTCAGTATACCAGATCATATGGCATGTTCTTCAAAAAAAATGTGGTGTGACTCACTTTGTATACAAATCACTGGAGAAAATGAACTGTGTACAAACATTTGAAGAACATTCAGCCTTATGGTTTCAACAATCCCCTGAATAGAGGCAGATATAAGAACATTGATCCAAAAAGAGGCCCAGAACAAATAAAAGCCAAAGATTAAATTGCATTTCTTTATAGAACAAGTGACCAGTTTGAACCACAGGAAAACAATTAAATCCTTATTATAAGGCATAACATAGGAGATATGTAAGTCTGTACTATTGAAGTTGAAGTTTTTTCCTTATTTTATGCAATTAATTAACAAAGTTTTCATAATGCCTCTGAGAATTACATGAATGAGATAGGAAAGTGTAACTTAAAAGACTAAATAAATTATTGAATGTCTAAATGGGATTTCAAAATCCCAATCTGTTTTTATTTCCAACTATCAAAAATCAATCTCATTCCCTTTCTGAAAGAAAAATATTACAAGGCCTCCTATTTTGAAATCTCATGATCATAAAATATCCTCTTTGAAATGAATTTCCATTTCAGAATATATCAACAGGAACTGAGTAGAAAGCTCCATGGATAAAGTTCCTGCCATGCAAGCATGAGGATCTGAGTTTATATCCTGTGAACCCACATCAAGCTTGACTTAGTAGTGCAAGTATTTGTTGTCCCAACACACCCTATAGGGATAAGGAAGGTGGAAATGGGAGAATATCTTGAGGCTCATGAGCTTGGCACATGCAGTGGCAAATAAGAGACCCTATCACAAACAAGGTACAGGATAAGACCAACATCATGGTTATTCTCTAATTCTACACATGAGTGTGTTATCCTATATGCCTGCATTCATATATACACACACATAAAAATTAAAATATATACATATAATAATAGATAGTATTGGCAAGGCTATGTGATACTCCAATTCTTTCTGCCACCCTTTATTAAGCAGCAAGCATATTTCAAGGCTAAGCTTAAAAGCTAATACATACTGAGTTGAAAATGTGATAGGAAAATTTAGGTAAGTAATCTAAAGTATATTCCAGAGACACTAGAGTTTGTGAGATGTTAAGAATAACTTCAACCAAATAGTACTTTTTAAAAAGACTCCTTTAGGCAAATGACACAATCACTTTGGAAACTATTTTGTAGTTCTCCTAAATTTTAAGCATAGAATTATCACAGAACTTGGAAACTTCTCTCTCCTTGATATATACCAAAGAGAACAGAACTCACAGGCTCACATGAAAACTTCTACATGAATATTCACAGAGGTGTTACTTAATGCTAGTCATACTTTGGAAACAGGTCCTATGTCCATCTCTTGACTAACAGATAAGCAAAACACACTGTATTTCTAAACAATGAAATGTTATTTGGCTATACAAAATAATAGGAAACTTGTAATTTACACAAAATGCAATTACTTTTGAAATGTTATACTAAGTAAAAATATAAGGCCACATAGTAGATGGCTTCCTTTAATGAATATACAAAATGGGTAGTTTTTGCGTGTAGTAAGATTTTCCACCTAAAATCTGAGAAAGCTTAAAAAAAAAGATTCTAAAATGGAGCTAAAAACAGCTTCCTAGTTGTGTCTCTCAGGCAAGCCAGGAGCTAAAGCATGGTGGATTCCCACCTCAGTACACAGAGGCATCTCCAAGCCACACACTATGCTGTGTGGTGGATTTAGCTTTTGATAGTACAAACAAAAGAAAAAAAAAGTTTTCTGGGCTACACGCTGCTTCAATGGAGGCATAGACCCACTGCTTCCAAGATTTGGTGGTATAACATGGCTCCCAAAGCTGACTGTAAGCATACCACCACCATGTTGAAAAGTTGCGGTGGGAAAAGTCAACAGCCAAGGCTTTCACTTCTGTTCTAACCACTCTACAGTTTAAAGCAATAGATTCACAATAAAACAGATTCCGAAGAAATAAACCTCTAAACAGATTACAATGTGTATAAAAATATATGTAGGCTTGGAAGAGTGTAGAAAAGGAATATGGACAGTTATATAAAGAAATAGAAAATTTTGAAAAATAAAGTCTTTAAAGAGAAAACAAAAGTAATATAAAAATAAGCCACATATAGATGGAAATTACACAAAGAGTCAGTTTTATATTGTCTTTGGGATTTTTCACTGCATAAAGAGACATTTGATTGTAAAACCTGCTGAGCTAAATCAATATGTATATTTTAAAGATATCTTGATTTCAAAATTTATGTATAAGGATATGTTGTTTTGGAAAAGAGGTTCTGCTTTTGTTTCCACAGAAAATAAGAACCTGTGGATTGCTTCCAGGCTCATATGGTTTGATCAAGGAAGACACCCTGAGAGGCCCAGATGATCGAACATGCAATAACAGCTTCACGGCAACTGTCTCAGAGAATACAATGTCATACACTACTCCAGTCAGGACTTGACCATAATTCTTAATTTTCTTAGGATCCCCACAAGAATACAGCACCCTCAATCAGCAGGAAATAGCCTAAAACACTATGTCTACATTCCCAAAACAATGGATTATGGATATTTGTCTTAGTTAGAGATTGGTTACAAATTGTTTTTGATGACAGTCAATATCTTTCTAAAAGAAAAAAAGGGGAATATGATATAGATATGAAGGGATGAAATGGTAGATTATTGAATCTAATTTTAAAGAGCAACTTGTTTTAAATTGCTATAGATTTTAGTTTATTGATACAAATTTAAAGTTAATTTTATCATACTGTATTTAATTTCTACTCTTGTTTAAAGTATTTTGTTTGTGCAATTCATTTAAGATTGTAGTGTATAGTTGAGAAATACAGATTAATAATTAGTCTTCTATGATAATCAAATTCATAGTCATGTTAGTGAAGATTGCTAGGTATACATAGATATATTTCAATTAGGTAGGTAATCTTCAAACACTTCAAAGACCTACAGAATATGAAATTTAAAATTTTTTAAAACTTAGACTTTCCTGGAAAATGAGACACTTTGGTTCCTGCAGCACTGATTTACTTCAAATAGAAAGATGGGCATCAAAGACACTCCATATGGAATTATCTTCTTCTTCTCAAAAATAGCCATTTGGGCAAAAAACTGTTCTAGCCTGGACTTCTTGAAAGTATGTTGTATAAACTGGACCTGCAGGACACATAAGAAGATGACCACTGAATTGCCACAACAAGGTGAAATGGTGGTTAAGGTTCCTGCTTCACAGAGGAGACTGCCAGACATTCTACAGGACATGTAGAAAAAAAACTGAGAAACTCTAGGCCTATAGGCTGAAGATGGATGTCCCAATGTTGCAGAGGAACTTTGGGTGACTGTCCAGGCAGGCAGTTGTCTCTATCATTCTAGATTTTGGGAAGGTACTTACAATGAATTTCCTGTTTACTTAGGGAATGTTGTATCCTTCTGAGGTCTTTGATGTAGTTGAACACTAGATAGTTACAATTATGGTTTTCCTTGGTTATGATAAAATATATTAGATATAAAACTTTAGACTTACAAATATAGGATAAAGAGAAAATTTTCTTTAATTTTCCAAAATACAGATGGACTAAATGTTGTAACTGTAATTCTTGCTTGATAACTGTTTGTTATATGTAATTTTACTATGTTAAACTTAAACCCTTCCTTTTTGGTTAGACATAAAGGGGGAGGTGTAGTGGGATGTTCTGTATGCTGTGAATGTGTTGCTCTGATTGATTGATAAATAAAAAGCTGATTGGCTAGTAGCCAGGCAGGAAGTATAGGGGGGATAAACAGACGAAGAAAATTCTGGGAAGAGGAAGGCCAAGTCAGGAGATACTAGCCTGCTGTCCAGGGAGCAGCATGTATTGGCACACAGGTAAACCCACGGAAAACATGGCAACATATAGATTAACAGAAATGGGCTGAGTTTAAGTGTGAGAGCTAGTCAGTGGTAGGCCTTAGCTAATGGCTGAGCAGTTTTAATATAAGCTTCTGAGTGATTATTTTATAAGTGGACCATGGGACTGTGGGAGCTTGATAGGAATCAGAGAAAACTTCCAACTACAGTGATAGCTTCATAACTATGTCTATATGCTGTGGGATGTTCTGTATGTCCAGTGGGAGCCCGTTCTTGGGTTCTTCGTGGCTTTACCCAGCAGGTCCGCATAGAGGATGATTAGGACCACAAGCCTGAGTGCAGGTGTCTGAGATGGTCTGCACTTGGCTGTGCTGGGGGAGGAGGTCTGTATGTCAAATTGCTCTGATTGGTCAATAAATAAAACCTGATTGGCCCATGGCTAGGCAGAAAGTATAGATGGGACTAACAGAGAGGAGAAATGAAAGAACAGGAAGGCAGAAGGAGTCACTGCCTGCCAGCTGCTGCAAGGACAAGGAAGATGTAAAGTACCGGTAAGCCACGAGTCATGTGGCAAGGTATAGATTTGTGGAAATGGATTAATTTAAGCTATAAGAACAGTTAGCAAGAAGCCTGCCATGGCCATACAGTTTGAAGCAATATAAGTCTCTGTGTTTACTTGGTTGGGTCGGAGCAGCTGTGGGACTGGGGGGAGACAAAGATTTGTCCTGACTGTGGGCAAGGCAGGAAAACTCAAACTACATCTATACTAAAAACAATGAATCCTACAGCCTAAGTAATGTATTTTATGGCATGTGAACAGTAGCTTTAAGAAGTTGTTAAAATTTAATTAAAAATGAAAGTAAAATCTGTCAGTATTTACATAAATATTAATAATTGTGATAAATACATAATACTTTTATGTCTTTCTATCTATTCATCCATACATATATCTATCATCTCTCTCTCTCTCTCTCTCTCTCTCTCTCTCTCTCTCTCTCTGTGTGTGTGTGTGTGTGTGTGTGTGTGTGTCTTTGTGTCTGTGTGCATATACCATGGCACCTGTGTAGACGTAAGAAGACAGCTTAGTGGAGTGGCTTGTTTCTTCTACCATGTAGTGCTGCCCCAGAAAATACACATATTGCATAACTAAATATAGCAGGGTATCCTATTAATACAGGTAAGGAAATATTGGGAAAAATGCTATCTGTATATATATTCAATATATTTCTTTGATAGTTAGTGTTAATATGATAAAGTTATGGGAGCCATGGTGTGGGAGAAGGAGATCTAGAGAGGAAGCTAGTAGGACAAAGGGCCTATGATGGAAGAAATGAGAAAAACTGGGGAACAGTATAGAAAGTTACACAGAGGGAAAGGGGCAATAAGGGATAAAGAACACTAAGGATGTCTGAAAAAAAAACATGGAGGGAGCTATAGAGACTGTTCAGTGGATTAGAGCACTGGTTACTCTTCCAGAGAACTCAGTTTCCATTCCTAGTACTCATATAGAAACTAACAATTGCCTGCATCTCCGGTTCAAAGGGTTCCAATGCCCTCCTTTGGACACTAAAATCACTTCACACACATGGTACACAAACATACACACAGTTAAATCACCCATATACAATAAAGCCATAAGGTAGTATTTTATTTTATATTTACTGAAATATACATATGTGATATATATGAGTGAATCTGCACACACACACACACACACACACATACACACACACACACACACACACACACACACACGAAGTTATACCACTTGGAGTGATAATGCACCTTTCCTATTCCAGATCCATACTGTATAACAAAAAGATTTTAGTACCAGGCATGGGATAACTCCTTGGTTATGGGAGTCTAAGACATCCCCAAAGAAATATAAGCTATTTCTACTGTCCTTATTTTCCTCCCTGAACTTGAAGACAGGACTCTACTGCTGAAGACAACAAACAATTTGGGAACAGGATTTGGAGGAGTTGAGCAGGAACTTACCTGGAAGACTCTATCATTAGAACTAGCACTCATAGTACCCAAAGGTGCTCTGCAAGATTCCTGACAGAAAAATGATCAGTAGTCCTACCCAGATGTAAAGACTTTGAACAAGACAATGGCCAACACGACAAGATATCTGGAATGGTTATATAATGCCACTTATATCTTAGTGATAACCAATATCTGTCTAATGTCTGATTGGATTTAAGGCTTGCTCAATAGGAGGGAATTTTTGCCAGGTCACAAAAACCTAGACTACTATCAATAGCTGGTAAAATTATGGACCCTAATGGGAAATCTACTACTGCCATGTTCTTAAACCAGTATATTTTCTAAGTACATTCTAAAATCATATCCTTATACACCCAGATAAATATAGCTCTCATCCTCATCACAGATGCTTTTATGTAGCAGAGAGAACATATTACCAAAATCCATAATGGTCAACATATAGAGAAAAACAAGCTGTGGGGTGCCCAAACCCAATTAATGCACCTACAATCTAGCCTTTCCTTGACCTGGAACATTGTGGAATAGGGGATAAGATTTTAAGAGGACTAAAATAATGGCTTTAAGACAGTATCTTCTAAATATGACAGGGAAGCTGTACCTATGAAATCTCAACAATATAACCACCTTAACAAGACCTGCTTAAGAAAAGCAGCAGCTGGCATGCCGATGTGGAGACACCCTCTCTACATGAAGAACTACTCCAGGCAATTGATGGCTACTGAGAGAGTGCAAATCAGTCTTCTTCATGCATGAGCCCATGAATCCCCAGGGGTAAAGCTATAAATTTATATATATATATATATATATGAGCACATTTTGTGTGTATGTAAAAATAATAAAGAAAAAGAGGTTATAAACTTGAGAAAGGGATCACTGAAGGAGTTGGAAAGTGGAGAGGGAGGCTGGAAATTATATAAATATGGTACGTTCAACGTCTCCTTCCATCCTTATCTCCATTCCATGGACAGAAGCATTCCTTTCATTGGGCCACAGGGGAAAGAATGCATTGTCAAAATCCTCAAGAAGCTTCTATATTGCTTCCATCCTGATAAGCCCTTCTCATGCATGTAATGGGTAGCCATTACAGCTTTAATCTGGAAGTTACAACCCCCACTGAGGCTTCGGTAACTGTCATACCTACAAGGTGGGGCCAAGAGAGGACCCTGAATACCCGAGATCTGGATGTGCTACCTCTCTCTTGGTTCCTGGACCCTGGATGCTAGAGGTAGACTGAGCAGAGTCCCCCAGAGAACACAGCCACACTGTGCTATTTCTTCTCCAGACCCTGCAACCTACCTATCCCTTCATTTGGAAGTTATGCCACTAATAAACTTCCCTTTTAACTACGTGGAGTGGCTTTAATAATTTCACCAATATATACACATTTAAAGATTGCTCTTGTGGCCTGGATTTCATTGAAGTAGCTGACAATATAAAAGTGAATTGGTCAGAGAATTTCCATGTGTTTCCTTAAAAAGAGGTTTCACTGTTAGTATGAACTCCAAAATGAATGAAAATAAATAAAATTCAAACATGGACAAAAGGGTTGCAGAGTACAGGGTTGGAGAGAGTGAGGATATTTATAGTGGGACACAAACCAGAACATGTAAATGAAAAGGGTTATCTGGAAAAGCAAATGATCAAGTGCTAGGATGTCTGTTTCTTTAATTTAACTTCCACTTTTAGAGATAATTTCTGTTACAGAAATTTTGGCAACAGAGATGTTATTACATAGCACTGTAATGGAATTCTTTTATCACAACTGCTTGTGCACTTGTGTGTGTGTGTGTGTGTGTGTGTGTGTGTGTGTGTGTGTTATACAACATTTACTTTTCTCAATACTGCCAACAATGCAGGTTCCTTATGTTTCCTCTTCAATGGTTAGTGTACAACTTCAATTTGTTTGAGTTTAAGCATCACTATGAATTTTGATTAGTCCTTGAAGATAAGAGGTTAGGGCATATTGCTAAATGGAAGCAAGAAGTTCTAAAGAAAAAAAATTCCTTTTATTGTAGCAATTTCTTTTAGGCAGCACAAGAAGAGACCTTGCTACAGGCCTGTGCTTACTCCTCAAGTCTACTCAAAGTTCAGCTGTGCATTCCATTTCAGGCCAATGGGGTGCTATTTACTTTGTATAATCATAGAGTAATCTGACACAATTTGTACCTGAGAAGTATATACTTCAACTTTAATCTTTGAAGAGCCTTATTACCATGGATTGACTGTTAGTGTGAAATAATATGATGAAATTTTAATTCATAATGTGACTATAAGGACATTAATAGGTGGCATCTTCAGGAGGTAATTTTATCAAGCCACGAGACTGGAGCCCTCAGGTGCACCAATAATGCAGTCTGAAGAAAATCTCCAAGAGCTCTTTAATCCCTTCCCATTTTTATGGGGCCAGAAAGGGAATATGGCACTCTGTGAACCAGAAACAGAGCCTTTTTAAACACCAAATGATTTGGCACAGTGTCCTTAGACTTCCATATCCAATCCAATTCTAAGATAAAAGCATTGTTGTTTAAGCTACCTCATTTAGAGCACTGTGTTCTTGTGACCTAGACTAACTTCCTTCCAGAAAGGTTCACTAGTACATTTTCTAGGTGGTTACTATACATAGATAATCAGAATAACTTCATTGTAATTAGGATGATTATTTCAACTAATTTACTAGTTCATTGAGAATCTCATACAGCGTATTTTGATCATATTTACCCTTTCTCCAACTTTTCCAAGATCTATCCCTTTCTGTATTCATCAACTTTGCATCTATTTTTTTTAAACCCTCAAGATCATTTTATGTCACCCAAATATTCCTGGATGTGTGGTCTTCAACTGGGTTTCCAATTACTTTTATAAGTGTATTTTTCCAACCTAAATGAGCATATAAATTAATAAAAATCATACTGTGTACAAAAGTTCTTTTGCCTTTTTTACTACTGTTTCCATAACTCTTTCAACTATAGTTGTATAGATCTACTCTCTTTAATTAAATCTAACATCTTACAAGAAGAAATTTGTTATTTGTTATCAGCCAAATAATTTGTTATAAGCAAAATTGTTATTTTGCAGCCAAATAATTTATCAGCCAAATTATTATTGCATGAAATTAAAAATTTTATATAAGTCTCTTGAATATCCAGTGAATACTCTCATGTGTATGTTATGAAGAATTTTTTATATAATTATGGACAGTCTCACCGGACGGTTGTGGCTCACGCCTTTAATCCCAGCACTCGGGAAACAGAGGCAAGTGGATCTCTGTGAGTTCAAGGCCAGCCTTGTCTACAAAGCAAGTTCCAGGAAAGGCACAAAGCTACACAGAGAAACCCTGTCTCAAAAAACCAAAAAAAAAAAAGAAAAGAAAAACCAATAATAATAATGATAATAATAATAATAATAATAATAATAATAATAGGCTCCAAAATGAAAGATAAAAAATGTGAATTTGAAATCCAGTTTTGTTTTCTAGACATTCTAATTTAAGAAGAACATATAAGCTTATATATAGAAAATTTAATACTGTTGGTCTCCTTAAATAGATATCATTCTGGTTCATGAATATTCTAGAAACTTTTCTGAACCAGCTAAAAACAAATGATTTGAGGTCAGGCTTTATTACAGAAGTTCCTAATATTTGATGAAAGAATTTTGAATTTTTATCTTTTTAAAACACACTGTTAATTATTTAGAGATACTTTTATAAATCTTTGAAATATAGACTTTGAGAAAGTACTTGTTTGCTCTTTGTTACAATTACCTCAACATAAAAGGCCACCATAACATTAGATGCAATAACACCAAAGAGAAAGTATTCTGACGAAATTAAGTGATAGACTCTAGAGATTTGTTTTTCATGTGTGTACCATGTTGAACTGGCAAAGTGGTCAAAACAAAGTCCTTTCTTTTCCCTTCAAAATCAACTAATACTCATTTATACTTTGCAAAAGTATAAACATACTAAAAATTCAAATTCCTTTTTCTCATTGTAAAATTTTTTAAGACTTTATACATAATAAAATATATAATGAAGAAAGCATATATATGTACATTTTAAGCTTTATTGTGTATTTCCCTAAATATTAGTGAAATTAAGCCATTAAAGTTCCACTTCTGTGAATTATGTGTTTATGTATTTTATTCCTGTTCTATTATTGTTGAATTCTCATTGTTGTGAAGTAAGTACTTTTATATTGGGAATATTAATTCTTTGTATACACATATCCCTGACTACCTTAGGAAATGAGTGAAACAAATATGAAGAAAACATCTGTCTACTCTGACAAATGAGATCCTCCACCTTCTGCTCTGGTTTTGTTGTGTGTATTTATACTCACATTTTAACACTGCATATTTATACAAATATATAAAAAATAATATTTTTAATATTTTAAACTTCATACAAATAGTGAAGACATCATCTACTTTGTTCCACATTATATTGGCAATTAGTATTTAGAGATATTCTTCTATGGCACTAATTTTCACTTCAGGATAGAACTTTGTTGAATTAATATGCATAATTTAATCCATTCTTGTTTTGTTCTATTTACGTCTTTATAGTTTTACAATTTCTGTGAAGATTATTGTGTCAGTCTCCTTTTTACATGTGCAGTTTTTTTTTTTCAAGACAAAGTCTCACTATATATCCCAGGCTGGCCTTAAACTTGAGATCCTACTTCTACCTCCTGAGAGATGGGGTTACAGGTATGGTGGCACATATGTGCAAGAGTTTCTTTACAGTACAATCAACAAATCTGCTTGGCCATAGAATATACTGATCTTCAAATACATATTCTGGCAAATTATTTCCCATATAGTCTGTATTCATACTTTCAGTACACTACTTCTTCTTTTATAATTGGTTTAATTAGACTTTTGTTTTCAACTGTAGTGAATAGAAAATGATTTTATATATATAGTAATATATATATAATATATAAATACTTCAAAAGCATATATATATATCCTTTTTAAAGTTTTGATTTTTGTATTTAAATATGACATAAACAGTCTGAATTTAACAATTGTGCAACTTTTTGATTTCTTAAATTTGTTATTTCTTTCTCTGAAAATGCCTGATAATATATCATATAAATTTTAGAATGTTAGTCATGTTATGCAAAATTTACTTTTAGATTTATAACACTACTTGAATTGAATTAAACCAAATGTATGACTTTACAGGATGAAATCGTTTCATTATAATATTCATCTACCTAACCATAAGCATGGAGTTTCTTTGTATCTATATAGATTTTCCCAATGCCTTCAATTGAATTTTCAAGTAATATTTTAAAAATTATGTCTGTTGAATTTATCCCCATTTATGTAGTATGCTTCATGATACCCTTTTTAATATTATACCCAGAATGACATAGTATGTACTCACTCACAAGTGAATATTTGATGAAAAGCAAAGGTTAACCAGGCTGCAATCCACAGCTCCAGAGAAGGTAGATAACCAGGAAGACCCTAATTGGGATGCATGGATCACCCTAGAAAGGGGAAACAGAGGAGAGCTTCATGAGTATATGGGTGTGGGAAAATAAAGGGGAGGTGATGGGGAATGAGAACGTGAGGGAAAGGGATGATCCAGTTGGGGGAGGAAGGGAGAAGGAGGACAATGAAAGAAATACCTTGATAGAGGGAGCTATTATGGGATTAGGGAGTAACCTGGTGCTAGGGAAGTTCCCAGGAATCCACAGGAATGACTCCAACTGAGACTCCTAGCAATAGTGGAGAGGGTGCATGAACTGGCCTTTTCCAAGTAATCAGAATGGTGACTAGCCTAATTGCCACCATAGAACATCCATCCAGTAACTGAAGTAAGCAGATGCAGAGATCCAAAGCCAAGCACTGGCCAAGCTCTTGGAGTCCAGTCAAAGAGAGGAAGTAGGGATTGTATCAGCAAGGGGGTGTCAAGATCATGACCATGATGGGGAAACCCAGAGAGAAAGCTGACCCAAGCTCATGGGATCTCATGGACTCTAGACTGACAGTTGGGGAGCCTGCATGGGACTGAACTAGACCCACTGCATGTGGGTGAGAGTTGTGTGGCTTGGTCTGTTTACATATGGGGACCTTGGCAGTGCTAAGAGGAAGATTTATAACACTAAATGCCCACATAAAGAAGTTGGAGAAATCTCACACTAGTGACCTAACAACACACCTAAAAGCTCCAGAACAAAATGAAGCAAACTCACCTAGGAGGAATAGACACCAGGAAACAATCAAATTGAGGGCTGAAATCAATAATCAATAAAATAGAAACAAAGAACAATACAAAGAATCAATGAAACAGAGTTTGTTTTCTGAGAAAATCAACAAGATAGACAAGCCTTTATCCAAACTAACCAAAAGGCACAGAGAGAACATCCAAATGAACATAATCAGAAATTTAAAGGGAGACATAACAACAGACAATGAGGACAGCCAGAGAATCATCAGGTCATATTTCAAAAACCTTTACTCCACAAAATTGGAAAATCTAAAAGAAATGGAGAATTATCTGGATACATACCACAGACCAAAGTTAAATCAAGACCAGACAAACAATTTAAATAGACCAATAACCCTCAAGGAAATAGAAATAGTCATTAAAAGTCTCCCAACCAAAAAAAGCCCAGGACCGGATGGTTTCAATGCAGAATTCTACCAGATTTTCAAAGAAGAGTTAATACCAGTACTCTTCAAATTGTTCCACACAATAGAATCAGAAGGAATGTTATGAAACTCCTTTTATGAGGCTACAGTTACTCTGATTCCAAAACCACACAAAGATTCAACAAAGAAAGAGAATTACAGACCAGTATCCCTCATGAATGTTGATACAAAAATACTCAATAAAATATCGGCAAACAGATTCCAAGAACACATCAAAAAAATATTCCATCATGATCAAGTAGGCTTCATCCCAGAGATTCAAGGATGGTTCAACATATGAAAATCTGTCAATGTAATACAACATATAAACAACCTGAAAGAAAAAAACAACAACACATAATCATTTCATTAGATGCTGAAAAGACTTTTGACAAAATCCAACACCTCTTCATGATAAAGGTCTTTGGGAGATCAGGAATACAAGGAAAATACCTAAACATAATAAAGGCAATTTACAGCAAGCCAACAGCCAACATCAAGTTAAATGGAGAGAAACTCAAAGCAATTCCACTAAAATCAGGAACAAGACAAGACTGTCTGCTTTCCCCATATTTATTTAATATAGTACTTGCAGTTCTAGCTAGAGCAATATAACAACAAAAAGAAATCAAAGGGATACAAACTGGAAAGGAAGAAGTCAAACTTTCACTATTTGCAGATGATATGATTGTGTATGTGTGTGTGTGTGTGTGTGTGTGTGTGTGTGTGGTGTGACCCCCAAAATTCTACCAGGGAACTAGTACAGCTGATAAACACCTTCAGTAATGTGACAGGATATAAGTTAACCCCCCAAAAGTCTGTAGACCTCCTATATACAACTGATAAATGGGCTGAGAAAAAAAATCAGAGAAACATCACCCTTTACAATAGCCACACATAATATAAAATACCTTGGGGTAACTCTAGTTAAGCAAGGGAAAGACCTGCATGACAAAAAATTTAAGTCCCTGAAGAAAGAAATTGAAGAAGATATCAGAAAATGGAAAGATCTCCCATACTCGTGGATAGGAAGGACTGACATAGTAAAAATGGTGTTCTTACCAAAAGCAATCGGCAGATTCAATGCAATCCCCATCAAAATCCCAACACAATTCTTCACAGAACTGGAAAGAACAATAGTCAACTTCATTTGGAAAAACAGAAAACCCAGGACAACTAAAAAAAAATCCTGTACAAAAAAGCCACCTCTGGAGTTATCACCATTCCTGACCTCAAGCTCTACTATAGAGGTATAGTAATAAAAACAGCTTGGTATTGTTGTAAAAACAGACCTGAGTACCAATGGAATTGACTGAAGGCCCTGACATTAACCCGCACACCTTTGACAAAGAAGCCAAACCTGTACTATGGAAAAAAGGAAGCATCTTCAACAAATGGTGCTGGCATAACTAGGTATCAACCGGTAGAAGATTGCAAATAGATCCATATCTGTCACCATGCACAAAACTCAAGTTCGAGTGGATCAAAGATCTCAATATAAAACCAGTTATATTGAATCTGATAGAAGAGGAATTAGGAAGTAGTCTTGAGTGCATTGCCACAAGAGACCACTTCCTAAATATAACACCAGTAGCACAGACACTGAGAGCAAAAATTAATAAATGGGACCTCCTGAAACTGAGAAGCTTCTTTAAGACAAAGGACACAGTAAATAAGACAAAACAACAGCCTACAGAATGCAAAAAGATTTTCACCAACCCCTCATCTGACAGAGAGCTGATCTCCAGAATATATAAAGAACTCAAGAAACTAGACATCAAAACAACGAACAATCCAATTAAAAAGTGGGCTATAGAGCTAAACAGAATTCTCAAAGAAAGAAATTCAAATGGCTGAAAGACATTTAAGGAATCGCTTAACATCCTTAGTCATCAGGGAGATGCAAATCAAAATAACTCTGAGATACCATCTTACACCTCTCAGAATGGCTAAGATAAAAAGCATTGCTGACAGCTTATGTTGGAGAAGGTGAGGAGCAAGGGGAATATTCCTCCACTGTTGATGAGATTGCAAACTTGTACAGCAACTTTGGAAATCAATGTGGCAGTTTCTCAGAACATTGGGAATCCATCTTCCTTAAAACCCAGCTATGCCACTCTTGGGCATATACCCAAGGAATGCTCAATCATACCACAGAGACACTGCTCATCTAAGTTTATAGCAGCATTATTAATAATAACCAAAACCTGGAAACAATCTAGATCACCCTCAACTGAAGAAGGGATTATGAAAATGAGTTATATATACACAATGGAGTACTATTCAGCAGAGAAAAACAATGACATCATGAAATTTGCAGGCAAATGGATGGAACTAGAAAATATCATCCTGAGTGAGGTAACCCAGACTCAGAAAGACAAACATTGTATGTACCCATTCATAAGTGGACACTAGGAGAAAAGCAAATGATAGCCATAAACAACCTACAACTCCAGAGAAGGTAGCTAACAAGGAAGACTCAAAGAGGGATGAATGGATCTCCCTGGGAAGGGGAAATAGATGAGATCTCCCTGAGTGAACTGGGGTAAGGGGTAGGCAATGGAAGGTAGGGGATAGGGGATGAGAACAAAAGGAAATGGGATGATCGAGCTGCAACAGCGATGGAGTGGGAAAGCAATGAGAAAGATACCATGATGGAGGGAGATATCATGGGGATAGGGAGAAACCCGGTGCTAGGGAAGTTGCCAGGAATCCCCAAGCATGAGCCCATCTTGGACTACTAGAAATAGTGGAGAGGGTGCCTGAACTGAACTGGCTTGCCCCAGTGATCAGATTGGTGAATATCCTAAAGGTCATCACAGAACTTTTCTCCATGACTGATGGAGGCAGTTGCAGAGATATGTAGCCAAACACCACACTAAGCTCCTGGAGTCTAGTAGGAGAGAAAGAGGAGGGATTCTATGAGCAAGTGCATCAGGATCATGATGGGGAAACCTGCAGAGACAACCAAACCAAACTTGTGGAACTCATGAAAGTTGGATCAATGGCTGTGGAGCCTACATGGGACTGGACTAGGCCCTCTGCATGGGGAGACAATTGTGTAGCTTGTTCTGCTTGGGGTTCCCCCTGCCGGTAGAATCAGAAACAATCCCTGGTGCATGAGGGGGTTTTTTGGAGCCCACTACCTATGATGGGACACCTTGTGCAGCCTTGAGGTGGGGGAAGTGCTTAGACTTGCCTCTACTGGATGTGCCTCCCCATGGAAGGCCTTGACAACTTGTGGGAAGGAATAGAGGGTTGGTTGGGGGGGAGGCTACAGGGACAGGAGGAGGGAAGAGGGGGATCTTTGGTGTGTAAAAATGAATGAAATAATTTTCTTAATAAAAATAAAATAAACACTGTTATGCATAAAATTGATACTATTCACATTTATTTTCATCCTCTCATCTCAATTAATTTGACAATCAAGATGATAAAATTTCCTATCTTCTGTTTTCCTTGTATCTTGTACATTTTCTAAGTGGTATATTAATTATGTGTTTATTTTTATTTAGTATTATGACTCTGATTTATGATTATACATTTGAGTTATTTATTTTTTAATTTTCAAAATAGTGAAGCTATTTTTAGTCACATAGTTTTGTCACTTAGATCTAATAATCTCTATAAATATTTTCACCAATTTCCTGAAGCATTATTTGTGGATTATTTAATGGTCGATTCTCATAAACAACCTATGAATACTTCAAAATGAATATTATGCAGTCATTGATTGGTGAATCCTATGCAAATTTATAAAACCAGGATCCTTACTTATGATGTCTACATTTTCTATGTGTTAATTCATGTTTTTGAAAAAAAATGCTTAAAGAACCTCTTGAAGACATTGGGAGTTTGTGTTCGTAATTAGTTGTTTTTTGATACAGACTAAGTAATATTATACTTGAGTGTGAGTTTAGGGCTTTAGCATTTACTTCATGAGATGTATTTTAAGCAGAAATCATCTGTATTCCTAAAAACACTTTTCCTTAAAATTACTTTTACTGACATCAACAAAGGATTAGGATTAAATTAACATACATTTTCTACTTCTTTTGTATTCTTTGTAAAGTTCTTATGATTTGAACTTTTTATACTAAGTGTGTGTTTTAAATAGTTTGGCTCAAGTTTATTGTTAGATTCAGATATACTTAGATTGTTTTCTGTGATGTTATTTTATTTCATATTTCACCCATTTTACTATGCTTTTCTTACTTATTTTAAATTAAGGTTAAAAAATATCATTAAAATATAATTGTACATGACTATAATTGCAAACATTTAACATGCTGAGGTGGGAGAAACTCATATTCCAGGTCACCCTGTACTACATAATGAGACCCTGCCACAGAAATAAAAAAACAAAATACTTCTTTTTCTGTAGTTTCAGGATTATGATATTTATACCTGAGTGCTCTTAATATAGTAAAACACATGACTGCCTAAATTAAATTCAATTATAATCAATTTCTGCTGTGGGATAATGCTTTTGTACACTGGTTTAATAAAACACTAATTGGCCTGTAGTCAGGTAGGAAGTATGGGGAGGATAAGCAGACAAGGAGAAATCTGGGAAGAGGAAGGGCTAAGTCAGGAAATGTCAGCTTGCCGTCCAGAGAGCGACATGTAATGACACACAGGTAAAGCCACAGAACATGTGGAAACATATAGATTAACAGAAATGGGCTGAGTTTAAGTGTAAGAGCTAGTCAGTAGGAAGCCTGAGCTAATGTCTGAGCAGTTTTAATTAATATAAGCCTCTGTATGTTTACTTGGGGGACACAAGTGGGAGAGATTTATTCTGACCGCTGGCAGCCTGGGACAGAGAAAAACTTCTAGCTACAAATGGTGCCAAAATGTGGGGCAAGAGTTTCCACCTAAAACCTGAGAAAGCTGTTAAAAAAAAACATTCTAAAATGGAGCTAAAAACAGCTTCCTAGTTGTGTCTCTCAGGCCAGCAGTGAGCTCCAGTATGTCAGGTTCATAGCAGCATGTGGGCTTGAGTGTAGCATGGAGGATTCCTGCCACTGTACACAATGGCATCTCCAAGCCATACAATGCACTTCATCGTGACAGATTTAGCTTTTGCTAGTACAAAAGGGGGGGGAGGTTTCTGGGATACACGCTACTGGATGGAAGCATAGACCCACTGGGTCACATAGTCAGCAGTGAGCCTGGTTCCCAGAGCTGGCGGTAAACATAGTTCTGCCATGTTGGGAAGCTGAGGTGGGCAGAGCCAGCAGCCAAAGCTGCCATTTCAGTCCTTGGAATGCTGCAGTTTAAAGCAATAGATTCACAGTAAAACAGATTCAGATGAAATAAACCTCTAAACAGTTTACTTTATATATATAGTTTAAAAAATAAAGTCTTTAAAGGTAATATAAAAAATAAGCCATGTAAAGATGGCTATTAAACAGAGAGTCTGGATTGTGTTGTCTTTGGGATTTTTACTGCAGAAAGACATTTGACTGTAAAAGCTGCTGAGTTAAACTGATATGTATATGTTAAAGGTATCTGGACTTCAAAGTTTATGTCTAAGGATATGTATATTAACAGAAATGGGCTGAGTTTAAGTGTAAGAGCTAGTCAGTGGTAGGCCTGAGTTAATGGCTGAGCAGTTTTAATTAATATATGCTTCTGTGTTTACTTGGGTCTGAGCAGCTGTGAACTGGGTGGGACACAGGAAAACTTCTGGATACAAATTTCTTCTCTTAATATAGAACTCATAAGATACCTTAGTTGACAACTCCTTTCACGTAGATAATATTGGCTATTTCATTTTGCTATTTTGTCATGCTCCTAATGTCTATTGTTACTTTTGCTACTATCATTGCCGTTGTATCTCTGTATCACTGTCACAATTTTGTTGCCCATGCTAGATTATATCAGATCATAATGCCAAATACTAATATGTTTTAGTATTATAAAGCATACAATCTGTTTTCTAGTCATTTAGCTCTGTGATTGTAATTTTATTAATGTGATATATCACATATTTTATACACATATAATACATTTATTGTATGTGTGTGGATATGTGTATTAGTCTAAGCTTTCCAAAGAAACAGCATCAACATGGATTGGTTGTGTAGGTGTGAATTGATTTATAGTAACGAAAGCTAGAGGATTCTGCAGAGTGCAAGTTGAGTGTCTACAGCATTCAATAGTATCATTAGAATATGAAGAATGACATGCTCAGGACCCAAAAGGTGTCACTGTTTCTATATTAACATGAAATAAAACTAACATTCTAGCATAAAGACCCAAGAAGTTTCTTCTTACTTGATAATGTGTGAACCTGACTGTTCTGTTCAGAGACCCTGGGCTTAGTAGAGGAGGTCCATCTGCACTAGAAAAGGCAATTTGCTTTACTCAGTCTACCAACTCAGTTTTATCCAGAAAATGTTCTAACAAATACTAAATCAAATTCCTGGGCATTCCATTGACCAATCAAATAAATACACAAAATTAACCATCAAAATGAAGCATGCTTATGATCCAACAAAATTTAATAAAACAAATGAGAGGCTGGATTTCATTACAGTTTATTTATCCCTTGTTTAGGTGAGCAATATGGACAAATAGCTTTGCTCATATTCTTAGACTTAGTCCTTCATTTCACACAAAATTTCTCAGTTTTTTTTACCACCTTGTCTTTGTTTTGTTTGTTGTTGTTTTGTTTTGTTTTGAGCCAAGGTCTCACATAAGCAAGACTGGATTTGAATGCCTAATTCTGTTATTTTCATGTTCCTGATGCTGAGATTACAGACACAAACCACTGTTAGAGAGCAGTGCCTAAAAATGAGGTGGATTAAAGTCCCATGCAACAGCCATCTTTATTCAGAGCATCAGGCAATTTATATTGTGAGGGTTAAGAGGAATAACATGGACAAAACAAGAGGTTGAAGATTGTATTAGGGATAAACCAGTTCTCACTGGAGCTTGAGGGTATCTCTGTTGGATTTGAAGAAACTAAGGTCACAAGACTCTTGATTTCACACAAGCTCAAAATTTTTATACAACTCCATTCTTGGACTGTGTTCTGACAAACCAACTCACCTAATGTTTGTACATGTTTTAATTTCTTTCTTTATGAATTCTAAAGCATTTCAAACATATTTACCCAGCTCTAATTTTGGCTCTACATTACAGAATGAGTAATGCCATGCTGATGCCTAATTATGAAAGAATCTTCCTGTACCTTTTATATATTTCTACTTATTTGCTCATATTAGACTGTTTTCATTTGGAAGACTATCTTGCAAGATGTGACTCATTGCTCCAGGTACCTTTAAGCACTGCATTGTCCTAAACAACTTTTTAGCGGCATCTCTGAGGATTGCCAAACTTGCATGTAGTATAAATGTGACAATGGCAACTGATTAGCAAGTACAAATATATGAGGTTATATATTGCTATTTTTTATTTTGTGCATTTGGAGTAGTTATACATGTGGAGGTAAAGATTAATATCAGGTATTTTTAAAAATCATTTTCTACCTTATTCCATGAGACAGTGTCACTGAACTCATTGCTCACTGATTGGTGAAATTGGATGGCTAGTAAGCTTTTGGAATCTGTCTGTATCTTCTCTGAACCCTGTGCTAGGGGCACACACACACACACACACACACACACACACACACACACCCTCTCCAAGGTTTGTCATATGTGTGTAAGGGATCCAAATTCAACTTCTCGTGCTTACATGGCAGGCATTTTACCAATTGAACCATCATTATCTCAGCACTAGATTTTTTTTTTACTCCAAAAGAAGGGCAGAATGCCTATTTTAGTTATTTTGTTTTGCAGACAAATAGAAATATTACAGAGTGTTTTCCATTAAAGTTAAGTATAGCAGTTCAAGGATCACCCATTATGAAGGTTCTCACTCTAACTTCCAGAGGGAAAAGGTTTGCACTCTGCTCCTTGAAACTTTTAAAATTTAAACATCTCAGGTAGGGGTGCCATAAAAATTAGAGAAAAAAACAGATACAAGAAGCATTGAGAACAGTTCTTGCCAACTAGTGAGTTCCTGTTGAGGAGTGTAACAAAGATCACTGATAATAGGCTGTAATGTTTGGAGTCCGTAGACCATCACTGACCAGTAACTCCAAAAGTGGTTAACCCATTATTGGCAGTGAGATTTTTATTTGTTACACTGTAGTGTCTAGTAGGGCATTATTGCTCCAATATAGAGTAAGTTCATTTGAACTCTTTTTATGTATGCTTATACATATATTCTTGGAAGCTTATACAATATTAGTTTGACATATAACTTTTTGAAATGATTTTAGTATTGGGTATCGCTCACCATATTCCTTTCTCTATCTTGCCCCTTACTCCATCCCATTTAACATTTTCTTTATCATTATTCTGCTTTAAATATTTATACCACTTCTTTTTATATTCCTCTACCTTGAAATCTTCATATGGACCCTTATTAATTTCATGACCTCAGTAAGTATTCCAAATGGAACATGTATCTGAAGATTTAACGTTAGCATCCACAAATGAAATAAAGCGTGTAACAATAGTTTTCTTTCTGTGTTTGGGTTACCTCACTCAGAATAATTGTTTCAAGCTCCATCCATTTACCTGTGAATTCAATTCTTAACAGACTTAAAGTAGAATGATTTTCCATTTTGTAAATGTATCACATTTACATTATCCATTCACCAGTTGGTGGACACCTACACTATTTACATTTCCTGGATATTGTGAATAGAGGAGCAATGAACATGGATGTGCATGTATCTCTACAGTAAGTATGTAGAGTCCTTTGAATATGTGCCCAAGAATGATATTTCTAGATCATGTGGTACATCTATTTCTGGTTTTTTTGAGGAACTTACCCCACTGGTTTCCATTGTGGCTGTACCACTTGTACTTCCAACATGTATGAATAAGCGTTCCCACTTTTGCACTAAGACCCTATTGATAAAGACACCATGTTCTTGAGTCTTAGAACACAAAAATCAGGCTCATATCTACCTTGAAGTTTCATCCCTATGGGCTAGCTTCTATAGTGCTCTAAGGTTATCTTCATGCCACTGGAAGATGAAAGCAAACACCACTCTTAATCACCTGGTTATCCTGTGAGCTATAATAATGACCAACTTGGCAAGACATGTCCATTGATGCAATAGTGGCATGGATTTCGTGAGTGTAGTCAACCACTTTCTTATTGTATTGAAGGCCTACATTACCCACAACTAGCACCAATATGGAGGCCAAGAATATATGGGTAGATAGGTCATAGGCCCTAGGGGAGAACCTACTACTATTATTCTGCTAATTGAACATAGTTTGATGCTGACTTCCAGTGGCTTATTGTTATATGCTCCTCTGAAACATCATCATAAGTTTTTTTTTTAACAAAAACCCACAACTGGTCAAGACTCAGTGAAAAAGAGAATGTGTCGTACCCTTCCTTAAATGTGACGTCAATACCATACTCACACTCCTCCTGATTCTCTTGGATCATTGAGGAAGAGAATGCAGAAAGATTGTAAGAGTTGAGGATAGCTGATGACTATAAGTTGCTTATATAAAGTCATAGTAGTTGAAACAGCATGCAGAAGAACTATGTATATTCAAGCCAAACAAAATCCCACTAAGAGAAAATCAAGACAGGGTCAAAGAGCTTAAGTTACCTCTCATTCACATTATATTGTAGGACTCTATGTCCCTCACCTTTTAAATTTAAATGACTGGCATTGGAAATATTAAGTGCCAGATACCATTTACTATTCTCTCTTTTCTCATTTTACTGACCATGGATGTGGGTATGGAAACAGAATTCTGCTATTCTGGATCCCAGAATAAAGGTGATGAGCAAAATATTCCTCAGTGATCCATATTGGGTACTTAGTACAAGTGAGAGATATAATTGTTGTGATAATCTATAGAGATTCTGTACTTCCTTCTCAGGAGATCATAACCAAGCCTCTACTGGGTAGTATGTTTCCCCTGGCTTGACTTAAAAAAAAGAACTAATTTCAATCTTTAGGAAAAAAAGGTTGTATATGGTTGACAAAAAAGAAAGCCTACCCTACTTTGAAACACTAAATCTTATATAAAGTATCAGTCTAACTCTAGGTTATTATAAATCAAGATGAATTTGAACAAGCAACAATTAACCCAAACAAAGAAAATCACTATTGATTATTCAAGCAAAATATAGATGATAAATTCTTAAAAGAACTAGAAAGATATAGACTGCCATCAAACATCAGATTCATTTAAAAAGGAACAAGCCTACAAGGAAAAAGAAATGAAAATGAAAAATAATTTTTTGCATGTGGATCCAGAGATTATACCTACGATGCTGGGGACTTTAGAGAACCTTTGTTGATAAAACCTGAAATGTTCAAATTGGTACAAAACATCCTGAGGAGTCACTTGTGGATCTCTATATTTTCATTCCCCACTACATCTTTGTACTCAAATATTGGTGCCAAGGAACCTAAACTATTAGAACTGACATGTCACACTTCGCACTCCTCCCTTCAAGATGTAGTTTAAGTCACATTCTGACATTCACTTCCTGCTCTCTTCCATATTTTCTGACCAGATGGAATTATATTCTTCATCCTTTTTTCCTATAGCATCTGCCTGATAGGGAGATGGATTTTGGTACAATGAAGACATTAAAGTAATGAAGTCCCAACTAATTACTGGTGAGCTAGTGATTTATTGCTACTGTAATACTCAAGGAGAGGCATGTCTACTTAATGATAGATTGAATTAGTTAGCCTCTGTTGTTCCCACAACCTCTAAGAACTATGCAAACATGAGGTTGATTTTATTATGTTCAGTGTTGCATGGTGCAATGCCTTCAGAAGGAGATATGATTATTCATTATAGCAGGGTATTATTGTTGGTCTATATGCCTCTATTGAAAAATAGGTTTTTGTCACATGTGGCTTCTCTGCTATACATTAATTGTTTGTGAAGAATTGTTTTTAAGGCCTCATCAACACTGAGATTCATGAGACTCTAATTTTCAGATCTTTTGTTTAAGAAAGAAAATAACTTTGTTATAAAAATATTTTTAATCAAAATGTAATCTTAAAAATAAAAGCATTGTCCTTTACTTGTCTGTATTTAATTTTTGCATTATCATTAGTTCTTTTTTTCTCTTCAAGAGGATATTTATTTTAAAATGAATTCTCAGTTATAGGACTCTGACACTCTTAGAAGTCAGAAGTGCAGACAAAAATTTATTCTTTTACGTTTAAATCTAATCCCTTACCTTGCATTTCCTTCAGGATTTTTTTTTAAACCCATCCTTTGAGCTTTACTCTTTTAATTTTTATTTTAATTTATAATTAATTTAATTTTACATATCAGCCACAGGTTCCCCTGTCCTCCCTCCTCCCACCCCTCAGCCTTCCCCCCCATTCCACCCCCCATTCCCACCTCTTCCAAGGCAAGGTCTTCCCTCGGGATTCAGTTTGGCCTCGTAGATTCAGTTGAGGCAAGTCCAGTCCCCTCCTCCCTACACGAAGGCTGAGCAAAATGTCTCAGCATAGGCCCTAGGTTCCAAAAAGCCAGCTCATGCAATAAGGACAGGTCCTGGTCCCATTGCCTGGAGGGGGGGGGCTGCTATATAGTTCAAGCTCATCAACTGTCTCACTTATCCAGAGGGCCTGATCCAGTTGGGGGCTCCTCAGCTATTGGTTCATAGTTCATGTGTTTCCATTAGTTTGGCTATTTGTCCCTATGCTTTTTCCAATCATGGTCTCAATATTTCTTGCTAATATAATCCCTCCTCTCTCTCACTGATTGGACTCCTGGAGCTCTATCTGGGGCTTCGCCATGGATCAGAGAAACATCACACTTTACTATAGCCACAAATGATATAAAATACATTGGGGCAACTCTAAATAAGCAAGTGAAGGGCCTGTATGACAAGAACATTAAATTCCTTAAAAAAGAAATTGAAGAAGACGTCAGAAAATAGAAAGATCTCCCATGCTCATGGATAGGTAGGATTAACATAGTAAAAATGGCAATCTTATCAAAAGCAATCTACCGATTCAGTGCAATCCCCATCAAAATCCCAACACAATTCTTCACAGACCTGGAAAAAACAATACTCAACTTCATATGGAAAAACAAAAAAACCCAGGATAGCCAAAAGAATCCTGTACAATAAAACAACCTCTGGAGGTATCACAATCCCTGACTTCCAGCTCTACTACAGAGCTACAGTAATATCATCAATTCTTTAACTTATATGACCCTAATACAAATCCCCTGAGAATAGGGATTGCATCTTGATTATAGCACTTATCAAATGGTGAGTAACTAGGTACAACAAGAGTTGGGATAGAATAATCTCTAGCTTCTCATATAGTTTTCTAAGTCTGTTCTACAAAAGACACACTATAAGTGGAAACATGATCACAGATAGGTTAATTTTAAATGTGTTAAATAGTCTCAAATGTGCTTAATGTTATATGTGTTTTATGGTTTTGGCTTAATAAAATCGTAATAAAACCACCAATAAAATACTTCTCAATATACCAAAATTATCCTGAAATATGTCATCAGCAGTAATGGTCCAGAATACCTAATATTTTATTTAAACAAAAGAGTATAGACAAAGCAAGTGATAAACTGTGTTTAAAACATCAATAATGAAAATAGCATGAACATAGTACAAAAGAAACCAATTCATATGATGAAATAAGATTTTAAGAAAATCCTAAAAACTCACAAGGAATATATAATAAAAATAAAATAATAAATTACTATAGATCAAATCATAAATTAAAAATTCCACTTTGACAATTTTTTATCCTTTAGAAATTAAAAATGAAGTACTCATCTTATACTTTATAAAAAAGTACTTATATTTTATGCCACTTCAAGTGTCTGATTAGAGTATATCATTATAAAATTGGATGCAATTGAATGAAATATTACTTTAAAGCCTATTATAATTATAGTTTTAATTATATTTGGGATTTCAGTAGTTTAATATTTTAACTTTAACTTGTATAATCACAATAATAGAAATCCTCTGATATTATGATTTTGGTATTTTAAAGATTCTTTTTAGGACCAGTCCTCATAATACCACTGGGACAGTTGAAAGTAGCAAATCATCTTTACTTATTGTTCCAAGTGAAGGAAGAATGACAAGTAGGGTCTATTTTAGACTTATATGCCAAGTGATGATATCACAACCTGCAAGGCTTTGTACTTGACCTGACTGGGACCATGAGACAATGAAGAAGAAAGGACACAGATACAAAAGCTGGAGTCAGGTGGATTTTGTGCTCTGATACAGAAGCACCAGAAACCTGGAAAACACAGCATGTTTATTATACACCACTGAGTGAGGAGGCAGGTTATTAGCTAATCTAGGTAGGACATCTCTGTAGGGTTTTTAAAAGCAGCTGTGACTGATATTAGTGCTATTAAAGAGAATTCAGTCATTCTATACCAGGAGAATATAAAAGGTATTGTACAGGCAAAATACTATCCATCAAAGGTTCCAATACATGAAAATGCAAAGAGAAAGTCTGAACTAAGAGTGATGCAGAAAAGGTACCCTACTTGTGTAACATAAATCTTAAAAGTCTTATAATAAAAAACTCAGAGCCAGATATTGGTGTGAAAACTGAAATATCAGAGAAGCAGAATAGCCAGCCACTAGCTTACCTCTATGAAATCTTAGGCCTAAAGTGAGCAAGTTCCTCTTTCTTCATGCCTTATATACTTTTTTGTATCCTGCCATATTGCTTCCTGGGATTAAAGGCGAGTGTCACCACTGCCTGGTTCTGTTTTTCTCATGTAGCCCAGTGTAGCCTTGAACTCAAAGAGATCCATACAGATCTCTGCCTCCTGAGTGATAGGATTAAAGGTGTGTGCCACCACTGCCTGACCTTTATGTCTAATTTAGTAGCTGGCTCTGTCCTCTAATAGCCAGGTAAGCTTTATTGGAGTACACAATATATCACCACAACTGCAAACAACTGCATAGGAAGGTGATTTTGCAGATTTACCCATAAAGGCATATGGAAGCAAACAAAAAACAGGTCCAGGCTACATCCCAAGATGTCATCAGAAGTCACAACATTGTCCATGTGCTACTGGATTGACAGGTATGAATTATGAAAGATAGAGAGATCATGGTGTCTTGCTCCACAGTTTCAGTAAGCCACTGAAGCTACGAAATATGTGGCAGAGTTGGAATTCCTCCAAGAAAGATATGAGAAGCCATTGCATGCACCCATGAAAGTATAGCCAAACTTAGAATGAAGACTACCAGAGGATGATGGTGCCAGATTGATGGGATATCCACCAAGAAAACTGAAAGCATAGAGTAGACTCAATTCCAGAGGGAGGCTGCGTGTGTTGCAGGCAACAGTGCTAGAAAGGAAGGGTCATCTAAAATCCTTTTGGTTCTAGATGATTCCATCATGAACTCAATATGTCTCCACATGAAGCTCTAGGATTTGGTGTTTTACCTGCTAGGCTTTGGCCTTTCTTTGGCCTTATATTTCTTAGCTATATTACTATTTCTTCCTTTAAAAATAGGAATGTATGCTCTGTACCATTCTATGCTAGGGGTATGTAATTTGCTCTTTGTGTTCATTAATATTTATATGATTGTTTTATAAAGTTACACAATCCATTCAGATTACTTTCTCCCTTAACATTCCTTCAGTGTGCTTTTTTGATTTAACAGGAGGTCACAGTTAAGAGATTACTCTGAGTCTCAAAAAAGATTTTGTAGTTCAGACTTTTGAAGTGTTAAGACTAAGAGGCTATGGGGAATTTTGAAGTTTGAATGAATGCATTTTGCCCCATGAGATGGCTATGTGTTTATGAGGTCCAGGGGTAGTATGATTTTGTTTGTATGTAAAATGTCCTTGATTGGCTCATGTGTTTGAACACTGGATCCTCAACTCATGGTGTTATTTTGAAAGGTGGTAGAATTTTAGGAGGCAGTGTGTCACTGGAAAAAGTGAACAGTGGATACAAGCTATGTTCTTAGAGTCTATCTCCCAACCTCACTTCCTATTCAGTATCTTGTTTTCTGAATAAGAGATGCAATATGATCAGCTGGCCTCCTGCTCCTGGGACCAAGCCTTCCTCACCTGTTGACATGTTTGCCTCACCATGATAAAATTATTAGCTACAATTATAATCCCGAATAAACTCTTTTTTTCCTTAAATTGCTTCTGGATAGATATTTGATCACAGAAGCATGAAAAGTAACTAAAATAAGCATGCAAATGCCCACAACAATATACAATAATACTACAAAATACTGGGAGTGAATAGGTATGACACTGGATCCTGACACAAATAGCAGTGCCCACGATGACATGATTGTGTTCAAGGAAACTGGCTCCTCTGTGGACACAAGAAAAAATGGTAATATCTAAGACTGGTTGCAGAAAGAACCCAAGTAGAGAGACTATTGAAAGGCTACCAACCATTGACAAGGCATATTCTAGATCATATACAAAAAAAAAAAAAAAAAAAAAAACTTGGTAACTTTTTGAAAAGATGCCATTATTAGTGCATTTACAAGAGATTTATACATTCTACTTTAACAAGCCCAGAGAAAAAGGCAGAAAAATATGGGCTAAATAGAATATACATAATTCATTCCTTATATGGATAAACTGCCATGCTTCCAACTCCAAAGGTAAGATTTAAGTTCCCAAACGTTGAGCTCAGCTGAGAGGTAAAACAACATCCTGAGAGATTGCTTTGCTCAGAATCCAAATTTAAATCACTATGCATCACATACAAAGTGTGATATGCCATGACCAAGTCTAATACCTGATTGAAAACTTCACAGAGGCTGGTAAGCTTATGAGCTTCTTCAGGAGGTGTATTATAGTTCCTGTGGGGGTCTCTGCAGCTACCATGACCAGCAGAGTAATGGTTCATGGGGGCAAGATGGTAGCTTGGTTCAACATGACTTAGTAGCCAGCATTGGTTCAAATTTTGGGAGTCTGTCCCCAGGTAATTTGTTTTAGGCATTTTTAAGCACAGTAAAGTTTGGTGAAAATTTTCTTGGTGATAACTCACTCAATCCTGAGTTCATAATAAAACTTAAAGCGTGACTATACTAAAACTCTTTGTAAAGTACATGTGACATTTTCCATAAAAATTGGTTATATAGATTGACTACATGTGACACCTTCCATAAAGATAGTTTCTATAGATTGGCAAGCTCAAGTCAAGGATTTGAGGAGGATACAATGTGGTCTCAACCACACAGATAGTACAAGAGTCATCAGGCTATTAACTATGACATCTCCCAGCCTTCTGAGTGAATAACCCGTTTTGCATTCCTGCTTTTGAAGAGACAACCCTGTGTTTTTAACCTTCCTTGTTCCCCTAGTGCTTATTTGTAAACACAAGGACCTTTGTGCCACCCACAAGTCCCCAAGGAAGAAAAAGTAAATTTCTTAGCAAATTAAGTTTGATTTATGTTCATTTATGAGTATTTTAATGACATGTTTCCCCAAATGAGAATGGCAGTTTTTACATAGGAAAATAGTCATGGATCAGTGTGCAGTAAACTCTTCATTGCTCAGAAGATGCATTTATCTGAGCAATGAACTGGGCAAAACTACAGTGTCAGTGTTTCTAATACTTAAAAATCTTATAATTTTCAGATTAAGTATATACTTTTCCTAAAGCAATATGTTGAGGAATTCAAAAATTTATAAATATTTGTCCTTGTATCTACAGGTAAGTGTATTCACTCCTCATCGAGGAAACTTCCTTTCACAATAGGCGGATACTACTAAAGAAAACCACAATCAATCAATATGCAGAGTTGTGGGGCCAAGTCCCAATGGACATCTAAAAAATACTACCACATCTAAGGCACAGAGAACATTGAAGTTGAGAGAACCTAAGAGACAAGGAATCATAGATTTTTATGTGAGATTGCATCTCTTGGTAACGTCAGAAGTTATACCCACAAAGTCTCACTAACATGTTCACCCAAATCTTAGCTGAACAATGATGACATCAATGAACATGCCAAACTTCACAGGGAAAATCCCATGATGCCTTAGCCCTACACAAAGAACTATGGGCAATTGAATAAAACTGGGAGAAGAAGGGGTGGCCCTCCCTGGGAAAGCATAACAATTTGTTGTCCAGTGCCAAATATTCTGTCCTATAACATATATACAAGTTACGTTATATGGATGAAATGTGTTATATTTAAATATACAAATGTATGGATGGATGCAATAACAAATGATGAAATAAGAGGTCATGAATTTGAAGAGTTAAGAGGAGTATATGGAAGGATTTAGAAGTGGGAAAGGGAAGGGAGAAATGTAATTGAAATGCAATCTCAAAATTAAACAAAACCAAAACTTTCAATGACATTGTTATACTGAATTTGTTTTTAAATCCAAGTTTTAAAGAACTATATTGGTCTTTATGGATAAGAAACATCTTTGAATAATTTCAGAAATGGTCTGATTCTTTGTGTTTTACAAGGACTTGGCATTGTCCCTAGACATATTTATTCCCAAACCAGCAATATCTCCATCTCTAGAAATATATTTACATCAATACATAATAACGTACGTGTTTTCTTGACTGCTCCAATACATATAAGGAAGCTCAAATTTGTCCTACTCAGGCTTTACCCTTAAGAAAGAAAATAGATCTCAGAATGTTTCTTACTCTCAATTTATTAAATCATAAGCTCATCAAACAAAAACATATTTAAATGTCATCAAAATTATGAAAATGTTATAGTAGGAACATGCATACACACATGCACTCATGAAGGCACACACACAAACACAATGTTTATTTCTCTAGGAATTTTGCCTTTCAGGTTTATTATAACAAGGGTCTTTTGAACTCAACTAGCATTAAAATACAGAGAATAGTATGTCCAATTATTAGATATATTTTTATTTTTTTCACCTTAAATTGAAGATTACTTGTATTGCTCTAGTTACAGTCATCTATAGATTATGAATTCGTTTAAAAACATGTATCTGTAGCAAATAAGCTATTTTCAGCAGTTTTAGTTTTTCTCTTCAAACTTTATAGTTGTTAGTTTTTTTGTTTTGTTTTGTTTTAGGGAAAAAAAGTTGCACATGTATAATCAACATGATTATTCCCAGAGGAAAGTGTGCTTCATAGTGCTTCCCTTTCTCTTTGATATTGTTCTTTTGATAGGCCCAATGTAGTAGTCGTTGACACTGTTTAAATGGTGTATTTGTTTTGGGGAAAGAATATACACATATATTGGCTCAAATTTTCAGTATAAACCATAGCAAGAGTTAGAATGGAAACAAACAGCTTGGAATTTCTTATGAAATCGACTACGTATTAACTGTGTGACCTTGAGAAAGTTATTTAAGCCTTTTCTACTTCCCTTTAGGAGATAACAATGTGTTTCAGAAGGCTTTTGAGACTCTTAAAACATAAATATTTTAACTTTTCACTGTAGGGTTTAAAACTTACAACACAATCAATATCACTACTATAATAATCACTATAGATTAGATTAAATAATAACCTGGATTATTTATTTGGAGAATGTCTTTGGAAATGACTATATTTTGGATTTAAAGTTTATATCATGTACTACTTTAACAAACCTTATGTGTGTCTTCATAGATTCTGTGATGATTAGATTTTTAACCTTATAATTCACCATAACAGAAAATTATTGAACACTGTACTAAGTGTTCATTTCTGAATTAAATACTTGGGAGTAAAAGATGAATAAAACTGGGTGCTTGTACTTGAGGAGCCTTTTAGAATTCAGAAGTGAAAGCATTCATTTTATCTCTTTGTATTGTGGAAAAGGAAAAATGTGATGATTATCAGTCGAATTATGTTTACATTTTGACAAATGGCATCTAAAATTGTTCTTTATTTGTTAAAGTGTAAGAAAATGAAAAATATCCCCACTTTTTCCTTTTCATTAATCTATCATATGTGCAGACAATGAACGTCAGGGAAACAAGGCACCCACCAACATTCTATTATAAGTTCCCTCAGTATTTCTATGTTTTTATTGCTTTTTCACGTGGCTTGACATTTTCATGTGAGTAAAATATAGTCCCACAGTCAAGTTGTTCTCAGTCAGGTCTACAAAGAGAAAGTCATTCAATAAACATAAAAAAAATGTAAAGGAAAGTGCTAGAAGCCAATGTACTGCTGACATATATTTGAGTACACTTTTTTTTACTTTGATTAAAACTGCATGCAATCATTCTTTTGAGGAATATGATACTGTTATTTTGCCAAAATATGCAGTTCAAGCTGTCAGAGTAACAATATGGGTGCTGTCTTAGCAGAATAGATCATCAAAGGAATCAAAATGTTTGTTGATATGTATATTAGCAGGTCAGACCATAAAGGTATTTAGTTGTAACCATGTTCTTGGTACAAAAAACCTGAGACCTTAGAGGACAATATAAACTGTAGAAGCTTTTGGAGTATTGTTCTAATTCCAGAGTTTCATGCTATGAACATGAAATTGTTCCCGTTTCTTTCTGATACAGGGCAGGTTATAGCATCCTTATTGATTTAATTTTAAAGGCCTCTTATGACCAAAGAATCCCAGGACAGCATAGGGGCTGAGAAGTCAAACAAAATTCTTCACCTTTCTGTTCTTTTCCTTTCCCATTTCTTTGATGTTTGTAAGGATATATATTTCATAAGATTATTGAACATTTTCTTATGTATGTAAATGTGTATATGTATATAGCTTAGATATACGCTTAGTATTCTTGTGGGTTAACTGAAAATTCTACCTGGATTATTTTAAGATAGTTTTGATCATTGAATAATTAGGAATTTATTGAGTATTTGCATTGTGATCAAATCACAGTAAATATTCTAAGAAAATAAGAGAAAAATAAATAACTAGGAACATGGACAGCATCCATGTATTTTGAAATCTGATGTGGAGTTATTTCAGAAAGTAAAGAGGAGGGAGATGCTACATATTTTAGAAATAGTTCTGAAATGACAGCTTTCTCTCCATTTTCTTTTTTTTCCCATTAAATATTATTGCTTAATTTTAGGGAAGTTACATCACAGCATATATTTGTTTGAAAATCTACAGCTAGATACTACTTGTAAAGGACTATAAAGAGGTTTTTGCAGTTATATTCACATGAGTGGCTTTCTCTACTGCTTCTAAACCTATATAAAAGGATCTCTCTTTTAAAAATACAGTATAAGAAGCCTAAATATAAGAAGTTTTGTACTATATTCATGATTATGTATTTTCTTTTCCTTCAGTTTTGGAGATTCAACTAGTTTTGCTTCATTTTCCACTTTGAAATTCTTATATTGTCCGTAATTTATTGATTATCTTCATTTAGTAATGACTCATTTGAAAATGCTGACAAGAATTGCATGTGTTAATACATTTTTGCCCATCATCAGTATATTGGACCTATTTCATCTTACTACTTGCTGTTTCCCGGTGAAACTGTTGTATATTTAAATATGGGTAGGCAGAATTACCTCTTTTCATTTCAAAGCATATACAAAAGGGTTTTTTAAAAATTCTGTATCAAAATATTGTCAGATAAGTAAGTACAATACTGTGACTCATCTATATAATTCTCTTTTTACAATAAGAACAATTTCTTTTGGCATTCAAATTATTTATTTTTCTAAAGATGTCCAATGAGATTCAATGAGATTGAGACTATAACAATGGAAATTGTCAGCTTGACCAAATCTGGAATTACCTTGGAGACAGACCTCTGGGCATGCCTGTGAGGGATAATTTTGGTTGCATTAATTGACATGGAGAAGACATACCCATTGTGGGTGACATCATTCCCTGGGTAGGGGTCCTATACTGTGTAAGGTAGAGTAAGGGAACTGAGCAGCAACATGAATTCATCCTTGTTTTTGCTGATTGTGGATGCAATGTGATTGGCTTAATCTTGACTTCCCTGACATAATGGGCTGTGCCTTGAAATCTAAGCTAAACCATTTCTCCCTTAACTTGCTTTGGTCAGAGTATTTTATGATAGCAATAGAAAAAGATACTAAGCCAGGAGCCTACTATAGTTACAGCTTTTCTGCTGTATTTACACTAATTCTCATTTCACTTGTTAGAAGCAAGGATATAACAGCGTGAAGATTCAGAGAAAAACTCTTATCTCTACTCTGGCTTTCTTGAACAAAATATGTATATAGTATAAATAAAAAATTAAAACTGTCTTTTGCCTACATTTAGACAGAAATATCTGACATATATTAAACTCCCACCAAAAAGCAAGTAATGATGGTAATATTTTCTCAATTCTGTGTTTTTGTCAGTACCATTTCCGATAAACAGTACTCACTTCCTGCACATTTGAAATTTTATGCATTGAAAATGAGGAAGTGTGGCACAGTTCCTTTCCCATGGGAGCCTTACTCTAAGCTCATTTGAGCAGTGACCTGTTTAAGCTGCCAGAAAGTGTTAGTATTTCTGTCGAATCTTTAAAATAGAGATCCAGAGTGAAAGGACAACATCTGAGAATTAGACCTTTTTACTCTATAACAAATGAAAAATATGAGGGAGTCTATTTTCTTTCATAGAAAAGGGTTTTCACAACTTTTGCCCTTTATCAGATCTTAATAGGCAAACTTTATCTGTGAAATTGCTTTTTTCGGTAAAAATTGTTCTATGTAAATTGAGCATCTTGAATCCTAGAATTCTGGCTGGCAGCAGACAGATTTAAAGTCTGTGAACATCTCAAGCCAAGTATAAAATCCCTCTCTTCAGATATGGGGATTGATTTGAGTTCTTGAGTGAATAAAGCAGTGACTGTAGGAATGGCTTGGGTACATTTGTAAATTGAATTTTTATGCATAGTTCCAAGAAGAGATTTTTAAACAGTATTCTGATTTTTTTTCAATAAAAGGAAGAAAAGGGAATTAGGGGTAGGGAGAGTAATAAATGGTCTTTTTGTGATAAGGCTTTTAATTGTTCAATCACTTTGAATTCCACAATAATACAATAGATCACCAGAGCATGACATCATCAGGAACAAATATTGTTCATTCATGACAACAACACAAACTTCAGTTTTAAAGGCATTCCATTGCTGAATATATTTTATTTCTATTTATGTGGTTTATTTGTTCTGGAGAAGCCAGACTGTGTAGTCGGTTTTTGATTTTCGTTTTCCTGGGGACTGACAGTCAGTTCCCAAATAAATACATGGAGACTTCTTCTTACTTATGAATGTTCAGCCATAGCTTGGCTTGTTTCTAGTCAGTTTTTCTAACTTAAATTATCCCATTTCTCTTTACGTTTTGCTTCTGGGCTGTTTTTTTTTTTTTTTTTTTTTTTTTTTACCTTTCTTTGTTCTATACATCCCTCTTTTCTTCTTACTCGATGGCTGGCTGTGTGGCTGGACCCTGATGTCCTTCTTTCCTTATTCTTACTCTTTCTCCTCTCTCTTTTCTTGAGCCTAGATTTCTTCTATTTATTTTTTTTCTGGCCAGAAGCCCCACCCATCCCTCTCCTGCTTAGGTATTAGCTGTTCAGCTCTTTATTAGACCAATCAGGTGTTTTAGACATGCAAGGTAACATAGCTTTACAGAGTTAAATGGATGCAACATAAAAGAATGCAACACATCTTTGCATTATTAAACAAATATTTCACAGCATAAATGATTGTAACACATCTTAAATATTTCATAACTTTTTCCCCTTTTTGTCTAAGTAAAAATGAAGTTTTAACTTTAGCATAGTAAAACTATATACAACAAAAGAGTTATCGAGTAAGAATTACATTTACAATATTCAGTCCATTTGTGTTTACCAAATTTAGAGAAAATACTCCATTATCTATCTTCTCTTAATGATTCCAAAGTTTGATTCCTAATTTATTTTCTATCCTAAGTAAGGAAACCTATAACTCTAACTATTCTTTAACTCCATCAAAGAACCTAGGAGGATGTAATATTACCTAACAACAGAGACATCTGGCTGCCTTGACAGTCACCCAACTGTCACCAGACAGTTCCTCTGCAACGTTGGGTGTCCATCTTCAGCCTACAGGTCTAGAATATCTGGCAGACATTTCAGTGAATCAGGAAATCTGAAGGGCTGTCATGTCTTGTATTTGTAAAATTCATCATTTGTATTCCTCTGTATCATACAAAATATCTGGCAGACTGTTCTTTGAAGCAGGAATTTGAAAGGATTATCCTGCCTTGTCTTGGCAAATTTCAACAGCCTTTCTCCTGCATACCACTTGTCTAGTCTGTACAGCATACTGTCAGCAGTCAAGATGAGAACTGTTTCTTGCCAAAATGGCAAGCCTTGCCACATTGAAAGCAAACACTGTACTTAGTTTCTTTGATGTCCATCATGTTTTTATGATGTAAATTGGTGCTGCAAGTAGCAGATGTGTCTCTTTGTCTTGAAAAAACCTTAGGTTAGTAAACACTTTAAATGCCACATTCTGTAGGTCTTTGACATGTTTGAAAATCATCTATCTGTAGCTGAAAGATTTCCCGTGTCCCACCAGGTCCACAGCCACTCAGACTCAAGTAAACACACAGAAGCTTATATATATATATTCAGCATAACAACAATAATTTTAAATTTGTATCAATATACCAAAATCTATGTCAACACAAAGTATTTGAGATAATCATTGTCTTTTTATCTTATATTCCTATATTCCCCTAAATGATAACAAATATCCATATGCCAACAAATAACCAAAAACCACCCACCCCATCTCTTGGAAATAGAAGCATCATCTTCTCTAGACTGCTTCCTGTTGTCTGTGGGTGAAGGAACCTTTAGGGATCCCTGAGAAAATTGAGATAATGGCCAAGTCCTGACCAGCTGTAACCTTTGTTGATATATATCACCTGTCAATATTCAAGAGGTATCCCTTGATCAAACCCGATCAATATTAACCTGGAAGGAATCTACGGACTCTTGTTTCCTCTAGAAACAAAAGCAAAACCTCTTCTCCAAAGCAATGCATTTTTTGAGTTTCATTTCAAAGCTGAAGCTTTCTTAAAATATATAGTCTGGTTCATTTTAGCAATCCCTCTTTCAATCTCATTATTTTTAGCACCTATCCTTTCTAGCTGTCCTTTGCTTATCAGCAATCAAAAATTCAAAATCAACACATACTACATAAGATCCAGATTCCCTGTGTATTTGCCATCTCTACATGGCTTATTCTTTTATTCTTTTTTAAATTATTTTACTTCAAAGACTTCATTATTTTTAAACTACTTTCCTTCTATGACTGTCTTTTTTTCTTTCTTAAGCCTACACACATTGTTAAATACCCTGTAATCAGTTTAGAGGGTTTTTTCCATCTAGATCTACTTTACTGCAAATCTAGTCTTTTTTGTGTACATGAGCAAATACTGCAAAGTGACACAGGTAGGATGTCCACTAGGGCTTTGGTGGCTGGCTCCTCCCACTTCTCCTGTCCAAGGTAGCCACGCTTAAAGCTCTCAGGACCAGTTGGAGGTAGGTGACGAAGAATTGTATTCAACTCCCCAGATATGGACTGCTAGTGTGCTGTACTGTGGCAGACATACTTTTCTTATATTTTTGTTTCTATTTATGGTGAAAAGGGCTGTTTAAGTGCTCTGCTGTATGACAGAACTTCTTAAAGAAGCCCTTTTATTTTCAACTTTCTTAGGCCTTTCATGGAAATATAGGACCACATTGGAAAACAAAAATGAATTTTTTTTCTTTTTTCTTTTTTTCTCTTAGCAAGTATGCCATCCAGCTCTCAAAAAAATACATGGAGACTTAGTCTTACTTATGAATGCCTAGCCTTTGCTTGGCTTGTTTCTAGCCAGCTTTGTCTAACATAAATTATCCAATTTTTCTTTAACTACATTTTGCCTTTGGATTTTTACATTTCTTTGTTCTATGTATCCCTTTTTCTTTCTTACTCTGTGGCTGGCTGCATGGCAGAGTTACTAGATCCTGTTATCCTCCTCACCGTTTTTTCTCACTCCTCCTCCTCTCTTATTTCTAGAGCCTAGATTCCTCCTATTTATTCTTTCTGCCTCACAGCCCCATCTATCCCTCTCCTGCCTAGCTATTGGCCATTCAGATTTTTATTAGAAAAATAAAGTGTCTTAGACAGGCAAAGTAAGACAGCTTTACAGAGTTAAACAACTGCAACATAAAAGAATAGAACAAATCTTTGTATCATTAAACAAATATTCCACAGCATAAATGAATGTAACACATCTCTAAATATTCCACAAGAAGAATATACTTGGCAATCTCCAAGTCTTCTTGGCTAGCTAATATTCTTTCCTCAAATGTATCAACTAAAAGGATATGTCTTCCAGGAACCCCACATTATGCTTCTGTGTCTTTCCATGATTTTCATGTCATCTTTAAATTCTCTAGTATAGCATATGTCACCTCATATTGAATTACTTTGTACATTTCCTTTGCAATTCTGTTTTGTCTCCACTATAAAAACAATACCTGCCATGTATTAAATATTAGCTATGAGCAAGGCACTATTCTAAGCACTTTGCAAACTTTGTAATATTTATAACTCATAGCAATGATAACTCATGAATCCATTTCAGAGATGAGTCAATTGAGGCCAACTTATGTTTAGATATCTTTCCTAAAACTATATAGTCAGTGATATATATAAACAAATATTGAATATGACTCAGGAGTGCAGGATCTTTGCCATTACTTTATGTTGCCTCTTTTAGGTCCTGATTGTGTGTGGCTGCCTCACTTGTGTATCTAGTGACTTAAATAGTGTTAGTAAATAGAAAGTACACAATAATTCATTTGTGGAATGAATTGATGGACTTATTTTTATTAAGAAAATAACCAAATGGCATGAATGCGTTATGACTCTATTGTGAAGTAAAAGGAATAAAATTGGCATCTGATTGAAATTGTCCTGAAATAGAAGTTCATTCATCTAATTATTAGAGTCTAACACTAGCAGATGTACCTGCCCAATTGAATCTACAGAATCTAAGAATACCATCTACTAGAAATACTTTTGTGTTTTGTTTTTCCCATTTAATCAACAAATTCAAGCAGTGGAGATGAACACACATACAGGATGATGTTTAAACAGAGCAAGTCTAGATCAAATGTCTTAGCATTAGTAAGAGATATACAGGACTAGAAGACCAACTGAGAGGGTCCCAGGTCATATTTTCTTTGAGGGATGATGCAAATTCCTATGAAATTGCATTATCAAAAGACACAAAAGCAAATGATCATACAAATTCTAAACTACATTTTTCTAACAGATTTCAATTTCATCTGACAAAGTCTATTTTTTGGGTAAACTTAGTTAATGGCTACTCACATATACACATATTTGGACATATGCACACACATGTAAATTTGTGTAAAATGAATCTCCTATGCTTGTGAAGATAAATTCTCAGAATACACCAAAGTTAAATATTGAGCTTGAAATTTCTGATAGGCTTGAAAAAACTGGTTGGTTCATGAATACTGGTTATACTAGTTCTGCATGAGTAATTTTTGATTCTAATAATAGGCTGTAGTGCACGGAATCTTGTGCAGTCTGATGGTGCCCCAGAGAGACAAGATTATCTGGGAGAATATGTCAGTGGATGGCATCTAAAGGAAAGATCAGAATATCCCTGGAGTTTTCTTCACTCAGAAATTGCCTTTAAACAAAGCTATCAGTAATGTTGATATGTTAACATGATTTAATTTATGATCTCACAATTAATTGCTCTGAAATCATTATGCATTCTAACAAAAAAATAGAAATGATCAGACAGCGTAGCCTACAAGGTCTGTGAGAGTTTTTTGATCTTATGTAAACAAATTATGATTAAAAAAACAACAAATGTTATCCAAGAGTGTTTATAAAAGAGGGTACTCAATTATTCCTAAATCTCAGACAGAGGTGACTAGTGATAGAAAGAAGTAAATTCTTCCATAAAGAATTATTGCTTAAATGTTTGTGGCTATGTTTTCCTGCTTTTTGTTAGATATTCTAACTCAACTACATTAGCATATTTTGAACTTGCTCTTAGAAAATCAATACAGGTTATTCATGACATTGAATAATAAACCAAGGCATAAAGACATTTGGTTTTCTTTTGGTTCCTATTTATATAAATTCATGTAGGTATTCAATTATCAAGGATGTAACAGTACAATCACTATTAAGCTAACCTTTGTAAACTGCAGAATGCAGATGCATCAAAAGCAACATATCTATGCATATGTGGGATCTGAGATTTACAAAGTTGTTTCCAAGATGTTCACAAAGCATTTTGTTGTTTTTGTATCCAAATCCACTCTTTAGTGATATCTGAAAACCGATCTGTCATTAAAATATGTCACTCAAGACACTAAGGTATCACATTTGACCAATGCTATTTTTGCTATTTTCCTTTCATTATTTTAATAAATGTGAGGAATTAAACAAACATCTGTTTCCTTTCCATATATTAATAAAAACTATGTCATATTTTCAGTATGGATTTAGGTACTTTAAAAATTGTTTAAAACAGATAAAACAATGAGTCTGAGTGATATGAATAAGACAAGTTCATTCTTGCTTAGTTCTATCTGTCTATCTCATGTACTATGGGAGTTTACACATGTCACTAATATAGAATAAAAACTGAAAATTAAATAATTTTCTTCTGCAGTGTTTTGACGTTCTTGGATATATTGTATGTGACTAAATCTTACTTTTAGTTTTTATATATTATTCAATATTTATGTATGTATCAGTTACATATGTTTAATTTGCTACCGCTAATGATAAACATTAGTATCAACAATAACTACAATAGAGACCATAGAGTAAATGTTGATTTTCCATTCAATCACAAATTGAAAGCTAAAAGGAGAACTACACTTAATCAATGAGCACTTTAACCCAGTTCCTTGCAGACTAGAATTTCACATCAGTGCTACAAATGATGTTAGATGTCAATCAGGTTAAGTATTAGCATGTCAGTGTACAGAATGTCAGAACAACCCATGTAATATTGCCAAGGGTAAAGAAGAAACTGCCACTTAAAAGCTTCTAATATATTCTGCTGTATCCCTTTGTAACAATTCAATAGTATTTGGTTGATAAGGTACTTTCAACTGTTCTACAAATGGACATAATATGTTTGTGAAAGGCAATGTGTTCTGATTCATAGAAGAAACGAGTAACAGTTAACATATTTGAATATAGATAATCAAGAAACCACTAGGTAAAATACACCAAAGCAGCAGAGGATATTTTATTTTGTTCTACAAGATGACATTCTGGTGTTTTATTGATAGCTTGTAGATGTATAAATATGGACAGAAGTTTTTAATTCAGTGTATAATGACTGAACAGATTTGTAGATAACCAAAACTGGTATGTTAAATGAAAGACAGTCTCATTGGAAAAACTTCAGAGTGTGAAATAGGTCTATGTTAATTAGTACAATTCTGAAAAATAAGATAAGTCAATAAATTCATTTGACAATGCTGCCTTATAAACCACCTACAAGATAGAGAAATTTACCTGACTTCTTAAGGCAAAAATGTACATTAGTTAATTTTTAGAAAAACAAAGATGTAGCAAAATTATTGTGTCTAGACAATCCTGCATTGATACTTAAAACACAAAAATTAGATGAAGGAGGTTCTCATAAGCCAATGTTTGACAAGCTCTTCCATAATTTGTTACATAGTTATTAGATCTGAAGAATGAAAATTGTCTTAATTTGGTCTTATAAGTTATCATAAACATCAATTCTCAGATGATAAATCTAATATTCTAGTGGTGTTTACTTGGCAATGTCCAACTTGAATGTGTTGGAATTAACTTCTCATGGTAAATAGCAAGTAGATATAAAAAAATAGACTCAGTAAATCAAAAGAAACAATAGAAACCATTCAGATAAAAGCAGCACTTAAATCCCTGAATTAGGAATATATCACACAACTAAACTGAGGTAAATCTCCACTATGAATACCAGATTAACTTTTCTTTATTCCTGAGATGTTAATCTTGGTCATATTCCAAATATATATAAGAACAATCATTGACACTGATTTGCTCTTTTTAATAGTACATACAGTGGCTAGCTAATTTTAAGTATACTAAGTGTGAATTGATTGTGGAAAGCACATGGTCTTAAAATGGAGTTGAGTTTGTGAAAACTATTTTATGTAGCACATTGTCTTTCTAGGCCCTAGGTATTGGTGAGTGAAATCCTATGACTACTTCTTTCTTTAAACAAATGAAGTTAATGGTTTATAGAGAAAATGAAGTAGAAAGTATATAAGGGAATAGGAATAGCGAACTCTCAGTTATAGTGGTACCTGTCTTCTCCAAGAAGATTTCGTCATCATATAATCCCAGATGGACATCTGTTCCCAACTGGAAGTATCCCCAGTTCCTACAACACGTATAAAAGCAGGCTCACTCTTCCTCTAAGATTCTACAGTTTAGGATCACCAGGTTCACTGTATTCATAATGCAATACTAGCTCTCCTGGTAGGGATACACCCTAATTATTTGTTCTTTTTTTTTCAAGTTTCAGCATCTGTGCAAGTGTCAAAGCAATTAGGGTGTGCTACTCAACTGAAATTTGACTTTATTTATATGAAACAATAGCTCATAGTTTTACCTGCATGTAAATGACAGATATCCTTGCTCAGGATAAAAAATGAAATGAAACCCATTTTTTATTTCACATAGTAAATATGTAGTATTCTTGTTAATACAGCTATAACTATACAGCATGTGCCCATTTGCATTATTTTTGCATTTTACTGTATGTACACATCTTTATTTTTACAGTCTTATTGATTAGTTTATTGCCTTTATTCTAATTATCAGACTCCTATAATCATAACATAGCAATGGCTTTGGTTACTTCTACATCAGCCCCTGAACCCTACACACACACATTTTACATCATTGAAATTGTTGTTACTCATTTCCTTGTACTACACAGCCTAAGAATGATCAATTTCAGTAGTTGCTTTATAAAATGCATTCATCTTTGATGAGGAATGAGATCTACACTCATCTGTGAGTATAAAGGTGCATATTGAGAAATTGGTTAGGAATTATGCAGGTTTAGGAAAGTGGCAGTAGCAGGTTTTCCTCTAACATCCATGGCTTCACTTGACAGATGTAGTTGGCTAGTTTTATAGTAACAAGCATAAAAAAGGCCTAGATGGCTGCTTGATTAGCATTACCAAGATATAAGTGAAATACTTGTATCTTTAGAGATATCTTGCCATGCTAGTCATTGTTGTGGTTCAGAAGCATTGTGGCTAGGTAGGACTGTTGATTGCTTTCTGTTTTTAGCAGCCTGTGAGATACTTGCCAGTACTCTAAAAGCTAGTCCTCAGGTAAGAGAATTCTCTTTACAACAGAAGGGAGACCATTACAGAAAATCATAACTAATTAAAATGCAGAGAACAATTGTCTATGGTATGCCCAGCTCCAATGGATACATATGTAACAGGACTCCTGCAAGCAGTGCTAAGGGAACATTGTGGAAGACTGGGAAGTCTTCAGTGAGATTGTACCTTCTAGCCATTAAAGGGAAAGCTCCATCTATGAAATCTCATCAATATGGCTATCTAAACAGAATAGGATCAATTCCAATATCAGTTGACAAATCAGTGTACATAGGGAAAATATCACTAGGTCTCACCCCTAGGTGAAGAGGTACATGCAATTAAGTATTTCTGAAAGAGGAAAAATGAGTCTTCTCTGGGAATGAACCCCATGATCAGTTATATACACTTCAGAGTGGCCAGTCCTAGAAACAAATACAAACAGCCAAAACTGAAGGGATTCACCAGTTTTTATTTGTATATACTGACTTGTTTATGTATTTAGATAAATAGATAGATAAATTGATAGATTGATAGATGATAGATTGATTGTGTGTGTGCAAGCGTGTACACACGTGTGTATCAACAGTGATTAAAGAAGAGAAGGCCGGTAAGGCATGGGAGGGGAAAAAGAGAGAAGACAGAGGAGAAATGGTGTCATTTTTTTAATTTTATAAAAGTCATTAAAAATATTGACATGTTAAAAATATCATCTAAAGCTTTGAGTTACATTCACTACTATAATAGTTATCACTCATTTTCAAACTTTAAAACTGTGTTGGGTAGTTTTATGTCAACTTAACATAAGGTAGAGTCATCTGAAAGGAGAAAGCCACAATTGAGAAAATGCCTCCATAACTCCATTATATCAGGCTGTAGGGCATTTTCTAAATGAGTGATTGATAGATGATGACCTAGTCCATTGTGGGCTGGTGGTCCTGGGTTCTATAAGAAAGCAGGCTGAGGAAGCTATGGGGGGCAAGCCAATAAGCAACTTCTGCCTCCATGTTCCAGCACAGTTTGAGTTCTTGTCCTGACTTCTTCTATAATGAACCGTGATACAGAAGTGTAAGCCAAATAAACTCTTTCACCCTTTTGGTCGTGGTGTTTTATCACAGCAATAGTAACCCTAAGACAGAAAACAGTGTTTTTTCAATACTTTGTTATAATTCAGTGATGTATTTTAATAAGAATAGTAATCAATTCTTTTGTGTTATAGTCTTGCATTACACAGTTTAAGCAAAATAAAACAAAACCCATATCTTACGTCTAAAGTTGCTTTGAAGCAATGTCAGAACTACATAGGTAAAAATAACATTGTGCCCTTATAATTAACTCAGAAACAAGTCAACCACCAATAATGAAACAGAATTAGAAAATTCAAGTTGACTGAAAAAGATTTTCAATTCTTCTAGAGAAATCCCAGGGAAGCATTCTCTTTTCTCTTGTCTCAGTCCTCTTCAGTTCTTTATCCACTCTGGAACTAGGATGATGTTTCTAAAATATCCATATAATCAAGTAGGTGAAACATTCCCTGGCCATTGTGGACACGTGCGAATTCCCTAGAATTTCCTATCTCCAGCCTCAGAGCCTTCCAAAAAAGATTCTTTTTATTTGAATCTCTCCATGCTTGATAGTAGCACATTTTAAATGCATGTTTAACAATCATATTGTTAAACACACACAAATAATTATTTAGCATGCACAACTTTATGTTACTTCTCCATTTGATAATTTATTATGCACCTTTCTCAGGCTTCAAAATCATTATTTCTAATGAATGCCTGGTATTTCCTTGAAGAGATGGCATCATAGATTACTGAATAGATTTTTCTGTCAGTATTTTTCAGTTTTTCAGTGTTATGAACTTGATTATATTCGTCTTTGTAAATAAAATATATTGTGTTTAGGTTGCTATCTAAATCATTATATCCCAGAGCAGAACTTCCATAATTATAGCAGTATAATGTTTTAAGACTTATAGTACTTATTTTAAAATTACTTTTCCAAAGTATTTGACAAAACTTGTTTCCACTGACATCGTAAAAGGAAGCCTGTTTCCACACAACTTTGCTGACATTTTCTCTGGATATGGAAGACAGTTGTTTGGCTCGAACTGTTGGGGACACCCAGGCAGGGGTATCTGGATCTGTCCCTGGTGCATGGTCAGGCTTTGGGGAAGCTAGTGCCTGTGGTGTGACACCTTGCAGTCTTGGTGCAGTGGGAAGGGGCTTGGATCTGCCTAGGCTCAGTGTGCTGGGCTCTGCTGACTCCTCATGGGAGACCTTGATTTGGGGGATGTGGGGATGTGGGGTGGCTTGGGAGAGAGGGCTGGGGGGTGGGAGGAGGGAGGAGGGAGGAGGTGAGATTAGTGGGTGGTATTTAGAGTGAGTAGAAAATTTCTTAATAAAGAAAAATGAAAAAAAGCATTTGCATATATTTTTTCATATTTTCATATATTATATATATTCATAAGCATTTTAAATGCAAACTTCGTAAAAGAATAATCGTATTTCATAATTTCTGTCACTTTATGCGACAAGCAAGCTCAAACATTTCCCATAGATTGGTTTACAAACCCTTGTAAACCGCTGTCGTGTTTACATTTTCTTTTAATCTGCAGAGTATTTCTCAAATGTGCTCATATTTATTGTTGGCTTTCCCTATTTGGTGACTAAATTGACTTAATACACACACATAGTTACACAGACATACACATACATAGACAGTATTACTGTGTTTAGTAATGCTGATTTGCACTAATGTAATCAGACACTAAAAAGGAAAATAGTTTTCTTTTTGTGAGCCACAACACTGATACTAAACATGTGCTTTAAAAATCACTTGGGACATTTGAGCTGAAATTTTCAGTAGGGAGAGACCATCTAGGTAAGAAAGAGGCCCCTTGGAACAGTTTAATCTTGATGATTACATTCTCAAAAGGAATCTGGGGAATGAATGTTTGTGAGTGACTGAAAAGGGAAGGAGAAAAATAAAAAGAGAAGTGAATAATTGAATTATAGTCTTAACTGTTGCCAAAATCAAATCAGTGAGTTAGCTAGAGGCTGAACTCTTCATCTTATTCAAATTATGTCACAGGTCTCTGGGCTCTTTTTATATGTGTCATTGTCCTTTGCTATTAAAATTCATCACTTCGTATTTATTCAGCTTTTACAATTGACTGCTTAGTTTAGGCTCTCTCCTTGCCTGAGTTAGCTGAGTGTCAGTGGCACAACTATAAAAATAGAGAGATAGAAAACAGCAGGGTAAAGGACTTTTAAGACACTTAATTGAATGTTTGACATGTATTCTAAGCATGTGACAGGTAATAATTAAGACTTCTTAATTAGTTTTTGAATATTGGGATGAGGAATAGTAGCAAAATTGAATAGTACTAATGAAAGACTGAATTACTATAATCAAAACATTCTTTTCTTTACACCAGTTGAAAGACTTTCACATAATAAGTGTACTACCTTTCTTTAAATATAAGAGAAATAAGAGTTGAATTGCCATAGTGATTAAAATCAAAGTTCTGGCCTAATTCTTATAATTAAAAGTATTCTGTAATGTTACCAAAGAACTTAAGAAATTAGGGTGGAATTTCTCACATGAAAGAAAGATTGCATAGTAGGGCAAATGCTATTTCAGATACATTGCTATGGGAATTTAATTTGATAGATAGGGTTGACATTGTATATATGAGGTAAAATAATATTACTAAAAATAAATAAATCTGAAACCATACTATTATAGATCATTTCTCTTTTTTTTGAAACTACCAATTGTTCACATTAAGATAAAGACACCCCCAATTTATTTATTGTCTCTTAAATACAACCTTATTAACTCAAGCTCTTTGGAGTCCACTAAACTACATTATATAAACTTAATGTGCCTGCATCTGATATATGCTGATCTGTGCATCTCAGATTCTATTACCAATGTACTATGTTGAGGTTGTGTCTGTTCAATGGAATTTAACAGCAATCAGAATGAACCAGCAACTCCAATAAATTTCCCATTGTTTTGTTTCTTTCCCCATTGCTCAGTTGTGTGTGTAGTTTCCCTCTCCAAAGCCAAACAGCTGGGGCTTCCATCACTATTAAGAAGTAGTAACCGCCAAACTTCAGTTTTGAAAATTGCAAAATAGACAGAATTCTCAAGGGGGGCTTTGTCCCAGAGCATGTGGAATTTGAAAGGAAAAGCAGATGGAGTCCAGGAGAAAGACAGCTTGGTGATGATGATTTTAATTATTAACTGAAAATCAAGTGAGGCACATTGAAGGGAGGAAAGATTTAGGAAGCTATTAGAGGGTCACCAAGAGAGGAAAGTTCTGTGCACTAGCCTAGCCTTCCTTAAGCATAAGCCATAGGCAAGAACCATAATGCTCTAAGTACCCAGAAGCCCAAGGACAATAGATGCGTGGACCATTCTGATTAGTGATGGCAGGAGACACAGATGGCTGGTTAACCCGTTAGGTGATCAGAAAGGACAGCCACCAGGGAATATGTGGCCTCTTCATGCAGCAGGACCCAGACAGGTGGCAGACAGCTTGAGCTTGGTTCTTTGTGTTTGATTTCTGACCTTATTTAAACTGACAGTTTTAAAATGCCTGTTAGGCCCTTACTTAAGCTTTTGTTGTTATTGTTGTTTTGTGCTTCTTTTAGCCCAATATTGGTAAATGGGAATACTATATCAGGAAGCAAATTTTCAGCTTTTTCCTTGGTATTTTACTTATTTTTTATTTTTAAATTCATTTAAAATTTTTCATACAATATATTTTGATTGTATTTTCCCCACCGCCTCCCCCCTGATACTACCATCCTCCATACCCACCCAACTTCATGTTCCCTCATCTCTGTCTCTGTCTCTCTCTCTCAAAGCTGAAAGACTGGATAAATTAAAATGAAATTTTAAAAAGACAAAAGTACAAAAACAAAAGTACACACACACACACACACACACACACACACACACACACACACCACAAAACAACCCCCAAAACCAAGGAGTCTATTTTGTGTTGACCAACTACTTCTGTGCATGCATTCTTTCCCTGAATATGACTGATATACTCAATGACATTCTATTGAAGAAAACTGATTTTCCCTTTCCCAGCAGGTATTAATTGAAAACAGCTTCTTGGTTAGAGGTGAGACTTTGTGTCTACTTCCCCTTCTCAGTGCCAATTTTGTCTGTTTTGAACCTGTGCAGGTCTTATGCATCCTGTCACAGTCTCTATGCATTCGTATTTATCAGTAATGTTGTGTGTCCAAAAGATGTTGTTTCCTTGGACTCATACACCATCTTTGACTCTTACAATCTTTCTGCCACCTCCTCTTCATATATCCCTGGGCCTTGATGGGAAGGGTTTGATGAAAAGCATCCTATTTAGGACTGAATGCTCCAAAGTCTTTCACCCTTGCACATTATCCAGCTGTGGATCTTCATGTTAATTTCTATCTACTGAAAAAAAAAAGGTTCTTTGATGAGGGCTGAGTGATGCTCTACTCTATGGATATAGCAATGTGCCATTAGAAGTCATTTTATTGTTATGTTCTTTTAGCAGAATAATTGTAGTAGGTTTTCCTCCAGGGCCTATGACCTATCTAGTTTCAGGTTCTTGGTCAGGTTAGCAGTATCAGATATCAGATCCATTCATGGACTGAGTATTAAATCCAAACAAAAAGTGACTGGCAACTCCCTTAACATTTGTGCATTTGCTGTACCAATATATCTTGGAGGTAAGTCTCAAGTTTTAAGTCATAAAACTTATAACTGTGTGGCACTGATGATTACTTTTCTCCTCCAGTAGCATGCAACATACTTTCCAACACCAAGAACACTGCTCAGTAAAGGTGAAGCTTCTAGTTCAGCACCAGTTTGAGTTCTTCATGTTCAATGTCATACATAAGTTTTTTTTTGTTTTGTTTTATTTTTTTTTGTCAGCAATACAGTCTTACCATCAAGATAGGGAAAGTAAACCTGTAGCCTTGGAAATGGCCTGTATTGTTTAAGGGGTTCTATGGAAACCCTTTTGCCAAGAACTCAACAAACAGCAGCACATTCCTTGCATTGAAGGTTCCATTTGGTGGCATCAGCTGTCTAATTGTGTCATTGTCTCCCAGTTGTATGGTGGTTCCGTTTAAATTCCTCTCATGTGTGTACATAGTGTAGGGAGTACCTAAAGTAGTGGGTTCTACATGGCTTTTCAAAAGGCCTTTTGTATTAGCTGGCCCTCCCCATATTCTCTCCTTTACCCTGCTCGTAAGCCCCTTCTCCATTAAATCCTTTTATTCTAGTTTCACTCTTTATAACACTATACACTATTTTGCCCTCCTTGTAAAAACCTCTCATCTTCATACCCACCCCAACCCTCAGTCCTGTACTAGCCACCTAATCACTATGGCTATTCATATTAAAAGAATATATATTGGTAAAGAGTAATAATATATACAAAAGCATAGTCTCAATTTTTCTTTGATATTTTAGCCATTCTCATTTATTGAGGCCCTCAAAACTATTGTCTTTTTTTAAAACAATGGGAAGGAAATTTTCTGATGATTATTTCCCCCCCCCACACACACACCCCACTGTAGACAAATTGCTAAATGGTCTTATTAACAAAAACACCGAGCCAGATATAGGGGTGAAAACCTGAGAGATCAGGGAAATAGGGAAAGCCACCGTTAACCTAACCTCAACAACTCTGCAGCTCCCAAAGGCAAGTTACTTCCTGTCTACCCATGCCTATATGTCATGCTATTCTGCCATCTGATTTGCTCTCTCTGTCCAGCTACATCACTTATTCTTCCTGCCCAGCTCTGTCAGTTCCTGTCTATATGTACAGACCTCCAGACATCCATGGTTAACTAGTGTTAGAATTTAAAGCATGTGCCACCATGCCTGGCTCTGTTCCCAATGTGGCCTTGAACTCACAAAAATCCAGACAGATCCCTGTCTGCCAAGTGATAGGATTAAAGGTGTGTGCTACCATTGTCTGACTTATAGTGGCTGGCTTTGTCCTCTGATCTCCTGGTAAATTTTATTGGGAGACACAGTATATTCGGGGATACACCTCACCACATCCCAATCTTCCTTTAGGTACACTGGCTGCTAATCCAGAATTCCCATCTAAATCACTTTCATATGGGGCAGCACAGGAGCTTGTTTCTGTAAATGTGTGAAAGTGAAGGGCAGCTATGTCAACAGCAGATGCAAAGGTGGGTGGATTTAGTAGGTGAAAAGCCCTGTTGTAGTGTGTTTTATGTATTCTTTGAAATGCATTAAAAAGCTATAGGGAATAGTATCCATTAAAGGCCAGCACTGAAAAGGTGATGTGTAAGATAAGTTGATAACCTATGCATTGCTCCAGGCATTTTTGGATTTGTGGTTAATCCAATTGCTCTGGCTGCTCAGTTTTGCATTTAAACAAAAACAGTTTTAAATGCTGTAAAATAAAACAGGGTTTGTTTTTGTTCTGCAACGGCAAGAAACAAGATTTCCAATCTGAACTTGCCGTTTGTATCAGATGCTTTTGACACAATATTTAACTAGTTCAGAAGAATGTGTTGTAACCTTTGCTCTTTTTATAATAGAGGAAAAGGTAAAAGGTGTTTGAGAGAGATGTCTTAGATAATAACTAAACAGGGTCAATTTCAGGCCAGGAATTCTGCGAGGCTATTCTAAAATGCTGTTCTTCTCAGATCAGAAAAATGTTAAGAAGTACAAGGGAAAAAAAAGAAAAAGCAGGGGAGCAAAGTTGAACATGTGATTCCCAAGTTGCCGCTCCGCTGCTGTATGTGGGTAAAATAGGCTTCAGCTTAGTTCCTAACACACAAATATCTTGAAAAATGCTGGGTCAAACAGAGTAGAAGCAGAGTCTTTGCTACAAATCTTCCCAGAGACTTTTAACTGCTTCCATATATTCTGAAATGAAAATTTCAAGTGCAGTTCTTGCTAAAAGTCTTATATTATATTGAAGCCTCCTGTCCTTTTTATTACAGAGCATTTCAGGTGTTACTTGAGATAAAGGGCAGAGTTTCACAAGTGTGAGACTGAAGCAAGTGCCATCATAGTGAAACTATAAAGGCATCAGTTCAAAGTTAGTAAGGCACAATTTTATAAAGAAAGGATGCTGTCATAGATTTAATTTAGTTACTTTTCTTTTTTGATGTTTATTTATTTTTGTATTATGTAAATGAGTTTTGTCAGAATATGCACAAGTGTACAACATGCTTGCCTAGGACCATTAGTAATCAAAAGAGGACATCAGAGTCTTTGGTACTGGAGCTACAGATGGTTGTTAGCCATCATGTCATTGTTGGGAACTGAAATCCAAGTCTTCTACAAGAGCAGAAGTTTCTCTTAACTTCTAAGCCATCTTTTTACCCCTTAACTTCTAACCCAATATGTTTTAATATGTTTTTGTGTGCTCTGATTCCATTGATGGTATTTTCACATGTTTGGTAAGAATACACTCTGGTTCAACAAAAATTAAGTAGCATTAACTTTTATATTTTTGGTTGTGAGCCTAGCCTTTAACGGCTGAGCCATCTCTCCAGCCCGAGTAGCATTAACTTTTAAAAGAACATCCTGGAGTGATTTTAAAAGAAGACACTTCTTGGGGTGAGTCCTTCACAAATTATATGCCTCTACATGAATTCACCCATATTATCATCTCATATAGATGCTATAAAAATACCACTGATTGAGTAATCCATTAAAAGAAATGTATCACTTACAGCTTTGGAGGTTGGGAAGTCTATGCCAGCAGATAGATTCAGTATCAGATGAACTCCCATTCCTCTTAGGTTGTACTTTCTCTATGACTCTATATAGGTTGGAAGGGCTACCAAGGCTATTTCAGTCTTTTTTCATGAAGGCATTAATCACAGACACGAAGATTAATTAGTACTTCCCACAAAACTCCTCTTTCATATCAGAACATTGAGAACTTGGTTTCAAAATGTGAAGTTGGGGGAACTCACATTCAAACCATACGTTCTATCTTCTTATTATTCAGGTCTTTGATCTGAGCAGTCAAGTATCTTCTTATTCCCTGACTGCAGCTGACTCATTGTTCTAGCTTGCATTCTGTTGCTATGATAATGACTGACCAAAAGCATTGAGAATGAAAAATGGTTGATTTTAGCTTATATGTCTGAATCACAGATCATCATGAAGGTAAGTCAAGGCAGAAGTTCAAGGCAGGAACCTGAAGGCAGGAAGTGATGCAGACGCCATAGAGGGACACTGCTTCCTGGTTTGCTCCATATGGTTTTCTCAGCCAGACTTCTTATAGCATCCAGGATCACCTGCCAAGAGGTTATACCACACACAGTGAGCTGGACCTTTCCACATCAAATATTAATCAAGAAAATGCCCCCACAGTCTTATCTACAGGTCAATCTGATAGAGGTATTTTCTCAACTGAGGTTTCCTCTTCCCAGATGGCAGCAGCTTGTGTCAAGTTGAAAACAAGAACAATAACAAAAAACTTACCAGAACACACAGCAAAGAGTAAAACATTGCTCTCTCAAGACTGAATAAGTCTGGTTGTACCCTTGGAATTTTGAGCTGGGTTCCTGTTTTTCTTGATAGTGATGATTAAGTAGTGGTTCTAAAATATGTTCCACTTTACTCTTACAAAATATTGGTTCCTATGCCCCAAATATGGTCTGTACCTCAGAATGTCTTCTACTAGACCTATGTGAAGTATTTTTAGATGAAAATTATAGAAGAATCACTGTACAGTACATGTCAGACACTGTACTTTTAATAAGAGTTCCAGGAGAAACTTAGATAACCTCACCAGCAATGACTTTAAGATGTGTGTTTGAATATATATCTTTTGGCTGTTGAGATCTTCCTATTCCTACTCTTACAGAGGTTTGGTTCTTCAACTGTTTTGTGTTTCTATTTATGTGGATAAGTGCCATTTCCTTTCAATAGAGTCATGTACTTAAAGTAGATATAGTAAGTTCCTTTTACCTGCGAAGAGAAAAACAGTAGTTCATTGTTTTACTCTTTTGGCTCTTTGTTCTCTCAGGGGTCTGCCACCTAGCTCCCAAATAAATCACACACAGAGGGTTATTATTACTTATGAATGCCTGACCTTAACTTGGCTTGTTTCTAGCCAGCTTTTCTAACTTCAATTATCCTGTCTATCTTTTGCCTTTGGGATTTCACCTTTCTCTATTCTATATACCTTTCTTTACTTCTTACTACATGACTTGCTGTGCCGCTGAGTGGCTGGCCCTTGATGTCCTCCTCTCCTCCTTTCTTGCTCCTCTATCTTTTCCTAGATTTCTCCTTCTATTTATTCCCTCTGCCTGCCAGCCCCGCCTCTCTTTTCTTCTGCCTTGCTCCTGGCCATTCAGCTCTTTATTAGACCATCAGGTGTCTTAGACATCAGGTAGCACAGTTTCCCAGAGTTAAACAAATGCAACAGAAAAGAATGCAACACATCTTTGCATCATTAAATTTTTTTTCCATAGCATAAACAAATGTAACACATCTTAAGCTAATATTCTACAACAAAAAAACCTTAACTAATACATTATTTTGAATTCCCTAGAAGGGAGTTATAGCACAAAGCTCACAAACTTACTTGATTACTGAATGCTTTTCTTTCAAAAAACCTCCTCTTTAAAGCAGTGTTCTGCCCCATATGATCTGGGGAAGTACTTGTTTAAGGTAATTAATTTAACAGTGGTTTGGATTTCCTACAGGCTACATACTGAATATTGGATTTAAAGCTCAATTTCTAAGGGTTATACTAATTGCTTTCTTATATGCTCATAGAATTAGGGATACTGAGTAATGTTACACACAATTAATGTCAATAAATGAAGCCTTGGTTCCCCATTTTAGGATCAGTCTAGGGAAAAAAAATCAGGGCTCCCAATAAAAGACACAGTGTGAATTTTTACTCAGGGAAAGAACTACTCACACAGGGATATCATTATGCAAACATAAGCAAAAAATAAAACCTTAAGTATTATTAGTTGAATTGACAAAAAAATGTAACATATTATCTTCCAAAAATCTGGAATATTATTGAAATGTAACAAAGTGACGAGATAAAATATAGTAGAGTAATATCAGAGATTGGTAAAAGCTAAACTCAGTCACCTGTTAGTTCTGTCACTTTGAATAAGATTCTTTACCTTAAACCTAATTGTAATTCCATCCAATGGGGAAATTACTTTTTCTCTTATTTGGAGTTAGAACTAATTGAAATCTAAGCATTATATGAAATATTACTCCTAAAGGTATTTCTACATGCCAGACACTGTGGTAAGCCCTCTAAGTGTATTACTTTATTTAATTTTTTAAACAGTTCTTTTTTGGGGTGGTTGCTACTCTTATTGTTTTCCATTTTATAATATGGAAATCTAGGTTCAAACTATTGTGCAGCCAAAAAAAATCAGGATACAAACCTTGACTGCTGTGGATGATTGATTGATAAATAAAACACTGATTGGCCAGTAGCCTGGCAGGAAGTATAGGCAGGAATAACAGAAAGGAGAATTGAGAGAACAGGAAGGCAGAGGGAGACACTGTCAGCTGCCGCCAGGACAAGGAAGGTGTAAGGTACCAGTAAGCCACGAGCCATGTGGTAATGTATAGATTAATAGAAATGGGTTAATTTAAGACAGAAGAAGTAGATAACAAGAAACCTGCCATGGTCATACATTTTATAAGCAATATAAGACTCTGTGTGTTTACTTGGTTGGGTCTGAGCTGCTGTGGGACTGGCAGGTTAGAGAGATTTGTCCTGACTGTGGGCCAGGCAGGACCAGAAAGACTCTAGCTATAATTGACTGTCTGACTGTCTGCATATTTTAAACACCAAGTATTTACCAATTTTCTCCATAATGATCCTTTCATCTTCTTCACTAGCTATTGATAGAAAAATGCATTGCAGATTCCACTTACATTAAAAAGGAAAAAAAATAATGTGTGTAGTTTTCATTGGTGAATATAGCTTCTGTTCTTGTTCAAGCTAGCAGCCTTTGAAAGGATGACTTCGGTGAGAAGAAAGAGGGTTGAAATACCAAAAGAATGATGTAAAAAGAATTAACAATAACCTCACCACACACATCATAATAAGAAGAGAGATGAAGTAGTAGAAATAAGGGAAGATTAGTGAAGGAATGTCATTTGAAGAGATGATTTTAACAATAGGGGTACGGATTAGTAGGAAACTGTCAGTTAATATATAGTCAGAGATGCCATGTTCAAAGTGTGTGTGGAAAACATGTGCAAACTTATTGTTTGGATAGAGTACAGGGTTTGCTTAAAGTGTGTAAGAATAATAAGTATGGCTAGATAGATAATGAGAGAGAGAAAGAGAGAGAGAGAGAGAGAGAGAGAGAGAGAGAGAGAGAGAGAGAGAGAGAAAGAGAGAGCGAGCGAGCAGAGATAAAGTCTTCTCCTTCACTCTCAATACTGGATCTACAATCTAATAGTTATTGAATGGTACTCTGGGCAATACTAACCTAATCATTTTACTTTCATAAATCATTTAATACTGAAACGAACCATATGAAGTTGGTACAATTACTATTTTACCATTTAAAAAAGCAAGACACATTGGGGGTTTAATAATTTCCTAGGTAACTAAAAATAGAGGAACCACACTAATTAAGCTTCAGATTCTATGACCTGTAGTACTAGTATGTAGTATTACCACATTGTATTTATTTATTTGTTACTCACTTTCACAGAAAGTTAAACTCATTTCTTATTCCATTGTTATTAAATCAATGTGCCTCTGCCTGACCTTTTAGCACCTTTATCATCTTGTAGTGTTTGGTCATTTGTTAACTCTTCAAAATGGGCACCTTCCTGGACCAGATAAAATGAATGTTCACTTACTTAGAATGCCCTTCCTCTGCCAATGCATGACTCTAGATTAAAATTAAAATTAAATTTAAAATATACCTGTTGTTTTCCAGTAAGCCACCTCTGAAATTTTCAATTTACTATCAATTCTAAATTATTACTTTTCCTCACAAAATTGTGTTTTTCAATGAACTTTTTCCTTGGTAAACTTACTCAATAAGGGATATTGAGTCCATGAGCTACAATATATGTGTACTAAATGAATTGTCAACATAGAATTATGATATGTGCATAAATTATCTATTGATTTAATGTTGGCCACCATATAGAATTGATAGTAAAATAAAAACAACACAAAAATAATAGAATAGGTTTCTATTGTCATCCATATTTTTAAGAAACAGATTCACTTTAAAAATTTCATATTTTCTAACATAAAAATGTAACTTCGGACTATTAATATTCTTCCTAACAGAAAGTATCACTAATGTTGGAAAGATTGAGACTCATTTTCTTGCTTGTGAAAATCAGATCATCAGTTCAAGAAACAACAGAACTTAGCTTAGAAATAAAAATGTATTAATCACGCCTTTTTTAGGCAATTATTTTAATTATACAGAGCCCTGCAGAGATTGTTTATTCCATAATTACTGAAAAATGGCAACTCTCCCACGTAATACCCTTTCCTTTTGAATATGGAAATGCCCTTCCACAAGTGCAGATATCTGCTTGGCAACTAGACAATGGGGAAGATTTCCATTGGTATTTAGTGGAATGAAGTCAGTCGGTCCTCACTAATTCAGCCAAGGTTCACTCTGCTAATAGCAAAACATGTTTGTCCCTGTAGCTAAACAAACACTGGATTATTCATTTTTTCTTTTGGCAAAGGCCACTGTGAAATTGCCCGCAGTTCTTGTTTATCATGAATTATTATTGGGGGATATCCTCTAATTAAAGGAAAATTATTCACAATAATACAGATACATTTAAACAGTATAGAATGTGTCCTTACATATATATATATATATATATATTCAAGAATTCAAATGAGTTTTCAGTTTCTTAAAATATTGTTTTGGGTATAATCTTACTTTTGTGAGGCCTGATTAAAGGAACTAAAGTAAGTGACCTTGGGTTTATGCAGGGGTTAAATAGATAGCACATGACTTTATTGAAACCTTAAAGTGACACTGTAAAGACTGCTCCTAGTTTCTGCCTTCATAAATACCATTCTGAAGTTGGCAGGCAGTTCAGTGCTCTCTGGAACTATGGTAGAAATGAAGCATCTGATTATGTACACTATATAGAAAAGGGACAGGAAAGATGCTTGAGCTTCATCTGGAATTGTAGACTTGGTAAAGTAAAGTGCACAGCACTTTTTTTTCTGTTCAATGACCTTAGCTGATTAAACAAGGTACTGCTGAGAATGATGTACAAGGGAGTTAGAAATGAAACAATAATCCAAATGCTTGGCTTCTCATTTCAATTATGAGCTATTTGACAAAAGCAATCACATTACTCTTCTCCTTCATAACCTGGTGTAAATGTTGGTTGGAAGTGCAGACATAACATACTTAGTAATATACTTAGCAAACTAGCCAAATAATATGGAAATGTGATTTTTTGGACAAAGAAAATCACTAATACAGAGAGTATAGATGGCTCAATTATCTCTTTACTTCTATTGGACAGCATAAAAGTTCAGAGAAAATGTTCTCTAAGTGGGGGGACAATTTCAATAGTTGCATTCAAAAATTTTATAGAGGACAGCCCATTACTGTGAGGCAAGTGAGTTAATTCCCCTAAAGCAAGTTATGCAAGATAAAAACAGGAGTGAACTCAATGAAGCTATATCTATAAAACTTTTAAGGCACTGTTCCATGCATAGCAAACAAACAAACCAACAAACAAACAAACAAACTGCAGAGGTTCCAGTGTTAAGAATAAGGCTGCTAGGGTCAGACCATTGTTAAGCTTCAAATCCCGGATGGCTCCTTAATTGCTATGTTAACTTCCATAATTCATTTAGCCTTGGTAATATTAAAATGTGTAGTCTGAAAAACAGATCAAAGTACCTAATCACAGAATGATTGCGAATATATATAAAAGAAGGCTTGGAACAAAAAAATGTAATAAATATGTTTCATTCACTGACAAATGCTTGAATAACATTTGCCATATATCTGGTACTGTCCTTCTTCATCAGTATACAATGGAAAATCAAGACATAAAACAGTTCTTGCCTTCACAGATCAAGTAGTCTAGTAAGGAAGACAGATAAACAACACAAGAACAGACAAGAACTATGAGCTGTAAGTGCTATGCAGAAACTAAAGCAAAAAAAAAAAGAGAGAGAGAGAGAGAATAGGAGATGGTTGAGAATACACATGCTATTTGGCTTAAGGTTCTCTAGGAAAGCACTTGCTAAGAAATTGGGAAGGTGAAAAAAGGTGAAACTACTTCTGGAAGATAGAGCAAGATGACAAATGTTCCAAGTGAAGGAAGTGTGCTCTAATAAAGAACTTTGAGGGGCCCAAAAAAAGGAGATGAGAAAAGAGAGGTAACCAAGGCCAGATCATGTTGAGTTATGTGAAACAGCAACTATTACTGTTGTTATTATTGTTAAGCTCCAGGGGTTTTGATTATTGAAGTAATACTTTATCCCATTTAGTAAATCCTTTTAAGATCCCACAAAGCATGAATTCAGGACAATAATAATAGCAATAATGGTGGACTTTATAATTTGAGCTCTCAGGAATTATTTTCACATAGATGATCTCATTTCCTTCTTCCAATGCTCTGTAAGTTAGATAATGACAAGTATCTTTCTTTTTGAGGAGACAGGTGCACAGAAGATTAAGCCACTGTGAACAGTCACATGGCAAGGTGTGTGGGAAATATACAGAGTGACATCAGACCCTAGCTTTATTTCTGTTATGGCTCTCTGTCTTGTTGTCTGGGTAACAAAATTTGTCAACTAAAGAGGATGTGATTTAACAAAGAAATATAGGTCAGTTGCACAGTTACGGATAGAATTCAGGATCTTGATTTCATCTCCTTAATATAATCAACACCTGAATTCACAGAGCTCAGTTGCTATTGAAGAAATAATTATTTGTTCTTAGTATGTGTGAATATCATGAATAAAATTTAAGATCAAAACTGTATCTTTGAAGAGTCAGTACAAATTCATATTTGATGTTGCTTTTCATATGATAAGATTCTGTAAGATGTGAGTATTGCTTACTCTCACCCTTTGGTGTTTTCCATTAGTTCAAGGATAAAGTAGACTTAGGAGAGAAAACATCTGAATTTGATTGAACAAAAAGATAATCTTATTTAAGAAGAATGATACATTTCAAACAGAGAGATGCTGGAGCTTGGCGCCAAGCCATTCTATATAGAACATTTATTAAGATGTATCAGATGCTGACCAAGTCTATTGTGAAACAGAAGACACAGCACCAGAATGTTACTTTGCCTTTCACTTTAGATATTTAAGAGGTTGTTTGTTAAGACAAAAATTGTCCAATGATATATGTGTGTATCAAAATATCACATTGCATTCTTCAATTTTGTATAATTATTATGTCAATTCAGAGTAAAACATTTAAAAATTCAATAATATACTGAATTCTAAATATAGCATAAATTAAAACAAAAGATAGCCATGAGCATCAATCAAGATTTTGTTGTTTTATTTACCTTTTGCTGCTGTTTGTTCCTGTCATTTCAACAATAGCAAGTTTCGATGTGACTACTTTTGTTTGAGCCCTTAGATAAGAAAATCGAGTTTTCAGTCCGAATCACATTAATATTCCATTGATATTTCCCAAAGATGCCCATTTTTTATTGTGAATTGCATTCCACTAAGGTTCATATATCAGTTTAATCCGGGCAATAATATTGTATGCATGGTAAGTATTATAGATTACAGCATTATAAAATGCAGTTTTATTTTACAAGACATTTGCAATCAAAATAGGGAAACCATGCTTGTACAAATAAAATTTGAATAATATAAAAGAGATTTATAATGTATATCCAGCCATTTTGATCAAATTGATAGTTTTGCACACTAAATATATGTTGGCTTTATGGAATTTCATATTTCAAAATGTCTCCATCTTGAAAATCTGCAGAAATAATAATAAAATAAGAATAATTAGTACATAGCCACGTGATGGTGGTGAACGCCTTTAATCCTGATACTCAGGAGGCAGAGCCAGGAGGATGTCTGTGAGTATGAGTCCAGCCTGGTCTAAAGAGCGAGGTCCAGGACAGGCACCAAAACTACACAGAGAAATCCTTTCTTTTTTTTAATTTTTTTTCTTGAAAAACCAAAAAAAAAAAAAAAAAAGAATAATTACTACAATATATCACAAGTAAATTCTGAAGGTTCTTTAGCATTCAAAACCAAATGTGTTGTTTCTCTGCTAAATCTTACATGTAATACTGCAACAGAGGTGTAGGTAGGTAACTTTTTGTACATGTGAAAAATTTACAAAGCTGATAAATTATTGTTGTACATTCAATACCGTAGGAAATGTTTCACATACAATTATAAATGGAAGTTAAGCATCACTCACATTTTACTATTTCCTTGTATATATGGGGGAAAGGGTATTTTTAATTAATTTTCTTATCTACAATTATATTGTAGATATATTTACAATTATATTGTAAATGAAATTATTCTCATCACTCACTGTTTACTTTATATTTCCTCAGTCTATAAAACACAGCTGTTATTTGCATATTGGTTTTATTCCCTGCAACTTTTGCTTCAGCAATAGGGTCTTATTGTTAAGTTATGGAAGATAATCAAAATCTATGGCAAAAGCCTGTAATAGTTATAGGTATATAGGGCCTCACAAGCCAAAAAGAATGCCAGTACATTTGTTGTGAAGGGAGTTTGGATTTTGCCAAAAGCCTTTTCTGCATTTAAAGAGATTATGATGTGGTTTCTGTTCTTGAGTCTATTATGTGGTATATTACCATGGTGATTTCAATGAGGAGTTCTCAATAGTCTTGGGCAATTAAATGCTTGGTCCCCAGTTGGGGGCATTGTTTTGGAGAATAAGAGGTGTGGCCTTCTTAGAGTAAATGTGCCCCTGGAGGCAAAATAAATTTTCAAAGTATTGCAACATGCCCAGTGAGTTCTCTCTGTTTGATACCCGTAGTTCAAGATGTGAGCACACAGCTGTTGTTCTAGCCACTGTGTCTACTGCCAACTGTCTCCTCTACACCATCATGGAATTTAACCCTCTAGAACCATGAACATAAATAAACTCTTCCTTCTATAAGTTAGTTTCCTTTTCCCATGGTGTTTTAATATAGCAATAGAAAAGTTTCTAATACAATTATGTTTATTGTTTTATATATTTCAACAATTCCTATATCTTTGGATGAAATAACTTGATCGTGTTTAATAATACTTTTTATGTGTTCTTTAATTTGCTTTACAGGTATCTTATTGAAAAACTTTCTGTCTATATTCATCAGAGAGATTGGCCTATAACCAATCTTTGTCTGATTTTGGAATCAGGGAAGTACTGTTTTTATAAAAAAGAATTGGAAGTTTTCTTTTCTTTTTTATTTTACAGAATAATTTGAGGATGATTTGTGTTAGTTTTTTGAATATTTGGCAGAGTTCTGCAATGAATCCATCTGGCCCTGAGATTCTTTTAGTTGGAAGATTTTTAGTTACTGATTCTAACTTATTGTTATAAATCTATTTAAATTATTTGTTTTTATTTAACTTTTGTGAATTATGTATATTTGTATATACATACTTACATACATTTTAGGGTTTCCAATTCAATGTACTACAAATTTTAAGGTTTGTACTTATGGTTCTTGGAAGTTCTTCAGTATCTATTGTAATGTCTCCCTTTTCATCTCTAAGTTTATTAGTTTTGGTCTCTTAATGATTAAATGGTATACCTGAACACCAGCACAAAGCAGTAGCTGTATCTAGCACTCTATCTGGCCACAAGGGAATAAAGAGGGATATCAACATCAATAACAACTACAGAAAGAATTCACAATCATGGAAACCAAGCAACATACTAGTAAATAAAAATTGGGTCAAGGAAGAAATCAATCAAGAAAGCTAAATCTTCTAGAATTGAAGGAAGATGAAAACAAAACATACTAAAATTTGTTGATACAATGAAGGTGGTCTTAAGAGGAAAGCTTATACATCAAAAATTCTATAGTGAGGGTTTTCATTAAGCTTTCTGTTTAACTGACTGAAATTTCAAGTTTTATTTCAGTTTGTCTTTTCTTCAGAATCTCTCTCTTTCAATAATTCTATTTTCATACCTTGAATTGTTTCCTTTACTCTATTCTACTTTGTTTCCACAATCATTATTCTGGCATTTACTCATATAGTCTTTAAGTTCTTTGATCTTATTTATAGTTGCTGTTTTGAAATAATTGCCTTGTGTTTCATCTAAGTTGCTTTTCTAATTGACATTACTATGAGAATGTATTATCTTAGTTATTCATGCTGTTTGTGATTTTGCAATAAGACTTAGACAACTAGTGTTGGATGGATATCTGGACTTTCTTTTGTTGAGTGAGTGTTTGCTGTTATCTCTGTTTGCTGTTATCACAACTTTTCAGGTTATAAATCACCTAAATAGTATTTCGGGTTCAGAGTAGATGTTCATTGAATGGGGTGTCAAATGTGGACCCAGTTGGGGATTGGTGCAGCTTTTCAGAGCAGAGGAAAACCTTGGGTAGAATTAAAGTATTAATACTGGTCATCCTCAAAATCTGTGGAAGGCTCATGTGTTATACAGTTAGTCCTTTCATAGCAAGGGTTGGGGTCATAATGAGAATGGGTGGTGTTACCTGGGAGAGATGCCTAGGACACATAGTCTTCAGTCTGTGGTGGTAGAGTGCCAGCAGAAGAGGGTGGTGCATACTTAGATGCAGGACATGGAATTCACACAGTCCTCAGGTGACAGGAAATGGATGGCAACAGTAGTAAGTGTTCATATATGAAAGCAGAGTTCAGGGAACTAATTGGATTACTTCTTAAGGTCAGAGACATGCTAGTCTAGTACTTGGAATCTATCAGAATGCCTATCAGAGGGAAAGTCAGATTCCATTCTTTAACCAAAAGAAGGTAGTTTTTCCCTTAGTAGGTCTCAAGAGTGTCCTAATTATCCATGCCTCCAAGACAACTGTAATCTTCTTTCCTAGAGGAGTGATACCCTAAATTTATTTAGGAGATGAGTTAAAATTGGGGAATAGATATAACCTAGTCTCACAATGAAAACATAAAAATGTAATTCAAAGCTGTTCACCAGAAGGATTTATATGACTTGAGTTTGGGTTACACTCTCATTTATAGCCTCCAGGCACAGGTGTTCCTTTAAGAGCAAAGATGATAAGACATAAGATCTCCCTCTGGCATTCCTGGTCACTTGCCAAGACAGAAGCAAAACATTTTCAACTTTTTCCACATTTCCAGCCAAGGACAAGAATTAGAACTATGTACTTTTGGGGTCTCTGAACCTAAATCTTCCTAACCTGTGTCTGCTTCCTGTCCTCATCATTAACAATGACCATGATAATATTATATCACATACATATATGACATTGTCATAATGAAACCAATTCTTTGGTAAAATTAATATAAACTAATGAAATAATCCTTAAAAATACATTTTCTAACTAAAATATTTTGTTTTTTTCTTTGACATGATGGTTATTTAAGAGTATATTGTTTAACTTGATTATATTTGAGAAATTCCTAGGTATTTTTCCTGTATTGATTTATAATTTTTATTCTGCTATCCTTGGGTAAGGTATTCTAATCGATGTGTCAGTCTTTCAAACTTGATTAAGACTCATTTTATAGACAAACTAATCTGAAGAATACATTGTGTGCACTTGAGGGAAATGTATAGTCTTATGTTGTTAGATGGAATATTCTGTTAGGTCAAATTGGCTTATGATATTTTTGAAGTTCTCTACTTCTTTATTGATTTTCTGCCCAAGTGTACTATTCATTATATTAAGGGCGGTATCATAGTTTGAATATTTTCTTGTCCTCCAAAATCATGTTAAAATTACTCCTCAATTCAATAGTAATAAAAAAATCCCTCAGATATTGATTAGAGCATGATGGCATCCTCATGTGTATATGACTGCCTTTGAAAGGGTTCAAGAAGGCTAACTTTACTTGTTCATCTCCATTTCTTCCTCCATGTGAAAATTAAGCATCCATTTCCCTCTAGAGAATGCAAGCAGTAAGGTACAATCTTTTAATAGACACAAAGGGCAACTCCATGCAAAGAATAGCTTCTACAGCTTTATAGGCTAATAAATTAACTATGGATAACAAGAGTTAATTCAAATATTTAAAAATTGTTAAGAGATATTTTGCATGTCCACCCAAACCAACAAAAAATAAGTACATGAGATGGAAAATATGTAATTTTTGAGGTCAGTGAAGTGACTCAGTGGGTAACAACATGAGTTTAATCTCTGGAAGCCACATAGTGGAAGGAGGGATCTGACTCCTGCAAGTTATCCTCTGGCCTCCACACTTGTCCCAATAAATGAATGTATATTAGATACACTGGTCTGATTACTATATACTTTACTGAAATATCACAGTATATCCTTTACAAATATGCACTAATAAAAGCACCTTCTTGGAAGCATACAGTGAATATGTTGATGTATGTAGCTGGAGGGCTTCTCTCCAGGTCCCCCAAGCCCCGCAGTCCCACAACCCACGTATAAAATAATCACTCAGACGCTTATATCACTTATAAACTGTATGGCCGTGGCAGGCTTCTTGCTAATTGTTCTTTTATCTTAAATTAACCCATTTTTATAAATCTATACCTTGCCACGTGGCTGGTGGCTTCCCAGCGTCTTCACATGTTGCTTGTCCTGGCGGTGGCTGCAGTCTCTCTCCCCCAGCCTTCTGCTTCCCAGAATTCTCCTCTCTCCTTGTCCCACCTACCTCCTGCCTGGTCATTGGCCATCAGTGTTTTATTTATATAGAACAATATCCACAGCACTTCCCTTTTTTCTTTTTTTTAAAAAGGAAGTTTTAACTTTAACATGGTAAAATTACATATAACAAAACAATTACCGAGCAAGAATTATAGTTACAATATTAAAGAAGATGTCCTATCTATCTTATATTTGTGAGTTTAAGGTTTTATATCTAACTTATCTTTTATCATAACTGAGGAAATTACAACTATCTAGTTTTCAACCACATCAAAGACCTGAGAAGGAACATAATGGTACCTGAGAAATGGTAGACGGATGCAAGCAACTTCGGGAATCTTGCAAGAGTAGACCAAGAAAGCTGGCAGCCTGGACAGTCACCTGATGTTTCTCAGCATTGTTGGTGCATTCAAATTGGCTACAGGCCTAGAGTATCTGACAGACCATTTTCAGAAGCAGGAATTCTGAGAGACCATCTTACCCTGTCTTGGCAGAGTACAGTGGTCGCTTTCCTTGTGTCCCGCTTGTCCAGAAAGGACAGCATTGCATTTGTACTGTCAGCCGTCAAGGCAAGGGCAGTTCTATGCCCAGTAGGTCATTTTGTGCCAAAAAGACAAACTTCCAAATGGAAATGTCTTAGAAGCCCAACATTCTCTCGGGATCAATTGGTGCAGCCAGGAGCAATTGTGTCTCACATCAACAGAATTTTAAGTTATTTAAATGCCATATTCTCTAGGTCTATGAAGTGTTTGAAGATTACCTATCTATCTGAAATATATCTATGTATACCTAGAAGACTTAACTAACATGGCTACAAATATGATTATCATAGATGACTGATTATTAATCTATTTTTAATCATCCATTACAATTTTAAATGAGTTAAACATAATACCTCAAACAAGAATAGAAATATATATATACAGTATAACAAAATTAACTTTAAGTTTGTATTAATAAACTAAAATTTTTACCAATGTAAAACATTTTAAACATAAACTAAATCTATACCAATGTAAAACATTTTAAACAAGTTGTTCTTTAAAAGTAGGTTCATTAATCTACCCTTTTATCTTATCATCCCCATATCCTTCTATATATCTATATTATATCCCCTTTTCTTTTTTAGAAAGAGATCACATTTATAATCAACCTGTTTTAAATAAAAATATTGGTTTTTCTCTGTCCCACACCAGAGGGCTCTTCTGATTTGGGACACAAGAATCCCTTAACCATTTTTTTTTTTTAAAGCAATATGTCTGGGTTTAGAGGGGGAGTGAGCCAATTCCACCTCTAAAGCCAGCTTGGTATATTTGGGAATTTGGGCGTAGCATGTCTTACTACTTCCTGCTGGAGGGGGGCGCTGTATCTTATGGGGATGCAAAGAAAATTTTAGACCTATGGGGTAGTCCGTGAGGCTGTATTGTTTGAACCAGTTGCCTTGAAACCGCTCTGGATGTTGGATCATCTGGCCATGGTGTCATCGGAGACCTTTCAGGGGTCTTGGCTGGTGAAACCTGATGTATCTTAATCTGGAACAAATCCATAGCCTCTGGCTTTCTGTGGAAACAAAAGCAGAACCTCTTTTCCAAAGCAACATATCCTTAAATCCAAATTTTGAAGTCAAGTTACCTTTAAAATATACATATTGGTTTAATTCAACATCTTTTTTGATCAAATGTTTTTTTGCAGTTAAAAATACCAAAGACAACACAATCCAGATTGTCTGTGTAATATTCATCTTTACGTGTCTTTTTACATTAATTTTTTGTCTCTTTCAAGCCTACGTATATTTTACACACATTGTAAACGATGTTATCTGAATCAGTCTTTTTGTGAGCCTATTGCTTTAAACTGCATCCTTCTAAGCCTGAAACAGCGCTGTGGCTGCTGGCTCCGCCACTTCAGCTTCCCAACATGGCAGTGGTACGTTTTCCGCCAGCTCTGGGAGTCATCAAGTCTCAGAAATAGTGGGTCTAAGCTTTTATCAAAGCAGCATGTAGCCCAGAAACCTTTTTTTTTTAAAAAAATACTAGTAAAGACTAAATCTACTACACAGCATAATGTGCCTCTGGCAGACCCTCATTCCCGCCATACTGCCGGTCAAACGCACTCGCCAGGAACCCGCCAGTGTTCAAACCTGCGTTTTGCGGCGTCTAGCTGCTCATATGAGACAAGAAGCAGGAACCTGGTTTTGGCTCTGTTTAGAATTGTTATTAAATATTCTCAGGTTTAAGGTGGAAACTCTAGCCGTTGGGCGCCATTTGTAGCTGGAGGCTTCTCTCCAGGTCCCCAAGCCCCGCAGTCCCACAACCCACGTATAAAATAATCACTCAGACGCTTATATCACTTATAAACTGTATGGCCGTGGCAGGCTTCTTGCTAATTGTTCTTTTATCTTAAATTAACCCATTTTTATAAATCTATACCTTGCCACGTGGCTGGTGGCTTCCCAGCGTCTTCACATGTTGCTTGTCCTGGCGGTGGCTGCAGTCTCTCTCCCCCAGCCTTCTGCTTCCCAGAATTCTCCTCTCTCCTTGTCCCACCTACCTCCTGCCTGGTCATTGGCCATCAGTGTTTTATTTATATAGAACAATATCCACAGCAGATGTATCTTGAGTTATCTTGACTTTACCCACACACCAAATTA